>NC_069499.1:907553114-907888114 GCF_027579735.1 Bombina bombina | reverse complement strand
ATATTTCTATTCAAAAGTGAAATACACTCATGTATGTTTTTTTTTTAACAATATGTCTCTTTAAATTGAGACAAACATAAAATTCATGAATTTGTACATCTAATACTGCTCTTTTATTATTGACCTGCTGATAGGGACAAAGTAAAGTTGTTGTTTTTTTTCTTTTCATATAGCAGAGCAATAGCAATTAAAAACATATGCTCTCTTATTGATGGAAACAATTTCTATTTAATGACACACTACTACTACAGGCTACCTAACCTTTTTTTGTAATGAGAAGGCTCATTAGAAATGTGTTTATTTTGGAGGGCTAAGGCTCAGATTTTAGAATTGCAGCTTATTGAAATACTAATGTAGATTTTGTACTTCAGGGCAAATTCAGGGAAGCTGGAACCTTTGATTTTTGTGGGTGAAACAGTTGACTAGTTGAATTATTATATTAATAGTTATCTTACTATATTATATTATATTATATTATATTATATTATATCATATCCCTTTCATGATAAATAACATATCTTTTTCCCAACAATGTGAGTTAATCATACTTTAGGAATTACTATAGTTCTCCAAATTCCAGAAGACTAGTCAGAAGCTAATACATGTGGAATATAGACATTCTAATATGACATGGTATTGAGGTGGGAGTGTCAATATGGTTCAATTTCAGAATTGGTTTACCATAGATTTTCAACACCTTGTTTATTGCAAGAAGGGGAAAGGTTACAACATATTGACCAGCTTATCTCCTGAAAGAATAGAATGAGGAAATAAAATGACATTAAAGATTTATGATAGAGCAATAGATCTGAAAATGCAATTATTAACTTACGAGCTTGAACCCTTTGTCAGGAAATTGCAGTAAAAGTCCCAGCATGGGTTTAGTGAAATAACTATAAGACTTTGTGTTTGATTCCTCAAAGAGTGGATATATTTTTTTTTTATTTGAGAGGAAAAAATAAGACTTCACGCTATGTTATTCTATAGGACTGAATCAACAATGAATAAGATTTTTTAACATTGTTGAATAACTTTCATAGAATAGCATAGCAGGAAGTTTCTTTACTTTAATGAATTTCCATTGCGTATTGAAAATAATGTGTAATATAAGGATTTGTGCCTTTGCTTCATTTTCCAATTTTCATGTAAGGGTTTAATTCTAAATTACTCAATACATTGAATTCACATATTTCTTGTCTAAGATCGAAATCAGTTTTTTTTGTCAGCAATAAACCTTCAAGGACCACACAACAAATGTCTAAATTCCTGGTTTAAACATTTCCTATTATTTTAATTATTATTATTATTATTATTATTATTTTATTGTCTATAACACTTTGTAAAGATAAAAGTTTTTCATTTTTCTTAATTATTATTTCCAGCAAGTTTTATTTTCTTCACACCAGGCTATATTGTATTGCTTTATTGTTTTTCAATATCAAGACTCTGTCTAGAGTCAGCATAAAAAAAGATTTAGTGGAAGTTTTAGAATTTATTGTGAAAATGAATATAAACACTAAATTATATAGTAAATGACCAGTGGGCTTTGTTTTAGAGAATAATTCCCCAAACACATCCATGCTCCTGAGCCTATTGCAATTATGTTCTTATGGAAATGAACTAAGTTTCACCTATGGAGATTCGATAGTTAAACTAAATTATATATATATATATTTTTTTATTTTTATTTTTTTTAGTGGATGCCAAATAGTAACGCTGTGATGATTTTTTTTTAATTTCTAGTATTAAAATATTTCTGCAGACATGCAAATATAAAAAAATACTTTTCATTCTTTGTCTCTGAAGCAAAATTATTTCATTATAAATGGAGAAGAGACATTCAGTTCCAAGATGGGAAATAACCAAACATCCCAACTTAAGAATTCACTAAATTATCTTAAAAAATAATCGGCGAGATTACAAGTCTTGTGTTATCCTTAAAAAGCAGCATTGAGAGGTCCCAACGCTGCTTTTTAACGCCCGCTGGTATTACGAGTCTGGCAGGTACAGGTGTACCGCTCACTTTTCTTCCACGACTCAAGCTTACCGCAAATCCCCTTACGTAAATTGCGTATCCTATCTTTTCAATGGGACTTGCCTAATGCCGGTATTATGAGTCTTGGAAGAAGTAAGCGGTACATCCTCTCCTGTCAAGACTCCTACCGCATTTAAAAGTCAGTAGTTAAGAGTTTTATGGGCTAACGCTGTAACATAAAGTTCTTAACTAAATTGCTAAAAAGTACACTAACACCCATAAACTACCTATTAACCCCTAAACCGAGCCCCCCCCCCCCCACATCGGAAACACTTTAATAAAAATTTTAACCCCTAATATGCCGACCGGACATCGCTGCAACTGTAATAATATATTAACCCCTAAACCGCCGCACTCCCGCCTCGCAAACACTAGTTCAATTTTATTAACTCCTAATCTGCCGTCCCTAACATCGCCGACACCTACCTACATTTATTAACCCCTAATCTGCCGCCCCCAACGTCGCCGCAACTATATTAAATTGATTAACCCCTAAACCTAAGTCTAACCCTAACCCCCCCTAACATAAATATAATTTAAATAAAACTAAATAAAATTACTTTAATTAAATAAATTAATCCTATTTAAAACTAAATACTTACCTAAAAATTAACCCTAAGCTAGCTACAATATAACTAATAGCTAAATTTGTATCTATCTTAGGGTTTATATTTATTTTACAGGCAACTTTGTATTTATTTTTACTAGGTACAATAGTTATTAAATAGTTATTAACTATTTAATAACTACCTAGTTAAAATAAGTACAATTTTACCTGTAAAATAAATCCTAACCTAAATTACAATTACACCTAACACTACACTATCATTAAATTAATTACCTAAACTAACTACAATTAAATAAAATAAACCAAAGTACAAAATCCCCCCCCCACTAAATTACAGAAAATAAAAACATAATTACAATTTTTTTAAAACTAATTACACCTAATCTAATCCCCCTAATAAAATAAAAAGACCCCCAAAATAATAAAATTCCCTACCCTATACTAAATTACAAAAATAATCAGCTCTTTTACCTGTAAAAAAAAAAAAATACAATACCCCCTCACATTAAAACCCACCACCCACACACCCAACCCTACTCTAAAACCCACCCATTCCCCCCTTAATAAAACCTAACACTACCCCCTTGAAGATCACCCTACCTTGAGCCGTCTTCACCCAGCCGGGGCACAAGTGGTCCTCCAGAGGGGCAGAAGTCTTCATCCGATCTGGGCAGAAGAGGACCTCCAGACGGGCAGAAGGCTTCATCCAGACGGCATCTTCTATCTTCATCCATCCGGAGCGGGTCCATCTTGAAGCCAGCCGACGCGTAGCATCCTCTTCTTCCAACGACTCCCGACGAATGAAGGTTCCTTTAAATGACGTCATCCAAGATGGCATCCCTTGAATTCCGATTGGCTGATAGGATTCTATCAGCCAATCGGAATTAAGGTAGGAAAAATCCTATTGGCTGATTGGATCAGCCAATAGGATTGAAGTTCAATCCTATTGGCTGATTGGATCAGCCAATAGGATTGAGCTCGCATTCTATTGGCTGTTCAAATCAGCCAATAGAATGAGATCTCAATTCTATTGGCTGATTGCATCAGCCAATAGGATTTTTCCTACCTTAATTCCGATTGGCTGATAGAATCCTATCAGCCAATCGGAATTCAAGGGATGCCATCTTGGATGACGTCATTTAAAGGAACCTTCATTTGTCGGGAGTTGTCGGAAGAAGAGGATGCTCCGCATCGGCTGGCTTCAAGATGGACCCGCTCCGCTCCGGATGGATGAAGATAGAAGATGCCACCTGGATGAAGCCTTCTGCCCATCTGGAGGTGCTCTTCTGCCCGGATCGGATGAAGACTTCTGCCCCTCTGGAGGACCACTTGTGCCCGGCTGGGTGAAGACGGCTCAAGGTAGGGTGATCTTCATTGTTAGTTTGTATTAAAGGGGGATTGGGTGGGTGTTAGAGTAGGGTTGGGTGTGTGAGTGGTGGGTTTTAATGTGAGGGGGTATTGTATTTTTTTTTTACAGGTAAAAGAGCTGATTACTTTGGGGCAATGCCCCGCAAAAAGCCCTTTTAAGGGCTATTTGTAATTTAATATAGGGTAGGGAATTTTTTTTTTTATTATTTTATTAGGGGGATTAGATTAGGTGTAATTAGTTTAAAAAAATAATTTCTGTAATTTAGTGTTTGTTTTTTTTGTACTTTAGTTTATTTAATTTAATTGTATTTAATTGTAATAATTTTATTTCGTTTTATTTAAATTATATTTAAGTTAGGGGGGTGTTAGACTTAGGTTTAGACTTAGGTTTAGGGGTTAATAAATTTAATATAGTAGTGGCGACGATGGGGGCAGCAGATTTGGGGTTAATAACTATAATGTAGGTGTCGGCGATGTTAGGGGCAGCAGATTAGGGGTTCATAGGGATAATGTATGTGGCGGTGGTATCCGGAGCGGCAGATTAGGGGTTAAAAATATAATGCAGGTGTCGGCGATGTCAGGGACGGCAGATTAGGGGTTAATAAGTGTAAGATCATGGGTGTTTAGACTCGGGGTTCATGTTAGGGTGTTAGGTGTAGACATTAATTTGATTTCCCCATAGGAATCAATGGGGCTGGTTTAGAAGCTGAACGCTGCTTTTTTGCAGGTGTTAGGTTTTATTTCAGCTGAATCTGCCCCATTGATTCCTATGGGGAAATCGTGCATGAGCACGTTTTGCCAGCTCACCGCTACAGTAAGCAACGCTGGTATTGAGGTGAGATGTGGAGCTAAATTTTGCTCTACGCTCACCTTTTTGCGGCTAACACCGGGTTTAAAAAAACCTGTAATACCAGCGTTGTCTTAAGGGAGCGGTGGAAAAAAAAAGCTTGTTAGCAACGCACCCCTGTTACCGCAAAACTCGTAATTCCTGTGATTATGTTTTGTGAGATCTATGCTTTGTTATCCATTGACTAGTGAAAGCTTGAGAATATCTGTAATCCACAAAGTTTCTGAAAACCTTAATATTCTAAAATTAATTACAGGTCAACTTGAATACTAAAATCTTGTTAAAGCTTTCATTTGTCTATTTTGTGCAGGTTTAATATCAAGTAGATTCTTTAAATTCAATAGATTTCTTTTAACTCACGATTTTCATGGACTTGGGTTGCTATCTATGTTAATAAGAGAGAGAATGAAATTCCCAATACACTTTTGTAACCATCTATTTTTCAAATATAGAAAACATTTCTGTTTAAAAATTCTGGGCTATTTTTTACTTTGATCCTTACCAGTAATATTATAAAACCAGAGGATATAGGATTGATGAAAGTTTTGCACTTGATATTAAATTTGATCCATCCATTAGTACCTCATAGACATATTACCAATATTTTTCCATTTGCTTCTTGAAAACTGCATGCCCATAAGCACTTTATCATCTGATGCCTTGATAACAACAGTCCCATGAGAGGGAGCATTAATATAAACTTGTAGACAGTGATGGAAAAGCACCAGCACCCACACTTAAATATTCTGAGCGTGCGGATGTTGAACAACTTTCCAGGTATTAACTGAGGTAATGTGAAATAATATAGGAAAGCCAAAACTGGTAGTGATATGAGCACACACACACACACACACACACACACACACACACACACACATACACACACACACATACACACACACACACACACACACACATACACACACATACACACACATACACACACACACACACACACACACACATACACACACACACACACACACACATACACACACATACACACACACACACACACACACACACACACACACACACATACACACACATACACACACACACACACACACACACACATACACACACACACACACACACACACATATATAATACTATGGGTGTTTAAGGGTTAGCCCTGAACACCAGAGACACTTTAGGGAAAAAGTACATATGTTTGGTCCATTATATATGTTTAAGTGCTGAATTGATATACATGCTGCTGCCATAAAATATTAGAAAAACACGCTCAGTCTTTTATTTAGATCTGTAGACAAAATGTTATGATTTTTTTTTATATAAAATATACCTTTTAAATGCCATTGAAAGGACAGTAAACACCTCTTTTATGGAAAAAAAAGGTATCTTGTCCCACACTCCCTAGAGAGGCCAAGCAGTTAGCTCTGGAACCTACAAATCAAATAGCTGGTGAAGGCAGTTTTGCAGGAATTTGAAAACGTAGGTCACACAATATGCTTTTTGGCCTCTCAAGGGATCGTGGGCCAAATAAACATTTTTTTTACACAAAATCAAGAGCGATTTAATGTCCCTATAACTCTGTAAGAAAAAAAACACAATTCTTCCTTAAATGTGCAGTGATCATTTGTTTCTAAACATGTTTTTAGAAAAATGATCTGATAAAAAATAGGGTATAATAGTCTAACCAACAATAGATACCATGCAGCACAATTAACAATCATTTTCAGCATTACCTAATTAATGAAGATGCAAGTACGATGTTCCCTCACTCTCCAGTGCATTTATGCCTTTTATACCATAGCTATACAACAATGCACATTCAGCTGGTTAACTCTCTAATAGGCTTCATTGAACTACAAGTCACAGAGGACTCAAAAAACAAGGGACAAAATTGAAGCCTAAGCATTTTTATTTTAACATCCACTATCAGTTATCATATTATTAAAGTGTTTTTTGTTTTTTTTTCACGTCCATTGTACTAAATGGCTAAAATTTCTTTTTACAGTTTGACTGGAGACTCTGTGAATATCCATTGAATATCCTATGTCAGACAGTTCCTCACTACAAGATTTATGTTTCAAAGGAGGGAAAAAAATAATAGAAACTTACCATAAAAAAGTTATTTATTTGATTTAAAATGCTTAAATGAACATTAGCATTTTTTCCCCTGTGTTACATCTAATTTCTTTTTTTTTGTACTGAGCAAAAAAACACACTATGGGCTAGATTATAAGGGGGAGCGCTAATTTATTTCACGACTTACCCCCTTCGATGCACTAGGTTCTCATGACGGCATTAGAACAACAGCTTATATTTACACTCCACTTGTAATCTAGCCCTGTGTTTGCTCCATAGATTTATGGGAGTTTTGCTTACCAACCGGTGAGCTTTTATGCCACTGACCTGTATTGCTACCAACAAGTGATTTCTTTTAGTTTCAAAATCAAAATAAACAGCTTAACCTAAACCTTGTTTTAACACAAAAAGTAGTGCTTTTTTATATGTGTGATGGAATTTTTTAATATCTTACTTTATATGACTAGTTATTTATATTGATTGATATCAATGAGTTGAGCAATTCTTTTAATCCTGTTCAAGTCCTAAAAGTTGAGCTATTTGTTAAATAACACTTCTGATAGCTCTGTTTTTGCTCATTTGCAAATCCAGCTATAAATACAGCAGTTTATTGATGTGCAAAAGTGTTCAGATATAAATGAAAAGTGATTTTTGCATGTCTAGTTTTAGAGACATATTAACGAGCGTTAGCTCAGCTGTAAGTGCTTTTAGGATAAGGCGCAAGTTTGCTGCGGGTACAGGAGGAGAAATTGATTAACAATAACACACTTCATTAACATTGCTGTTTTTCCATCATAATAATTGTGCCTCTTTTCTGAAAACATTGAATGTAACTGGTTTCATTTCTACCAAATCAATCTAATGTGCTAAAATTTACATAATTTCCTCTTATTGCATTTATCAGACAGCATATTTTTTTTTTAAATTGCAAAATCTGCATAATCTGTAATCAGTGTTAAAAGAACAGAGTTTATTCCTTTCTATTTGGCTTCTGGTGACACATTTGCATAATATTCAATGGTATGTCTTTTCCATTATTTATATCCAAGGAAATAAATAACACTCATTGGATTTAAAGTGTAGCAAAGTTCTGAGGAAGGGGAGAATTTTCCCCAACATGTCATGTCAAGAATATGTCATGTAAAGAATAAAAGAGCACTGAACTTTGCTACATTTTAAATACAGCAAGGGCCATTTATTTCATTGGATTGTATTCAGGATTCTGGCACCCTGGTAAACTTGTCTTTGGTGATTGTGAGAGTGCACAATGGAGAGACTCTATCTATCTATCTATATATCTATCTACTCTTGTGTATAGAATTTAGTTAGATAAATAGACCTTCTTTTTGGTTTTAAACTGTGCTATTTGCTTATACATACCAAAAAAAAAACCTTTTTTTTCTATAGTGACATCATCACTAAGATCACATTTCAACTGTGTGGAGGCTGGAAGGTAGGTGTTAAAGGGACAGTTTACTCAAAAAAATTCTCCCCTTTAATTTGTTCCCAATGATCTACTTTACCTTCTGGAGTGTATTAAATTGTTTACAAGTAGCTCCTTTACCCTTATATTGGCATTTGAAATTGTTAATTTAGCATGTGGTATCCCCACCTATTCTGAAAGTTTGTGGCCGCAGGTCCCAGCTATAGATAAGCTTTGTAAACACAGCCAGCAGAAGAAATTACACTCCCAGTGCGATATAGCAGAGATAAGGTAAATAAAATGTTGATTTTCCATTGTTCTCTCAAAGTTTTAGTGATTGTTTTAAGGACAGATATACGATAAAGAAGCAGGTATATATGCACAATGTGATACAGTAATGAGATCTGATTATACCTACAAGCTCAACCTATTTTATTAGGCTGTGGCTTCAAAACACAAAATCAGAGCTTTAATATACAGAAATAAACCTTAAAAAGCTAATTTTCATACATTTTTTACTCTGCAGTTGGTAAAAAAAGCAATTGTAAACACATTAAGGGAAAAACTATTTTACAGTATACTGTCCCTTTGATGAACATGTTTACACAGATGGTATAGCATTGGAAGGGGGTGGTTCTGTATCAATTAACTTATCATAGGTTTTTGAAGTGTATATAGCAAGTGTATCAATTCATATTTTTATTGTATAGCCTGAGGAAACAGCCCAGAGGGGCTGAGAAACGTGTTGCTTTGTTTTAATAAAATTGAGCTTTTATGATACACTTGCTGTTATCCTGGGGATTTTCTTTCACACTGTGTGGCTGGTGAGTGGATTCCATCAACGCCTGAGCACAGTCTACTGGGCGACTGAGAGGTCCCAGCTTGTCTTTACTGCACCTAGAGGTGCGCTTCACATTGTAAGTGTGACCATTACGTGTGTTTTGTGCCTTTCTATACTTTTACTAGGCTATGGGAGTTGTTTTCTATCACACACAGGAATAGAAGCCTGTTATGCTGTTCTCCTGATCGAGTGCTTCTTTTGCTGGCACACAGTGAGCTGGACCACTGCCAATAGATCCAGTATGCGCCACTTGCACCTTTGGGTGCTTCTCCCTTGTGAGTACCACTCTACACCATTTCAAATGAATCTCTGTCCAGACGCTACTAGGTCATACTGGCGCCTCTGTGTCTCCTTTTATTCAGATCATTCATCACCAGGGACTGACCATCCTTTTGACAGAGTGCTGCCTCCTGTTGGATGTTAAGAACTTTATACACGCTACACACTTTGTTGTGGTACAGCTTCTATTGATGTGTTGTTCATGCTAACATTTGTCCTTTATTTGTCATATGCATGTATTTAGGAAACGCCCCCTATGGGAATATTTTTGTGGTTTTTATTTCCCTTTTTTCTCAAGTTCCTCAATTGCACTGCTTTCCCCATATATCAGATACAGATGCTCTCCCTTCCCGTCCCTTTCGCTCTGCCCATGACCTCCTTCTCTTCTCCTCTCTTGTTACCTCTTCACATTCCCATCTACAGGACTTCTCCAGACTGGCACCTGTTTTGTGGAACTCTCTGCCTTGCTCCACAAGACTCTCCCCTAGTTTTGAAAGTTTCAAGTGCTCCTTAAAGACTCTACTGTTCAGAGATGCATACAACCTACACTAACCTTTCCTAACCCCAGCTCCTCTCCTCCTTTGTTATACCCTGGCCTTGAACCCTCTTAGCATGTAAGATTATGAGTCCAGCTTCTTGTAGATCACCTTCATAAGAGCTGACTACAACAATGCAACTCTCAACAGGGCCCTCTACCTTGACGCCTATAAAAGTTACCTTGCATCTCATGCCTATGTTTATAGCGCTATGGCATCTGTTGGTGCTCTAAAAATAACTGATAATAATAATAAAAAAGGGATAATATCAACAAGATTCAGAATTATATTGTAGAGATCATATTTACGCTGTAACGAGAGGGAGGATATCTGGATATTAATAAATATTATGGTGTTATTGCTAATATTACTGATATATAAATGTATATATTCATGCCAGAGTCGTAGTTCTTCTTGAATTCTGAAAACGCAGTGTTCATTCATACTTGCATATATCAACTGATATCTATCTATCTATCTTTCTATATGTATGTATATATATATATATATATATATATATATATATATATATATATATATATATATATATATATATACATACAGTGGATATAAAAAGTCTACACACCCCTGTTAAAATGTCAGGTTTCTGTGATGTAAAAAAACGAGACAAAGATAAATCATTTCAGAAATTTTTCCACCTTTAATGTGACCTATAAACTGTACAACTCAATTGAAAAATACACTGAAATCTTTTAGGTAAAGGGAAATAAAAATAAAAAAATAAAATAATATGGTTGCATAAGTGTGAACACCCTTTTATAACTGGGGATGTAGCTGTGTTCAGAATTAAGCAATCACATTCAAAATCATGTTAAATAGGAGTCAGTACACACCTATCATCATTTAAAGTGCCTCTGATTAACCCCAAATAAAGTTCAGCTATTCTAGTAGGTCTTTCCTGACATTTTGTTAGTCGCATCCTACAGCAAAAACCATGGTCCGCAGAGAGCTTCTAAAGCATCAGAGGGATCTCATTGTTAAAAGGTATCAGTCAGGAGAAGGGTACAAAAGAATTTCCAAGGCATTTGATATACCATGGAACACAGTGAAGACAGTCATCATCAAGTGAAGAAAATATGGTGCAACAGTGACATTACCAAGAACTGGATGTCCCTCCAAAATTGATGAAAAGACGAGAAGAAAACTGGTCTGGGAGGCTGCCAAGAGGCCTACAGCAACATTAAAGGAGCTGCAGGAATATCTGGCACGTACTGGCTGTGTGGTACATGTGACAACAATCGCCCGTATTCTTCATATGTCTGGGCTATGGGGTAGAGTGGCAAGACGGAAGCCTTTTCTTTAAAAAAAAACATCCAAGCCTGGCTAAATTTTGCAAAAACACATCTGAAGTTTCCCAAAAGCATGTTGCAAAATGTGTTCTGGTCTGATGAAACCAAAGTTTAACTTTTTGGCCATAATTCCAAAAGATATGTTTGGCGCAAAAACAACACTGCATATCACCAAAAGAACACCATACCCACAGTGAAGCATGGTGGTGTCAGCATCATGCTTTGGGGATGTTTTTCTTCAGCTGGAACTGGGGCCTTAGTCAAGGTATAGGGAATAATGAACAGTTCCAAATACCAGACAATATTGGCACAAAACCTTCAGGCTTCTGCTAGAAAGCTGAACATGAAGAGGAACGACCCAAAGCATACATCCAAATCAACAAAGGAATGGCTTCACCAGAAGAAGATTAAAGTTTTGGGATGGCCCAGCCAGAGCCCAGACCTGAATCAAATTCAAAATCTGTGGGGTGATCTGAAGAGGGCTGTGCACAGGAGATGCCCTCGCATTCTGACAGATTTAGAGTGTTTTTGCAAAGAAGAGTGTCAAAATGTGCCATGCTGAAAAACTCATACCCAAAAAGACTGAGTGCTGTAATAAAATCAAAAGGTGCTTCAATAAAGTATTAGTTTAAGGGTGTTCACACTTATGCAACCATATTATTTTAGTTTTTTATTTTTATTTCCCTTTACCTAAAAGATTTCAGTTTGTTTTTCAATTGAGTTGTACAGTTTATAGGTCACATTAAAGGTGGAAAAAGTTCTGAAATGATTTATCTTTGTCTCATTTTTTGACATCACAGAAACCTGACATTTTAACAGGGGTGTGTAGACTTTTTATAATCACTGTATATATATACACACACTATCCGAAATATTAACAATGATAAGTGGGAGGACTAAACCTATATGCAAAAATAAATAAATAGATCGATATTCCCCCTCACATGTATTGAATATTTTCTGATAATGTAAGTGAGGATTTATGAGAATATTTTAATGATAATGAAATGAAACTACATAGGTGGTTGGAAAGCACTTTGTTAAATGCTACATAATACTATTAGGAAAGACAGGCAATTACTAGTGTGGTAAGCTTTACAACTTTTAGCTTGTTAAATCTAATTATCGTAAGACGTTCTACTTTTAGATTTTTGATTGGATAGTCTGAAGTATAAATTGATCTCTTAGCCCAGAGTTACAGAAAACATGCCTATCTGTCACCTAAAATCTACAGACATTGCGTAAATAGGTTTATTGTACGTGACACCCTAGCACACAAAATGTTTTGCATATATGTTACATGGATTTTTCAGGAAGTATTAAGACTTACAAGGAATCCGAAAAAAGCACCTGTTAATGAACATCACAGCTGCACATAAAGGAGGGGTTGCCTAGCAACTTCCAAATTTTACAAGGCAGCCTGCCTAGCTGAGGGACTGGCAAATTTCTCATTGGCAACAGAACATCTACAGGAATCCATTTTATTTTAAACATATTTCATGTCCAAGGGGTTGACAATTTTACATAGTTATAAACGTTTTAAAATAGCACATACTTTTCACTTTTAGCAGCTCTGAGATGAATGTTTCTGTTAATAAGAATAAATAGCAAGCAATTTTATAATAAATCATATAATTTCCAATTGTGATTTCCAAAATTTATTTTACTTTTGGTCACCGTGTCCTTTTGAAAATTATGTGACCCCTCTGAATTGTCTCTATGTGTGTCACACATCGATGATAATATTAATGAAATAATATCACATTAAAATAAATATTTTGAATAAGAGACAGAGTAGGGTGTTTTAACACTGTAGTTGAAAATAAATTAATTACACTGTATATCTAGATGTTTAAAGGGACACTCAACACCAGAATTTATGTTGTTTTAAAAGATAGATAATCCCTTAATTACCAATTACCCAGTTTTGCATAACCAACACAGTTATAATTATACATGTTTTACCTCTGCAATTACCTTGTATCTAAGCCTCAGCAGACTGCCCCCTTATTTCAGTTCTTTTGACAGACTTGCATTTTAGCCAATCAGAGCTGTCTCCATGGTAAATTCACGTGCATGAGCTCAATGTTATCTATATGAAACACTTGAACTAATGCCCTCTAGTGGTGAAAAACTATCAAAATGCATTTAGATTAGAGGCGGCCTTCAAGGTCTAAGAAATTAGCATATGAACCTCTTAGGTTTAGCTTTCAACTAAGAATACCAAGAGAACAAAGCAAAATTGGTAATAAAAGTAAATTGGAAAGGTATTCTCTGGTGAAGGTGGTTCCGGAGGAGGAGCTAAGCGCACCTGGAGAGTGCTGGCTCAGAGAACTCCAGTCCCTAAGCTTCTGGCGGAGCTTTTCCCGCGCCTAACCCCAAGTAATTGGGATAGCTACCTGGACAGCCTGCTACATCGCTGCCGGAACCTTGGCAGTGGGAAATCCACTGCATTGTTAACGCTCAGACTAAAAGGATACCCATTTGTTAAAAAATATCAGAATAAAGGCCTCGAATTTAAAGGACATTTCCTGGTCGCAAAAACCCCCTCTCCCACCGCTGCTGCGTGAGAGGTGGGCAGGAATAAAATTTATTCTTTAAAGACACTTCTGGGAGTCAGTATTATATCTGGCTTATACCCCTAAAAGCACAACTGCGGGGAAAATCTAAGAACTGTCTTACTCGGCATTTACTAATAACCTGCTAAAGCATTCCGGAGATGTTGCTAAAGGATCCCTTACCTGGGCTGCTGAGACGTAAAATCAGAGGAAAGGGAGCTCACCTTTAATGAATATAATAGCCCCGGGGACGGGCAGGAAAAACTGAGTCTGCACGAACCCAGCTAACCTCATCGCAGCCGCACATTGGAATTGACGTTGGAGACCGGTGGCGTCACCAGTAGGAGCCGCGGCGCATCTGCTGCAACGTAGGAGAAGCCGACCGGAGTATAGAGCGACCTAGATACAGCCACATCAGAGACTCTGTGGTAGTCTTTTCGCCGGTGACGACTTCAGCCTTGCTCTGTCTCTCCTCCTCTCCCACCGGTGCTGCGCGAGAGGAGGTGAGGAGACTGCTTTAGAGCCGGGAGACTACGGGTAAATCCCGCTTTGAGATAAGTGGGGGGTTGCGGTTGGCATTTACCCTATAAAGAAAAGGCTTATTTGGCTTAATCCTAGAGGCTAGTTTCAATACTAGCAGGAACGTCCACACAACAACTGCTGATATAATTCCCCTATGAAAAGGAGTACGAAGTAACAGAGCGGCTGGTGGTAAAGTACTGTTTGTTTGCTTTTCTCCCCTATATGGTCTATTGGAAACCACTGCAAATAGTCCACTAACTAGATCTATTTAGAGCTCCTATTTGCAGAACATTATTGAAAGAAGGAATAGTATAAGGCAATACTGGACAGAATAAGAGTGTCTGTAATATAGCATTGACATACTGCCTGAGAAGGGGAAAGATGCCTTGCTGAATGTAACATTGTATATTTCTGTATCAAATTGGTAACTAATCCTCCTTCTAGATTCCTCACTATTCTTGGGATTAATAGAGTTTAAGTTCATTGGAGAATTGTATAAGTTCGTTACAAACAGATAATTGTAAGATGGGGTTTATTAATTATACTGGTATACTATAACTAATCGTACTCATAGTATATGCCACATTAGTTAGAGTAGGGTCAAAGCAATCTAAATAGTAGGTATAATACACCCCAAAATTACCATTAGAACACTTGTACCTATAAAGATTATATGTAACAGAAGGTATTCTGAGATAAATAAAATCTAGGGTATACATATCTTGTTAATTGCAGACACCACTGCCAACATATTACAATAACTTGTCTATAACAGGAATCAAGGTTGAAATAATATAAGAAAAACTGTCTATCTATTTCTAAGCTGACAGATCTTAGATATCCTTAAATCGTTACTTTTCTTAGAGAATTTTAAAAAAAACACTCATATAAATAAATGAGCTCTAAATATACTGTCAGGTTCAAATCAGAAAGGAAAGAGGGAAATTTTTAGGTACTAGAAGGTATCTGTAGAGGGTGAAGTAAAGATTTACAAAGAAAACTGTTACTGATCTTGAAAAAGTTAAGGTACAAATCCCTAAAAAAGTTGTTTGTTCAAGGTATTAATTATGAAAATGTGGCACAATACTGACATCCGTGTCCAATTTATTTAACCATGTACCTGTAAATACCCTGGGAATTAACAAAATTTATTAGTATATTCTGATTGATATCCTCAAGTTCAGAGGACTAAAAGAAATTTTGATCATCTAAAAACTACTTTCCTTTCATAAAGGATAGACATACCTTCTCTTCAGATCTAAGAAAAACAATAGTATAGCTAAAAGTTTATCTATATAGTAGATCCTCTAGATCAGGAAAACAAGTGAAGGGAAAACTCTATGAGATCCACAGAATAATTTATTAAAGAATAAACTTGAATCTCCTCTGCCTTTCTCTAAAGTGGCAATTTAAAGAAGCGTTAAGATTACTGAAATTGTTTTTGTTTTTGCTGTGGTTTTTTTTTTCTGGGTCAAAATGTCAATAGCAGTCCCGCTTGGGTAGCAAGAAAAGACTGAGGTTTACTTGCAAAAGCATCTTCTGTGGATTGGTGGCTAAAGGTCCTCAAACCAATAAGTGAATTAAAGGCAGGACATCAGAATAGTTTTATCTGTTAAGAGCTAAATACGAGTCCATAGGGGAAGTTAAGGGGTTGAACCTAGACTCACGAATTCAAAACTGGTTTTTTTCCCTCACTTGACACTGCTTCACTAACAACACATTAATACCTTAATCACTTTCCCCTCACTTTCTCTCCTATCCCCCCCCTAATTTTTTTTTTTTTTTTTTTTTTTCTTTTTTCTTCACTAAGATAATTGCAGAGCTGGGGGAATACCCCCCCCCCCCCCAATCACTAACTTGATTCACTGCACATGGATAAATTTCTTAATATTCACGGTAAAACCCCTTCTCCAACCATGGCGAATAAAAATAAGGACAGGAAAATAAAAAGCACAATAAATACTTCTGCCGATATTCATTTAACTCCTAATAATCCTCTGTATGCAGGGGATTCGGCGGTAAACACCCAAGCCTTGGTAGATAGCATTTCTGAAGCCCTGGCCCCTAAGTTTGATACTTTAAAATTAGAAATTAAGCAAGACATTATGTCGCTTTCACAAGAGCTCAGACAATTTGCCAACAGAGTACAGGAGCTTGAACAAAGGGTTTCAGATCTCGAAGATAATGTAGTAACACAGAGTGCAAAATCCAAATCTAATGATGTATCACTTGAAAAAATCCAGTTTAAATTAGAGGACTTAGAAAACCGCTCCAGGCGGAACAATTTCAGAATTATTGGGGTCCCAGAGGAAAAGCAGTATGAAGACTTGAATAATTTTATTTCTGTAACACTAGTCCAGCTTCTCAAGATTCCCAATACATACCCTAAAATTATAGTTGAAAGAGCCCATAGAATAGGGAGATTTGATTTAGATAACAAAGGTAAAGGCAGGCCGAGACCAGTAATAGCCAAGCTACTGAATTTTCAGGACAAAATTACCATTTTCCAATACTACCGTAAAAATCAGCCAATTTCATTGGGGAATTTCAATATTTTTCTGTTCCAAGATTTTTCTGCAGAGACAGCAACCAAAAGAAGGGAGTTATCCCCAATATGTACCAAACTTATTAATCTAGGTATAAGGGCCACCTTGATCTTTCCGGCAAAACTCAAAGTCTGGGTTAAGGACGAAGTTTATTTTGCTGATACAGCTAAAGAGGCAAGTGAACTCTTAGTCAAATTAAATATCTCTGAGTAAGTGATAAATGGATATAAAACTACATGGAGGGCAGCGGCACTGTGTTAGACTATAGACTAAGGGTCTCCCCTCTGCTGTTTTTTTTTTCCCCGTCCCTCCCCCCCCTGCTCTTTCCTTCTTTTTCTCTTTTTTTTTTTTTTTTTTTCTCTGTTGGACTCCGTGTTGCCACAATTTAGAGAATGTCAAGGATAGAGAGTATTAAATTTGTTTCATGGAACATCGGAGGTCTCACATCCCCTATTAAAAGGAAAACAATTTTAAACCAATTAAGGAAGATAAATTCTGACATAGTATTCCTCCAAGAAACGCATCTGAAATTTGAGGAAACGATAAAACTAAAGAAATTCTGGGTAAAAGAGGTGGTTGCTAGCCCCAGTCTAAATAGAAAAAGAGGAGTGGCCATACTTCTGGGGAAAAAGATAATGACTAATGGTTTGGAGATCCTCAGCACTGAGGTAGATCCAGAGGGAAGATTTATTCTGTTGAAAATTAAAGTGGCAAAAATTGTTTATACACTGTGTAATATCTATGCACCCAATGTTATAGACCCAATGTTCTGGGACTCGTTACAAACTAAGATCATGCTCTTTCAGGAAGGCTTTTTGATTTGTGGTGGCGATTTTAATATGGCCCCACAATATCCGTTAGACAGGCTGAGACGAACTCCCAATCAATCAAAAAATAAAAGAGATAAACTGGAAGCTAAGATTATCAAAAAAATAACACAGAATTTGGTAGTAAAAGATATCTGGAGACTCCAAAACCCAGATGCAAGAGATTTTACCTGCCTATCGAAGGCCCACAAATCATTTTCCAGAATTGACCTATTTCTCGTGGACGACAGGCTCTTAAAATTAAAAGTGAAGACAGAGATCCTACCTATATCTCTTTCTGACCATGCCCCTATTGTTTTTCAGATTCAGGATTTTGAGAGGAGATTCAAACAGGCTCGGTTTTATTTTCCCACTTATCTATTAAAAGATTTAAAATTTAAAAACTGGCTCAATGCGAAATTCGAAGAATACGCAGACCACAATGTTGATTACTATAATCGCCCCGTGATATTTTGGGAGGCCGCAAAAGCGGTTTTGAGGGGAGAAATAATCTCATACACAGCTAATATTCAGAAAAAAATCAAAACCAGAGAGAAAGAAGTGATTAGTTCAGTGACTAATGCTTATAATCACTATCTCTCAATGAAAACAAGGGCAAATTGGTTAAAATATATAAATGCCAAAAATGAGAGAGATACATATTTAACCTACCAGGTTACACAAAAAGAATTAAAATTCCAAGCCAAATTCTATAGATTTGGAAACAAATCGGGGAAACTCCTCGCTAAGTTAGTAAAAGGGGCAAAGGGTTCAGCAGTGATTGATTCATTACAAAAGGAAGGGAGAACAATAACAAGGTCAGAAGAGATAGCAGATTTTCTCTTAGCATATTATCAAGAGATTTACTCCCTAAAAAAATCGGACAAGATCCAATCTGCTCAATTCTGGAGCCAGCTGACGGTTCCAACTCTTGTATCAGAAGAAATGGAGATGCTAAATGCTCCTATTAGTGAACCAGAAATAGAGAAAGTTGTAACCAAACTGGCACTGGATAAGGCACCAGGACCAGATTCATTACCCAGTGAATTCTATAAAATTCTCTTGCCTTTAATAGTTCCTAATCTCTGTAGACTATATAATGCTATTTATATAGATGGGCTACCAATCCCCTCATCTTTTTCAGCATCAAATACTATATTAATACTGAAACAGGGAAAAGATCCTAGTGTTAAAGAATCTTATCGACCTATAGCGCTGTTAAATACAGACTACAAGATCTTGTCCTCTATTTTAGCAAATAGGTTACAACTTATTCTACCCACGATTATACATAAGGACCAAGCAGGGTTTCTTCACAAACGGAATTCATCGGCAAAAATAAGAGAGGTCTTGATGAGTGTAGATTACTTTAAACTAAGGGAGAGTGTTGGGAGCGGGGAGAGGCAGGACATCCCTGATCAGGCAGTCATATCAATTGATGCGGAAAAGGCATTTGACTCGGTGCATCATGATCATATAACTGAGACTCTCTCCAAATTTGGTTTTCTGGGTAATTTTTGTCAATTTATAGGGAATTTGTATAACAAACCTCGCACGAGTCTGTCAGTGAATGGCATCCTTTCTCCAGAGATTATTCTGGAGAGGGGAACACGACAGGGATGTCCTCTCTCTCCCTTGCTCTTCGACATAGCTATAGAACCCCTAGCAATTATGGTGAGACACCGGCTGGAAGGTATAAGACTGCAGAAAAAGGAGCTCAAAATCGCACTATACGCGGATGACATTCTTTTGTATATATCAAATATTAAAGACAACTTGGCAAAACTATTATTAATTATCAAACAATTTGGATCTTTTTCCGGGTACAAAGTTAACACCTCAAAATCAGAATTTCTCTGGTTAAGGAAAAAGATAGATTCACCATCAAATATACCTTTCAAGATAGTTTTAGATGCATTCAAATATCTGGGCATACTGGTACCATCGAATATAGAGAAATTATACGAGTTAAATATTCCCCCAATACTTTCTGAGATTAAACAGAGATTAACAAACTGGCAAAGTCTTCCTTTATCTATCTCAGGCAGAATAGCTTTATTTAAAATGGTTCTACTCCCGAAACTGCTATATATCTTGCAAAATGTTCCGGTAATACTTAAAGGGAAAGATATTAAGTTGATCAATACAGCCCTGAGAAGATTCATATGGCAGAACAAAAAGCCCAGAATTGCCTTTGCCAAACTACATCTACCACGAAATAAAGGAGGGTTCGCACTACCAGATGTGCGAATGTATAATTATGCCTATCTCGCACGCATAGTGGCAGACTGGTTCTATGCAAAAGATTATGTTACTAATAATGAAGTTGAGAATAGTATATGTTATCCATTTTCGCCAGTAGCATTGATACATTGCAAACCTAGCTTAATTCCGCAGGAGCTGAAGACATTTAAAACAATTTACAACCCTATCCAGAGTTGGTGGAAAATGAGTAAGTTATTGGCTCTGGACTGTAATACATCAAAGTTTGTCCCTTTTTTAGGCAATCCCAAATTCTTGGCGGGTCTTGAGTCAGCAATATTCCAAAGATGGCATAGTGTAGGTTTGAACAGGGCCATCCAGTTCATTGATAGAGAAAACCAAGTGGTAAAAACTTATGAAGTGCTTAGGCAAGAGTTTGATCTTCCAAATAAAGAATTCTTCGCGTATCTGCAAGCCAGACATTTTGTGGTGGAGCTACAGAGGGAGGGGAATAGCTCATGGTCCTGGGGGGGACTAGATGGGTGGTTAGCTATGGTGGAAAATGGACGGATGTCTATTTCCCCATGCTACCACCTTCTGGCCTCTCTCAAGGGCAATCTAAATTTGGAGAAACTTGCGGTAGAATGGAATAATTTGATACCAGAAAGTAATATAGATGTACACTTGGTTCAGGGTTCCATCACAAGAATAGCCCAGACTACACTTTCCTCTACATGGAGGGAATCACAGGTTAAACTTTTATACAGGACATACTTTACCCCTGAGAAAGGCCTTAGATGCGGGAACTTAGATTTCAATAAATGTCCAAAATGTTCAAAACCGGCGGCCGATCTGGTCCATATGATATGGAGCTGCCCGAGAATAGGTCAATTCTGGAGAAAAGTGGAATACTGGCTGAAAAATACTGTTAAGATTTTCCCTCTGGATTTATCTCTGAGCTATATTGTTTTTTTAATGACAGACAGGGGAAAACCATACCCTCAACATAAGCTAATTAATATGACAGTTGCTGCAGCCAGACACCTAATCTTCAAAAAATGGAAATTGAAAGCAATCCCTACGGTTGTGGAGGTCAAAGACTATCTAAAAAAACAGTGTATTTTAGAACAGATAGATACAAATATGAAGGATGAAGAGGACATTAGAAAGTTTTTTATAAAGTGGTCTTTATTTATTAAGATTTTTTCGGTAGCCGAAATAGATTATATGATTTTTCCATTCAGAAATTCCGAACTAGTATTATTGGGGGCGTGGTAGCTTCACCTCTTTGTTCCTTTTTCCTTTCTTTTTTTTTTTTTTTTTTTCTCCTCTCCTTCTCTGCAGGGGGGGGGGGAGGCCAATCAAAATAATGGATAAAACCATATGTCTTATAATGGTTCCTATGATATAGAAGTGATTACCATAGGTGGTAGGATCGGGAATAAATGGTTTAGAAGTATAAAAGCAGATAAGGAAGGCCATAATTGTCAATTATTGAACATGGCGGTAGACTTTGGTCAGTATATTTAAATTCTAGTTAATAATATTAAATAAGAAAAAAGGGTGGTAGGCTCTGGTCGAGTCATTAAATAGGATGGACGGGGATCAGTGTCTCTCTAATCTATCAAGTCAGCGTTTCTTGCTACCCAGGGACATCTGTCTGATCGGTATAATTATGTTAACCTGATGATCGTTTTTCAATTTAGAAACACTGTTCTAACTCTAAAGGGTATTTGATTAGTTTTGATATATCTTTTAGTGTATTAACTTACCCTATATAGTAATAATGTTTTGTATTTAAAAATGTGCAGCTCATATACAGCCAAGAAGTCATTTAATTCCTGTATCTGTTTAGTAAGTTTAATAAGTCTTGTTAAGAATATACTAGGGAACTTTTTTCGTTATTACTATATTGTTCTCTTTTTGGTGTCATTTAATTTCAATTGTATCATTCTCTGATGGTATGCTGATTTTAGTTATAGGGTACATATATCAGAATATGAGAGATATTTGTGTAACTCGATGCTGTATGTGCTATATTTATTTGTTTGAACTTGTGTTTCCCTAATAAAAATTATAATTGAAAAAAAAAAGTAAATTGGAAAGTTGTTTAAAGGAACAGTCAAGTATAAATTAAACTTTCATTATTCAGATAGGACTTTTAATTTTAATTGACTTTCCAATTTACTTTTATCATCAAATTTGCTTTTTTCTCTTGGTATTCTTAGTTTAAACTAAACATAGGTAGGCTCATATGCTAATTTCTAAGCCTTTGAGGGCTGCCTCTTATCACATGCTTTTTAAATCTCTTTTCAACACAAAGAGACAGAAAGTACACGTGGGCTATATAGATAACACTGTGTTCAGGCAAAGAAAGTTATTTAAGATCTAGCACAATACAATGCTAAATTTAAGACAATAGATAATAAACAGTCACAGTCATGTGATCAGGGGGCTGGAAGAAGGTTCCTAGATACAAGGTAATCACAAAGGTAAAAAGTACATTAATATAACTGTGTTGGTTATGCAAAACTGGGGAATGAGTAATAAAGGGATTATCTAGCTTTTAAAACAATAACAATTCTATGGTTGACTGTCCCTTTAAAATTACATGCCCTATTTGAAACATGAAAGTTTTTTTTGGACTTGACTGTCCCTTTAACATAGTAAATTTACCCGCCCTGACGTTGTTTTTTTTTTTGCCAACTTCACAGTTCACAGAAAAGAATAATTCTATCAATGTCTGAATTGATGACTAAATTGACCAGTGATACTTAGTGATCCTAGCTCCGTTTGGCATGCAATTCTTGTGCCATCTAGTTCTTATGTCATTTGTCCAGAGTGCATGAAAAGGAAGTGTGAACTTGTGGTTCATTGGATACGTGGGGCAGTATGAGGATTGCATCTAGAAGGGTTCTGGATAGCCCAAAGGGCACCCAAATATTCCGTCAGTAATGTTGGAACTATCCAGAGGCATCTTTACATTTTACTCACACTTTTGCAAAAGATAACTTCTCAAAATATTGTTTTAATGGCAAATTATGGTGTTGATTGTAGTTCTTTAGAATCCCCATAGACTTTTGTAGAAAAAATAATTATACAATATTTTCTGAATAATTATGATAGACCCCTATATAAAAATTAATACAATTAATTTGAATTGTTTATATTGCATAATTAACTCATTATAAATATAGTAAGTAATGATGTCTGCTTCAGTAATACTGAGGGCCAAACAAAAAAACTCTTAAAGGGGGCCAGATGTGGCACTAAGTCTATACCTTGGGCGATGGAGACTCAGGAATACAGCAGGAGCAAATGAATGAACTTCTAAATCAAAATCATCTTGCAGACTTCTTTTTTGTCACCTTGCCACTAAAAATATATAATTCTATACAACTTTAAATGAGAAATGTTTTAGAGAAATATATGAGCATATTTTGTGATATTTAGTTGCAGCACATATATTATTGTACTTACATAGTGATAGATGCACACATTGACTGTGGAGACTGCAAGTGTTGCTTTAAAAAGATGAATAATGAACATCCAAAGGAGCCTACAATATTGTGTAACATGGCAGCCAGATAAAAGGCTAATACTCTAATGAGTGTGTGTTGTCTTTTTTGTTTTCACTAGTGCTTGAAGGCAATTGGGAACCAAATAGAACTACATCTGAGTTTCAGGAATATGAGAAAAATATGTTTCTTTTTCTTATGGTTTGCGAAGACAAGAAAGACTCAGGGGAGATAGGTAGAGATTGACACCAAAAGAGGTCATATCTGTCCTAAAATGGGTTGACCTTTCTGTCTCTCAGGTTTCTTTGTTCTTGATTGCATCGCTTTGAAGCTGTAAATAAGAAGTGTCAGTTGAGATATCACAGCCATAAAAAAAAACATTAGTGCAAAATATGACTTATATAGACTCATGGCTTACATAAGACTTAAATCACATTCTGTTTTTATGTTCTACAATTTTATTTTATTGCTTTATAGAGTAGAACAACAACATGCAGAGCTGCAATGGTAGCATGCTCTGTTGTAATTGTCTTAATTTGGTACAGCATGCATTGTTAATAAATATGTATTTAACACCTGCAAATGCATCACAGTAAAGAACTTGGAAGCCAATGAAAAATGTAATACCCAGGTAGCTGCCATCATAGTCCAATCAGTGGCTGGGTCCTGTTAAGAAACAAGTATAGAAATTACCTAGTGCAGGATTTAAACACCAGGTGCAAGATTTTAATTATGTGTTTAATTATTTTGCAGGGGGTCAAATACATAGCAGCAATGCATTGTAGTATAATAAAATTGTATAATGAATTAAAAAAAAAGTGGCAGAATTAACACAGCATGAATGAAGGCTGTAAGACCTCGTGATCTGTTCTCCCTATCTCTGCTTTTTCATAACTGCAGCGCCATCTATTGGTTATTATGTAATCTCGGCCAAAAAAGAAAATGAAACATTATTTTTACCAATTGAAATATTCCAGCCCAGCACACTAAGGGTACAAATTAGTAATTGGGATTAATGTTGCCTGGTATCTGCATAGCAGCCATAGTTGATATGGGTGTATTATAGAGGACATAGCTATAATGATATAGGCTTGGATTTGTTGGACAAGTTCCATGGCAGGTGTAGCGGTGAGTGGAGCCGTAGCCATGTAGTATTAGCTCAAGTCTCAAATGTGTCACTGTTACCTGTCTCTTTTCCCTTTTGGATCCGATTGTATTCATATAATCCCGGGTGAGGGCAAGTGAAGGTAGCAAACCCATACTGTTCAGTGTCAGGAGTAGCTCTAGCACTGCAAGATGATGTGAAAACCATAAAGCCACTGAACCTAAGGTTATTGAATAGTCAGGGTATGTCAGGCTCTTATGTGTTATACTAAGTGTCAAAGCCTCACTAGTACAGTATGCATAGTTGCCAACATTTAAAAAAAAAATCCAGGGACACTTTGCAGCACAGCAAGTAAGCGGGTTACTGGAGTATTGACGACCTACTGTTCAACTGCTCCGCCCACTCAGTTCTGCAATCAAAACACACCCATTTGAAAGTAATAGTATAATTTAGACTTATCCATAGTTTATTATACAGATTACAGCACCAAGCTCTTACACCTACCCAGTCTCTGGAACACATTCTGGGCATATGGTAATTTTTACAACACAGCACCAAAATTAGAAAGACAAATAATATGTGAACCCATTCAATAATAATAACATTCCATTAGGAATGAATTATATTTAAATGATACACTATATCTATTTATCATCTATCTGTATATATGTATGTTAATGCTATATATTTATTATGCAGGTTTCAGTTGTTTTCTGGACCTTTCTTTTATCAATTGCAGTTTTTGAACTTAAGGCAAATCATTGTAATAAGTTCAGCCTTGCACAAAGCTAAAATATTGAGGAAGGTGCTGTGGTTACAGAGGTGAGGCTTAACTAATAGATGATGCTCCTGTTCCTAAGAATGAGAGGACAAACAGATCATGTGAGGTCACCCAGCCATGCTTTATAATAGGAAGGTAATTGTGGGGGAAATGATTTAGCCTTACAGCAAAGCTTAAAACATTGTGGCACTGAGGTTACTGAGATAATGTTATGACCAATAGATGGTGCTGAGTTTACTAAGAACAACAAGAAGAACAGATCCAATGAGGTCATGTAGCCATCCTGTATAATGAGAAAGAGCCCAGAATTATTCTCACAAAAAGGCAGAGACACAAATGAACAATATGAACAATAATAAAATGCTCTAATGTAGGGTTCCACAAACCCAGGAGCCAAGGAGCCACTGGTTCCTAGAATTTTACACCGGGTCCTAACTTTTTGGGTTATTCTTCATACATCCATATACAAATACCATTATCTGGCACATAAATGTTTGTCTAGCAGCTAAATATTCTTATTGGTTGCTAACTTTTAAACAGATTTGTCAGTGCTTGCTCTAATGGTCATGCCCTTTTAATAATTCAGCTATTTCTTGATAAGTCTCAAAGTGAATATAAACTCTGAGCCAATTAGGTGTGACATATCTGCATAGTTGCCCATCACTGGCCATGTTCAGCTCAGTATCAAAAGTTTATTGCTGATCTATAGTTGACTTTAAAATGTGTTTGACACTTTTGCACAGGTTAAACACATAGTCCTGTTAAGGTTGTAATATAAAATGGTTAATTATACAATATGCAGTAAAAAAAAAAAAAAATCTTTGCAGCATAATTTTATTATTTATTTTGCCCCTTTTCCTGTCATTTAATTCTGAAAACTTTAGGCTTTCCAATACCCGTTATATGTGAAAGTGTAGATTCCATGCTTAAAGGGATAGTCTAGTCAAAATAACTTTCATGATTCAGATAGAGCATGCCATTTTAAGCAAAGATACCAAGAGAACAAATAAAAATTAATAATAGGAGTAAATTAGAAAGTTGCTTAAAATTGCATACTCTATCTGAATCACGAAAGTTTAATTTTGACTAGTCTATTCCTTTAATGCTGCTATATTCCCTCATACATTGGTTCCACACTCTAGTGGCTCATTCCTGTCCCTGATTGGCCTCCACACACAGGTTACAACATAACAATACCCAATGATTTATGGAGACTAAACATTACATTTTTTCAGTATTTAAAACTAATATAAGTCTAAAAAATGAATCTGTATATTATTCTCAGTCTAATCTTTGCTTTAAATACATCATTCTACCTACGATTTATTTATTTAGTGTTTAAAGTTGCTTTGATTAATAGTGCAGTAACTAAATACTCTAGTGCATTACAGCATTTTATTATTGCTTGCTAGTAAATACTTTATGCTTGTTACAAAGGTATATCATTTGTACAATTTTACTTCTTTAACCCCTTGCCTGTCAAAAGTTCTGCTATACACATTATATTCAATGCAATGCCGCACCGTCTGCCTGCCGATGTCAGTATTATTATTTCTTTATTGTATAAAAATATCAGGCAATACAATGATTACAGTTTCTATTTTCCTAAAACGACAGGTTCAAGCAATAACCCATGTCTGCTAGTTAAGCACAGAACATATTCTATACAAATAACAGGAGAGCTGCTATACAAGGTCTACTGCATTCATTAGGATGAGCACACTGCAGTGTTCTCCCTCTTCTTGACACATTTGCTTTGCCTTGTAAATAAATTTGAAACTATTGGTACTGTTTAAGAAGCCTGTCTCATAGGAACTCAAAGAGATAGAACATTGCTTAACCCCTGTAGGGTTAGGTCTACAAGCAGCAGTGCTGCAGTACAGCAAATTTATATCAGCACGTATGTAATCTTTGTTCTGTACTTTCCAACAAAAACATGGCATGGCGATCAAGCATTTTTGTGTTCTGTTTTATTAGCATCTTCCTTTCCTTTCTTAACCTACTACGTTTCCTGTAAGGTGGTATGTATCTCTCTCTGTTCTCTATTTCTGTGACAGATGTTTAGAAAACAGTTGGATATCAGAGGAACTAAATAGAATGAATAGGTGGATCAGAGTAAAGCTCACCGTTAATTTAAGGGAAGAGTCGTACCGTGTAGTGACCCAGCTATCTCATTAAAGTACAACCCACAATTGGTGCTAGAGCAACACTTACAGGCAGAGACAGCTTTCATAGTAAATAAAAAAAATAAAGTACTTTGAATAAAGCACTCTTGCCTCAAAACCTTGTTAATTAGAAAGAATGGCTATATATAAAACATAGCCATCCATACTGAGAGAGACCAACACAGTAACAGTGGATATTAGTGTCAAATACATTTATTTCAGCACCAAATATTGGAAGAAAAAATCCCCCAAACATATAAAAGTACTGATATAAGACATAGAATTTATAAATGCAAACAAAAGTGAACATATATCTAAAAGTCCCCTGAAATAAGGTATTATTGTAGGAAAACGAAAACGTCCCTCCTTAATAGTTACCAAACTTGATATATGTGGATCCTTGATCACTAGATGCAAGCCTTTAAAACAACATGTGTTGCTGTATCATCATAGGCTAGTTAGGTATCTCAAGACCTCAAGAAATTATGAATGTTGTAATCCAATACATCAACATGAAATCCAGCATATACGAGAGACATCGTACTGCAAAGACAATTATACCAGGTATATTTCCGTCCTAGATATTAAACCATGCTCAACAGCCGTAAGCAAAGGGATTCCGTTGACAGGTAAAGCTCTGCTACTTACGCTGAAATGCTAGTAGTAAAAAAACGCCAGACAGGACAGCTGAGGAGCCGGTGTGCTTCCGGGAATGCTTACACCTGACCGCTTCAAACCCTAAGCAGATCTAACGGAAAATAAGAGCTGTTTACTAGATCCAAAAAATACCTGATTGTACCTCTGAAAGTGATGGCTTCACAGACAAAAGCACCGCAGAGTACAGTGTCAACAAGTTCAAGTCTCCTCTCTTTTAGCCATATTCAGTGTAGGTAATGCCATGATTTCAGGTATCCAATGAATGATTGCCTACGATCGTTTCACCATCTGGCTTCGTCAGGGCTTGTAATTACCATTTGGTCACAGCTGCCTTAAATAGCAACTTTTGTTTCAATTCCCCTGTAAACTCATCACGTGAAATTTAGTTCCATTTACATACAAAAGTTCACTTTACTCGTTTGTTACAATTTGTTTCAACTTAATTGTTGTTTTATACTTAATATCCACTGTTAGTCTAACACAATATATGACTTTATTACAAACAGCTAAACAACAAACTTTACATGTCAAGATAAGCTGCATAAATTGTGTCTGCACTGATTTAACCATTTTGGCTCTCACTTTCCGATTAAATTATTAAGATTTGAGATATAACCATATAGAGTTAAAGGGACACTGAACCCAATTTTTTTTCTTTCGTGATTCAGATAGAGCATGAAATTTAAAGCAACTTTCTAATTTACTCTTATTGTCAAATTTTCTTTATTCTCTTGGTATCTTTATTTAAAATGCAAGAAAGTAAGTTTAGATGCTGGCCCATTTTTGTTGAACAACCTGGGTTGCCCTTGCTGATTGGTGGATAAATTCATCCACCAATAAAAAAGTGCTGTCCAGAGTTCTGAACCAAGGAATAATTTAGATGCCTTCCTTTTCAAATAAATATAGCAAGAGAACAAAGAAAAATTGATAATAGGAGTAAATTAGAAAGTTGCTTAAAATTGCCTGCTCTATCTGAATCACGAAAGAAAGAATTTGGGTTCAGTGTCCCTTTAATATATATCCTCAAAAGAGCAAACAGTTAAATATCAAACTTTCACAGTTAATAAATACATGTCAAGATAAACTGCATAAATTGTGTCTGGATTAATTTAACCATTTTGGCTCTCACTTTGCGATAAATTAAAATATATTATTTGAAATATCACCATCCAAAAAAGTAAGGAATAATATCCAATAAGGTATGTAAAGCTTATAAAGATGACATGTTAAAGAGTAAATTTGAAAAATAATAATAATTATGACTTTACAGGAAAGGAGAATACAAAAATTCTTAATTTAATCCACCTGTTGACAAGGTGTCTAGATTAAAATTCCATTGACTTTCATGCTGTAAATGGATTTTTATCTAAATCTCCCCCTCTTATGCCTAGTTTAACCCTCACTATTCCTATTAAGCTTTTGGGTGAGGAGTTGTGATGAATTTTGAAATGTTGAGCTATACTATACATTCTCAATGTCACGTAGGTGCTCAAGTCTTCTATAACGTAAAGCTCTTGTGGTTTTACCCACGTAAAAAAGAGAACAGCCACATTTCGCTAAATAAAGCACAGCTTCAGTTCTACATGTGAGTTTTGCCCTCATTTTGTAGTTATGTCCTGTTTTTGAAACAAAATATATTGCTTTCTGTATATAATTGCATGTTTTACAGCATTTACAAGGATAGCAACCAGGTTCATTTTTGGTCTGTTGTAACCAATTAGATCGTACTGGTGGCTTAATATAAAAACTGTTTACCAGGCTATCTCTCAAATTAGGGGCCCTTCTAGCTGTCATTGATGGAAAATCACCTATAACATTTTTCAAATCTTTATCTGTTTGGAGAATAGGCCAATGCTTTCTTAGTATGCTCTGTAATTCTTTCCAACCACATGCTGATGTGCTGTGTACCCGGGAGGTCAATGTCAAAAATACATTTAGTTTCCAAGAAACCCAAATAGAGGCACGCATTTTGCCCTTATTGCTGTGCCTCTAATTTGGATATAGTACCTGTTGTCAAAGACAATGAATTTGTGCTCTTGGACAAACTGTAATATCTCAACTATGAAATTAGTGTGGCTCCATAGGGCTACTCCCCTTTGATTAAGGTAGGTAAAAATATACAGCCTATATCCCTCTACCATGAATTGAGGGTGTTAACAAAAGGTTGTAAAAAATAATCTATATATTCGCTTATAATTTCTAGGGGTCCTGTATGCCTACAACTATGGGTCGGCCAGGAGGATAATCCATTCCTGACTTTTGTAATTTTGGAATTGTATAAAATGTAGGGGTTTTAGGATGAGAGGGTAGAAGAAAATTAAATTCTGATTTATTTATTACATTTTCATCTAAGGCTCATAATAATATTCTTTCTAACTTAGTCATTATTGTATTCAATGGGTTATAATCCAATTTGCGATACTGCTGGGGATCATTTAGTTGTCTACAACATTCATTATAATATTTGGTCGTGTCTTGTATTACTATATTTCCCTCTTTGTCTGATGACTTAATTGTTATATCTGAATTTCTTTATAGTTGAAAAATTGCTAATCTCTCATCCTGTTGTAAATTGTCCCTCATTATGTTGTTATCATTCATTGTCCTAACGTCTCTCTCTACCAGCTTCACGAAAGCATCAACCACTGGAACCTTAGTGTGTGAAGGCATGAATTTGGACTTGACTTTAAACCCTGTATTTAGTTGAGTCTGTGACTCACCACTGTCTTCTGATTCAAAAAACAGTGATTCTAGAGTTTCCATAACATATTCGTCACTAACATATGGTATCTCATCCATATCTCCAAGAAACAATTTGTGACAGATCAGTTTTCTTGCAAAAAGTTGTAAATCTTTGATAGCCGTGAACCTGTCAAGTTTTTTTGTTGGAGAAAAGGAGGGACCTATTCTAAGCACATGTATCTGAGGCTTCATGAAGGTGGTGGATGAGAGATTTATGACCAGTTTGTCATCTAATTGCATTTGTGTAATGCATAGTTCCTCCTGCCCCTGTATGTCTCTTGTGTTTTTTTTTTATAGTACAATATTATTTTTATATATAAATATGTCACATTTAAGGGAGACTTTTGCGTAAAAGTTGGGATTCGTCCCACATTAATTTGAAGGCCAAAAAGCTAAATCTGCATCTTAGGTGTTCAAAATACTGCAAATTGCTTATTTGGGACTAGATTACTAGTGGATCACTAATTTATCGAGCATCTGCAAACGGGTACATTTGTCCGTTTGTGGGCAAGTGAAAAATAATCAGCCATTACAAGTGGCTGGTTATTGCTACTGCGAGTTTGCGATAGCAATTAGCACTTATAAAATTAACCAGAAATAAGATCTCTGGCTAATTTTGTAAATGTCCCCCTAATGCCCCCAAACTTAAAGTTTACTTCTATTATCAAATTTGCTTCATTCTCTTGGTATCATTTGTTGAAAGAACAGCAATGCACTAATGGCTTCTAACTGAACACATGGGTGAGCCAATAACGATCTGTGTATATAGATATATATATATATATATATGCAGCCACCAATCACCAGCTAGAACCTAGGTTATTTGCTGCTCCTGAGCTTTCCTAGATAAACATTTCAGCAAAGGCTAACAAGAGAAGCAACGAAATTAAATAATAGAAGCAAATTGGAAAGTTTGTAAAAATGTTATGCCCTATCTAAATCGTGAAATATTTTGTTGGGGTTTCATGTCCCTTTAAGTGTAATATATTTTATTAAAAAATAAAAATAGTAGCATCTTTATTTTTTAATAAAATAACTTCAAAAAGTAGTTATATGGGGCTAAAGTTGGCGGGTGTGGGGTGTTTTTACATTGTGGTCTATTGGAACTGTGTGTTCCCTGTAAATATGTATGTATATGTATATACTTATATAGATATATATATATATATATATATGTGTTAATATGTGTATATACACATATTAACACATAAATATATATGTATATAAGCATATAAATATATATATTTACAATTGGCTGCCATCACTGCGTGACTTACCGCCTTTGCTGTGCTAGTTTCTCATGCTGTGTCTGACAGCATGAGAACAAGGCTCCCATTGGAGCCTATGGAAGCACTCTCATGAGCACAATGCTTCCCAGCACTATGAACACAAGCTCACGTTTGCATTGAGCTCAACTTGTAATACCAGTGTACAGTGGAGCACAAATATGCTCAGTTTGTCCATTATGCCTAGATACAAATAGCACACAGATTGTTAAGCAGTGACCAGGATGGATGTGGATTGCAGTAGATTTCTTTTGCACTCACAATTGTGTGATCTCATGTTAAAGGCTGGTTATAAAGAGCCCTGTATTGATAATGACAATCACAACAGTGTTTGAGTTACAAAAAATTCTAAAAAAATTGCTGGTCAAGATCTGGTTTTCCATGCCAACACTCAGAGGGCTTCTAGTTTTTAAGCATCCCTGTGAAATCTGTTACTCCAACGCCTCCTATCCTTAATAAATTTAGCTCATAATTTTCTCATATATTCCTAACTGGATACTAGGGGGGTATGGGGGTTATGTTCTAGACAAACAGGGATCATTGTTTTCTAATTAAATGAATAAATACAGATTTTGGTGAGAATAGGAGTGAAAATGCATAATTCCATACAGCTACCCTTAAAATGATGGTGTGACGATTAAGCCTATCAACCCAGCCGTCAGTATGGGGAGGGTGTGTGCATGAAGAGGTTAATAGCCTGCAGCCACTGGTTCCCTTAACATTTAAAGGACCCAAAGGGACACCAAATTAACCCCCAAATCCTGCCTACACCAATCCCGGTTATCAATGCTGCCACCACCAAGAATTTTGAAAAAAAGGTTTCTTGGAAATCCAATAACTCACAAAATTAACAATTAGGTAATGTGCCTTTAACGTTGTCTCTTCAGAGTGGGAATTGAGATAGAGAGAATTAGATTTTCTATATGTTTAATAACAAATTACCAATACAGGTTACACAGTGCCAAATTACAAAAACATACAAAATAACAAGATATGTGCAAAAGGTATAGTTCTTTAAAATAAAATGGGGCACAAATGAACACAATATCTAAACTTTAAACAGATTACCAAATTCCTGTAGATATGTGGAGAACTCAATGATGTTACAGCTTCTGGTCCCAGGCAAGTTCTGCCTACTTTCTCTGTAACATTCAGTTGTAACCCAGTTTTTCCTTTGTCTTGTCAAGGCCACCACCCTTGTGTTAATTTACAACTCTCCAAACATTCTATGCAAGGCAAACCATGGTACAAGAGTAAGGGGAACAGTTCAGAGTAACACTGGCAATGATGAGACCACAATACCACCTCTGCTGGGTAGCTAATCCATGTATCAACTACTCCAAATGAGTTTATGATGCATGACAGATGGTAAATCCTAGTATTTTTAAAACACTAGGAATTGCCAGTGCTATAAAAAACTTCATGGTGAAAGTACTTTAATTTGCTTGCGCGTTTATGCCGAGCTAAGGACTCATGGCAAAATGCTATTTTATCAATGAGGTAAAATAGTGGTTTGCCGTGGTTGGCCGTGGTTGGCCAGAGGTGCTCAGCTCGGCATAAACGTGCAGGCAAATAAAGGTACTTTCAGCATGAAGATTTTTATACTTCATGACTGAAAGTCCTCTAGCACTGGTAAATTCTAGAGTTTAAAAAAAATGCTTGGATTTACCATCACAGGCCTAGTTGACAAAAATAAGAGACAGACAGACAGACAGATAGATAGATAGATAGATAGATAGATAGATAGATAGATAGATAGATATTTACAATGGCACAGCTTTTTAAGCCCTTATTCCTTCACATACCACATCTGTAACACACAGATTTGCCACACTGATTTCTCATCCATGCATCTGACATTTGGGGTGAGCAGCTCAGCCTTTTTGTAAGTATTAAGTACTTACACCTAATGTAGTTTTGAACAAGATGTGGCTTATCAGTTTGTCACAAAGGAGTTCAGATATTCTTGGCAGGATATATTAAAGCAATGCCTTTCTTGCTTCAGTCGTGCTGCCTAAATATGATATTTGTCTCTAGTGAAAAGTTTCCTTTTGCTGAAAACGATTTAAAAATGATTGACAGAGCCAAAGTTTTTCGGAGGTGCTTTATGTAATCAAATAGCGCATCTCGCAGAAGAAATCTATTTCATTGATTTCGGCCTTAGGTGCATAATCTAATAGAAGGTTACTGGAAGTTTGCAGCCTGGGTTTGTATTAATATGTGCATAAGTAGTCCTTTACTGTAAATGTCCTATCAGCTGTCTCTTGATGGATAGATAGGTATTAGCTGTTTGCATTTATTTTCCATGAATAAACTGTGTGCAGGAATTCATATTAAAGGAGCAGTATACTAAATGTTATGCACTTAACCATTTGTAGATATTTTTTTATTTATTTATTTGTAAAGCACCAACATATTTTGAACTGCCATGAAACTGCAAGCATGATAGCCGAGTAATAATGGCAAAATAAGTTTATGTACAAGATGAATGGTTAAAGGGTCTTGCCTATGCTATGCCATCCGATGTAAATGCATCAACGTGGTTTACGTGGGCTCATGTGTTAACGTACAATGTCTGTATTAAAGAGATAGTCAACTTGAAAATGGTTATTGTTTAAAAAGATAGATATTCCCTTTACCCATTCCCCAGTTTTGATTATCTTGTATCTAAGCCCCTGCAGACTGCCCCTTATCTCAGTGCTTTTTACAATCTTGCATTTTACCCAGTTAGTGCTGGTTCTTGTATAGCCATTATCATTCTCCATGGGAGTGAGCAAAATGTTATCTACTGTATATTGCAAACATGAACTAACATTGTCTGACTGTTGTGTAAAATTTAAAAAGCTAATAAAAAGCAGTAAGAAAAGAGGCAGCCTGCAAAAGCTTATAAACAGGCAGAAATTTAGAGGTTTAAATGTTATAAAGTATGTTAATATAACGTAATGATGGTTGTACAAAGCTGGGGAATGGGTAGTAAAGGCATTATCTATATTTGTAGCAATAAAAAAACCAAGAAGACTGTCCCTTTATGTTGAACACTAAATACTGTAGAAGATATTTATGTTGTTTAGACTTATTTGATGTTATTTTATAGCATGACATATTGAAAACAAAATAACGTCTTATTTGCTGCAGCAAGTTTTTTAATCACTAAGGTCGATCCACTACTTGCCTTATTTGGAGAAGCCAATCTGATGTTGCTTCTGCAGAAGACAAGGCTACCCACAGTCATTATGTTAGTATAAAGTGCACTGTTTCACAGTTGTTATCTGGTAAAGCCATTAAAGGGACCGTCTAGTTAAAATTAAACATTCATGATTCAGATAGGGCATGCAATTGTAATCAACTTTCCACTTTACTTTTATCATCAAATTTGCTTTGTTCCCTTGGTGATATTTTTGAAAAGCTATGCCTAGCTAGGCTCAAACTGATTTCTAAACCGTTCAAAACCGCCTCTTAGCTCAGAGCATTTTGAAAGTTTTTCACAGTTGGACAGTGCTAGTTCATATAGATAACATTGTGCTCACTCCCGTGGAATTATTTAGGAGTCTGCACCAATTGGCTAAACTGCATGTCTGTCAAAAGCACTGAGATAAGGGGGCAGTTTGCAGAGGCTTAAATACAAGGTAATCACAGTAGTAATATGTGTATTGATATAAGTGTGTTGGTTATGCAAAACTGGGGAATGGGTAATAAAGGGATTATCTATCTTTTTAAACATTACAAATTCTAGAGTAGACTGTCCCTTTAAGGAAAGATGTGTAACAGGTTTAGGTTTCAGAAGTCAGCAGCATTTATTTCCATTTTCAAGAATTAGAAAATCCACAATTTTAAGAGCTAATTTACACGAAAAGGGGCAAAATAAATAAAGTATATTGCAAAGTTGTTTTAATACTCATAACTAAACATTTTTTATATTAAAAGTTCAAGGTAGTTAATGTCTTTCTGACCAAAACAGATCATTTATTTGAATTAAATATTCAAATGTGTTAATATATTATTATTATTATTAATATTATTATTATTATTATTATTATTATTATTATTAATAATAATTTATTTGTAAAGTGGCATCCAATTCCATAGCGCTGGGTACATGATTCGGGGTACACAGTGATATTGTTTGAAAAAAAAAAAATACTTAAACAGACTAAATAGAATAGATTTGTATTTTGTTTGTGATCATCTCTGTAATTTGTTTATCATCTTCTAAGCTTTTCTTTACAATGTGCTCAGGTGTCCTCTGAGTATACCTGAGCTGCAGGATTATTTCAAACATAATATAATTATTAGAAATCTCACACAATGAAATGATACTGTATCTGCTCTATGGAATTCCTGGCAGAGCCTAGCTGAAACTAGGACTTCCAGTAATCCAACAAATGATTCCTTATATTTAATAGGATCTACTATCAATGGTAATGTTCTCAGTGTTAGAAGAGAAGCTAATTAAAATGAATGTTCAGCCTAATGTCTTGGGGGCCCACAATGCCAGTGTTTTTTCTCTGTCCCCCACATCTCTATCACATACATCTCATCTCCCTTTGCCCATCTGCAACACACATATTGTGCCTTCTGCATCTACATATCCAAATTTTATATTTTCTACCTCTGTTAAACTATTCATTCACATAACTCTGGCTCATTTGTCCCTGCGAATAATAGCTTTATATAACCTAATAGTCCACTGTCTTTGTGGAATTGAGAAAAGTGATTAAATAAAATATTTCAAAATGATTTGCTGTGACAAAGGGGTAGATTTATCATACCGCCCTGCATTGCTAAATGCAGACAGCATATGCTGTCACCATTTAACATTGCACAAGCACTTCAGGTGAATGCTTGTGCATTGCCTCCCCCTGCAAGACAATTGTGCAAGACCGCTGCTTCTTAACTTAAGTTTCCAGCAAGCCGGAAACTTTGGTGATAGACTGCAGCATCCGCTGCTTGGTAAATATACCCCAAAGTCTTAAAGGGAAAGTCTACACCAGAATTGTTATTGTTTAAAAAGATAGATAATCCCTTTATTACCCATTCCTGAGTTTTGCATAACCTACACAGTTATAATAATACACTTTTTACCTCTGTGACTACCTTGTATCTAAGCCTCGGCAAACTGCCCCCTTATTTTAGTTTTTTGACAGACTTGCATTTTAGCCAATCAGTACTGACTTCTAGGTAACTCCACGTGCATGAGCACAATGTTATCTATGTGGCACACATTAACTAATGCCCTCTAGTTGTTAAAAATGCATTCAGATAAAAGGCCTTCACGGGCTTAGAAATTAGCATATGAGCCTCCTAGGTTTAGCTTTCAACTAAGAATACCAAGAGAACAAAGCAAATTTGATGATAAAAGTACATTGGAAAGGTGTTTAAAAAGGCTTGCCCTTTCTGAATCATGAAAGTTTATTTTTGACTAGACTGTCCCTTTAAACATATATTTGTTTTAAAGCTTCACACTTCTATCTAAAAATATTTAGGACATCTCTTGCTGTTTAGCAGACTTTATTTTTATACTGGCTTCTGAATAATGAGGTGTAAATTCTTCTGGGCACTTAGAAAAGTTAATCACTATTCCTTTTTCATGAGTATTGTGATTATTTTAACAGGTTAGAGACAAAGGTGGTGTGAGCTGGAGATAGGGTAATCTCATATATGCCAACTTCCTGATTGCATTTATCACCACATATGCAATCAATTTAGGCTTTCCAAAAGATACAGATTGGAAGTGGCGCCAATTAAGGCTATCTGATTACTTAGTAGATAATATGTGTATCTGAATATGGATATTTAAAATAAAGCAAATTACTACAATTGCAAGTTTAAAGCAAAGTCCACAATGATTTATTAATCAGTAAAAACAAATAATAATAAATAATAATTCTCAAGTTCAATCGATTTAGAGGGTTCAATTCATTTGGAAGGTTCAATTCCTATCTAAAACAATGCATTCGTTATATATCTAAAAAATCCATTCAATCTTTATCTAAAAACACCGGTGTTCACTTCTAAAACCTAACTGGTTAATATGATTCAACTGATAAGTACAAAACAAGCCTTAGACATATATTGTAGGGATTGGAAATTCAGTTACCATAACACAAATATAACACAAATATAATTTCTCTAGTAGTTTTAAGCATATATTACAGGGATTGGAAATTCAGTTGCCCTACACAAAGCTAATATCTCTAGGTGCTTTGTTAGCAGATTTAAGACTCAGCAGTCTGATTAGCTACTTATATTATTGATACACTCGCTTATGCAGACGTGTAGTGTCATACACTTTTAGATAAAGTCTATTGTGTTCAGCTATATTTTAGCAGCCAATTCCTAATGTTCAGGCAAAAAGTTCATTCATAAATGTGTTTGAAATATTCTTGTATGAGCCACTACGCAACTATTTCCAGTGCCCTTTCAAGCTGCCACTTCAGTGAACTCTCTCCCCAATCCTCCTGTCTGGAGTTCCGGTATGGGAGGAGGCAAGATACAATCACTCGCCTATGTTCATAAAGTGTTTCCTTTAGTCACAGTGTATCTTCTAAGTGTGCACACTTACAGTTCTCCTTCTTTCACTCTGCACTCCTACCGTCTGCTCAGCGTTATTTTGCAGTAATTCCACTTGAGCTGGCTTGGACGGTCCTGGGAGCCAGAAAAGTCTATTCCAAAAAGATTGAGTCTTTCCCAAACAAACTCTGGTGTGATTTTCTACGCGTTTCAGCTCTCCAGGGAGCCTTTATCAAGATAACCCCCACCAGCTGTGTTGCCTTTTTATACGATTACTCCATGTTTAAACCTTTCTTAGGATTTTCCAAATCTTTTCAAAACTTTCTGGTTCAAACTCGTATTATTTCAAACTCATATTCTTTCCCTGTTTAAAAGTTATGCATTATCCCATACATTCAATAAAACATTTAATAAAGCATTTAATAAAACATTTATAATGTTTCAAGGCATTGTTAAAAACGGCTATGTCTTCAGTTGATAATACTTTAAAATTCAAACATATTTCATTTAGCAATTTGCTTTATGAACCCATATCAAATATAAATTTAGTAAAAGACTATGATAAATGAATTTTGAATTGGTCTCAAATGAATGTATATTTGCAACATTTCATTAAAAAAAAATTTGAAAACATTCTTATGACAATAATATAAATCATGGTCAGGTTCGAACTGGTGACTTAGTGGTCTGAAGTCCATATCCCTAACCATTGCGCTATACTGGTTAGATGTCTTGTTGTCTTGACATATCTGAATCATATCTCTTTATCTAATCATCTTTTTAAGAAAAATTTTTTTTAAATAGTGATTTCAATTTTATTTTCCCTCTCTGGATTCGAACTCCTGGCCCTACCCTGTCAATGGTTGATGTCTTAACCACTATGCTATTTGTACAGTGGCTATAATAGTCTCAGCATTGAATCTGTTATATAGTTTTATTTCAAATAATCTGGATATTCGTCTCTCCTTACTTTCTATAAAGGAAGTGATATTTACTACAAGATGTTTATGTCTAAATCTGAGTGTGAGAAATTATTTTTGATAGTGAAAAAAATATATTTTTGATAGTGAAAAAATATTTTTCAAAAAATCCCTTATTTGATCTTAACTCATTTGGCTAAAAAACTCATAAATCATATATCAAATCATGGATGATAGTATATATGTTTTTATAAATTAATTTGAACCTTCACATGATTTAGGGTTGTTTATTTTACCGTTCATTATATTAAATGGGATTAATACCTATCGTTTAGTCAAGTTTATATTTGATGCTCGTCAAATAATTAAAAGATTGTCCAATAAAATGAAAGAGTTTATGTCCATTTCACTATTTAGACCTTTTGGGTGTAGTGTACCAAAGTTAAAAATAAATTCGGCCTCCTGCTTTAGTAGTTTCCTTGTTAAATTCCCTCTCCTCCCATCTGGTGTTACTTTTTTTATTCCCCAGAATTTAAGAGCTCCTATATTTCCCCTATGGACCTCTTTAAAATGTTTATACAAGATGGTATCCACTCTCTCATGCTCAATCGCCAGTATGTGTTCGCGTATACGGTCTTTTAGTTTTCATCCTGTCTGTCCAAAATACCTCAAATTACAATCGCACTGTAACATGTATATGATGTTTATATCTGTACATTTTATAATCTCGGTAATCTTTATAACCCTTAAATCTTTTCCAGATGTAATCTGTTTAAGTTTGGTGCTATTCTTGCACGCCTTACATTGGTGGCAGGGAAAAAAAAACTCAATTTTATCTCCTTCTAAGGTCTTATAACCCCTATTGCACATTTTTATATCTCCTCTAAACTCGCTAGGGGCTAACATTGATTTTAAGTTCTTTGCCTTTCTATAAATAAATCTTGGTTTCCTTCCCAGATTCGGCAGTATTAGGGGATCTTTCAATAGAAGATGCCAGTGTTTTTGTACTATATTTTGGAATAATTTATGGTGTGCAGAATATGTTGTGATTACCGGTATATCAAGTGTTTCTTTATACCCTTCTTTTTGCGATTTTTCTTTTTCAAGTAATAGTTTTTCTCGATCTATATTATTTATGTCCTTTACTATATCTTGGATTTTATCGGTATTATAACCTTTCTGCCCAAATCTTTGTAATAGAACTTCTGATTATTCCTCAAAGTCTCTTAGATCCGTGCAATTCCTTCTAACTCTCATTATCTGTCCTTTTGGTATATTCTTTTTCCATTTGATGTGATGGCAACTTGCCGCATCAATGTAATTGTTGGAGTCGACTTTTTTTAAAAAAAGTCTTTGTTTTCATTTCACGGTTTTTTATCTCTATCTCTATATCCAAATAATTAATTTTTAGATTGCTAAACTCATATGTGAATCTTAGGCCAAATCTATTGGTGTTCAGATCATCAATGAACATATCTAATAGCTCTGTGTCACCCCTCCAGATGAAAAACAGGTCATCAATGTAGCATCTATAGAGCACAAGGTTCGCACCCTATGGGAACTGGTCAATGACCTCTCTTTCAAATATCCCCATAAATAGATTCGCATAACTGGGTGCGAACCTTGTGCCCATAGCCGTACCTTTAACCTGTAGGAAATAGCTACTTTCAAATTTGAAGTAGTTGTTTCCCAAAATGTATTTGATACATTTTAGCAAAAAGACTCTTTGAGTCTCTGTCATGTTAGGATCTTGTTTAAAGAAATATTCTATAGCCTGCACTCCCAGTTCGTGTTCTATGTTCGTATAAAGGGAGCTCACGTCGCATGTGACAAGTACAAAATTCTTTTCCCATTTTATATCTCTTAAGATTCTTAGAAAATGCGCTGAGTCTGAGATGTAAGAGGGGAGTTCTTTCACATAGTCTTGTAAGAAGAAGTCAATATATTGCGACATATTTGATGTAATTGAATCAATACCTGATATTATCGGGCGTCCAGGTGCTTCTTTAGGATTCTTATGGATCTTGGGCAAGAAGTAGAATATGGGGGTTCTGAAATTTTTAATTAAGAGGAAATTAAATTCCTGTTCAGTTAAGAAATTCGCTAGTTTAGCTTCATCTAGCATTTCTTTCAATTTGCAATAATAGTTATCACCTGGATCATTTAAAAGTTTTTTTATAGGTAGATGTATCATTCAGTAGTCTATAGGCCTCAGTTTTATAGTTTGTACTATTCATAATCACCAGACCCCCTCCTTTATCCGCCTGCTTTATGACTATATCATCTCTAGATTGTAATTCTTTTAAGATTGTTTTTTCTTTCAAACTCAGGTTCCATTTAAGATTCTTATTTTTTTTGGTGTCAATTTCCTCTTTTTTTCTTGTGTTGGAAAAATTGTGATTTGGGTCTAAAATTTGTATGGATATATTCTCTTTTCTCCACCGAATCAGTATTTAAAATTGGATTTTTTAAGAAATGTTTTTTAAGAGTTCATTTTCTTACAAATTGGTTAATATTAATGTAATGTTCAAATTTATTCATCACTGAGGTTGGGGCAAAGGATAGTCCCTTTTTCAAAACATTTTCTTGCGTCCTAGTTAATTCTAGATTACTGAGATTGAAGATTCCATTGCTCTCTGTACTTTCAGGTGTATCAACTCTAATTGGGTCACTATTTCCATTAATCAATAGATCTCTCTTTCCTCTCCCTCCTCTTCCCCCTCTCTTCTTCTTTTCCCTCTTGGTGGGTCGTGATTCCTGTTCTGGCCCACTTCTAAAAAATCAGCTGATGTACTAGCCCTAACGGGCGATTGGTCTGTTGTTTTCAGTACATTAAATCTATTATGGACCGGAACTCTCCAATTTTGTTGTGTTTATTCGCCTCTTCTATTTGTATCAAATCTTTCTCTACCTCTATTGTACCAGCCTCGCTCATATTGTCTTTCCTCATTAAAATGTCGATATGGTCTGTTATCCTCTCTTGGATAATTGGACTCTACTCTTCTATAATAATCATTATCTATTCTTCTATGATCTCTCCTAAAATGATTAGGGTACTGTCGATAAGATTGTGCTGCAGATGTTTAAACCTTCAACTTTCAAAAGTAAGCAAAATGACACTAACCAAACTGCCGAAGACACTGACCACCAATGATAGATGCAAATGGATAAAACACATAGTGGAAGTCAGCTCTAGAGCAGCAATGCACTCCTGGAACCTAGCTGAACACATCTAGTCAGACAATGACAAGATGTATTTGTGTGTAGCTACCAATAACCAGCAAGCTCTCAGTAGTGTATTGCTGCTTCTGAGCCTACCTATGAATGCTTTTTAAACAAGGATACAAAGAGAACAAAGTAAATTTGATAATAGAAGTAAATTGAAAAATCTCTTAAAAATGCATGTTCAACCTAAATCATGAAAGTTGAATTATGACTTCCATATCCCTTTATATATATAAAAAAAAAAAGTTCTTATCTCCATTGATTGAAGCCAATTTAACCTAACTATACATCACTGTGTAGATTGACTATGCTTTTTGCAGGATCCTGCTGCATAATTAAAGAGATTGACTGCCAAAAAGAATTGTGAGTATTGGCACTGGACTGGACCAAGAACTGAACCAGCCATATGCTGCCTGAGTCTACCTATCAGAGCAAGGAGTTATATAGTTCGCTATATACTCATGCTCTGATACTAAACAAATGCAAAAACAAGAGAAAATGGTAGATCGAAAAGGCGCACTTGGCTATTTCATATATAAGATAAAAAATGTGTGTCTAGTGAAGCCTCTAATATAGACGTGGATAGTGTTAATACAAATAAATCAACCAACCCTCACACATAGAGTAATGTAATAAAATCACCAAATGACAATATAAAGTATGGTGTCAGATATCATAAGTCTACTATCCAAGCAGTTATATAGTTGCCCTATTTTTACTGCTGAATGCTAAATTTAATTAAAAATGCTGATGGGGTAGTCTGAACGAATTTCACCAAAAGAACATACAGTATAATACACTAGTTCTATGTATACAAACTAGTAAACATATAGAGATATGTATATGCATTAGTAAAAACATACAAGTAGTATATTCGGCATAAAGAATACAATAATATTTGAATATCACAATCTGTAATACAGAATAAAGACAAAAATAATAAAAATAAAATAAACTACAGATAAAACGAAAACCAGTTACAAATAGTACATAAAAAAAGTCCAGTTACAAGTGGTGCATAAAAGAAAAAGTCCAAAGGTGCCAGGAATAAAGGGCCCCGTAGGGTATCTACTTACACTCCTTACCCCCAATCAATATGAGGTAAGTGTCGCACAGTGTAGGGAGAGTCTTTCTCCAACATAGGTGTGTCCGGTCCACGGCGTCATCCTTACTTGTGGGATATTCTCTTCCCCAACAGGAAATGGCAAAGAGCCCAGCAAAGCTGGTCACATGATCCCTCCTAGGCTCCGCCTACCTCAGTCATTCTCTTTGCCGTTGTACAGGCAACATCTCCACGGAGATGGCTTAGAGTTTTTTAGTGTTTAACTGTAGTTTTTATTATTCAATCAAGAGTTTGTTATTTTAAAATAGTGCTGGTATGTACTATTTACTCTGAAACAGAAAAGAGATGAAGATTTCTGTTTGTATGAGGAAAATGATTTTAGCAACCGTTACTAAAATCCATGGCTGTTCCACACAGGACTGTTGAGAGGAATTAACTTCAGTTGGGGGAACAGTGAGCAGTCTTTTGCTGCTTGAGGTATGACACATTCTAACAAGACGATGTAATGCTGGAAGCTGTCATTTTCCCTATGGGATCCGGTAAGCCATTTTTATTCACACAGTAAATAAGGGCTTCACAAGGGCTTATTAAGACTGTAGAATTTTCTGGGCTAAATCGATCATATTTACACATATTTAGCCTTGAGGAATCATTTAATCTGGGTATTTTTTGTAAAATAATATCGGCAGGCACTGTTTTAGACACTTTATTCTATTGGGGCTTTCCCTAATCATAGTCAGAGCCTCATTTTCGCGCCGGTATGGCGCACTTGTTTTTGAGAACAGCATGACATGCAGCTGCATGTGTGTGGAGCTCTGATACATAGAAAAGTCTTTCTGAAGGCATTATTTGGTATCGTATTCCCCTTTGGGCTTGGTTGGGTCTCAGCAAAGCAGATTCCAGGGACTGTAAAGGGGTTAAATATAAAAACGGCTCCGGTTCCGTTATTTTAAGGGTTAAAGCTTCCAAATTTGGTTTTTTGGTGAATTTTTGAACAATTCCTTCATACTTTTTCGCAATTGCAGTAATAAAGTGTGTTCAGTTTAAAATTTAAAGTGACAGTAACGGTTTTATTTTAAAACGTTTTTTGTGCTTTGTTATCAAGTTTATGCCTGTTTAACATGTCTGAACTACCAGATAGATTGTGTTCTGACTGTGGGGAAGCCAAGGTTCCTTCTCATTTAAATAGATGTGATTTATGTCATAAAAAATTTAGTAAAAATGATGCCCAAGATGATTCCTCAAGTGAGGGGAGTAAGCATGGTACTGCATCATCCCCTCCTTCGTCTACACCAGTTTTGCCCATACAGGAGGCCCCTAGTACATCTAGCGCGCCAATACTCCTTACTATGCAACAATTAACGGCTGTAATGGATAATTCTATCAAAAACATTTTAGCCAATATGCCCACTTATCAGCGAAAGCGCGACTGCTCTGTTTTAGAAAATACTGAAGAGCATGAGGACGCTGATGATATTGTTTCTGAAGGGCCCCTACACCAGTCTGAGGGGGCCAGGGAGGTTTTGTCTGAGGGAGAAATTTCAGATTCAGGAAAAATTTCTCAACAAGCTGAACCTGATGTGATTACTTTTAAATTTAAGTTGGAACATCTCCGCGCTCTGCTTAAGGAGGTGTTATCCAATTTGGATGATTGTGATTATCTGGTCATTCCAGAAACACTATGTAAAATGGACAAGTTCCTAGAGGCCCCGGGGCCCCCCGAAGCTTTTCCTATACTCAAGCGGGTGGCGTACATTGTTAATAAAGAATGGGACAGGCCCGGTGTACCTTTTGTACCTCCCCCCATATTTAAAAAATTGTTTCCTATAGTCGACCCCAGAAAGGACTTATGGCAGACAGTCCCCAAGGTCGAGGGGGCGGTTTCTACTCTAAACAAGCGCACCACTATACCCATAGAAGATAGTTGTGCTTTCCAAGATCCTATGGATATAAAATTAGAAGGTTTGCTAAAAAAAAAAGATGTTTGTTCAGCAAGGTTACCTTCTACAACCAATTGCATGCATTGTCCCTGTCACTACAGCCGCGTGTTTCTGGTGCGATGAGCTAGAAAAGGCGATTATTAGTAATTCTTCTTCTTATGAGAAGATTATGGACAGAATTCGTGCTCTTAAATTGGCTAATTCTTTCACCCTAGACGCCACCTTGCAATTGGCTAGGTTAGCGGCGAAAAATTCTGGGTTTGCTATTGTGGCGCGCAGAGCGCTTTGGTTAAAATCTTGGTCAGCGGATACGTCTTCCAAGAACAAATTGTTTGACATTCCTTTCAAGGGGAAAACACTGTTTGGCCCTGACTTGAAAGAGTTTATCTCTGATATCACTGGGGGCAAGGGCCACGCCCTTCCTCAGAATAGGTCTTTCAAGGCCAAAAATAAACCTAATTTTCGTCCCTTTCGCAGAAACGGACCAGCCCCAAGTGCTACGTCCTCTAAGCAGGAGGGTAATACTTCTCAAGCCAATCCAGCCTGGAGACCAAGGCAAGGCTGGAACAAAGGAAAGCAGGCCAAGAAACCTGCCACTGCTCCCAAGACAGCATGAGATGCGGGCCCCCGATCCGGGACCGGATTTGGTGGGGGGCAGACTCTCTCTCTTCACTCAGGCTTGGGCAAGAGATGTTCTGGATCCTTGGGCGCTAGAAATAGTCTTCCAAGGTTATCTTCTGGAAGTGATTCATCCTGTTCCATTAAAAGAACGAGGGATGGGGTTCTACTCCAATCTGTTCGTAGTTCCCAAAAAAGAGGGAACGTTCAGACCAATCTTAGATCTCAAGATCCTAAACAAGTTTCTCAAGGTTCCATCGTCCAAAATGGAAAACATTCGAACAATCCTTCCATCCAGGAAGGTCAATTCTTGACCACGGTGGATTTAAAGGATGCGTATCTACATATTCCTGTCCACAAGGAACATCATCGGTTCCTAAGGTTCGCATTCCTGGACAAGCATTACCAGTTCGTGGCGCTTCCTTTCGGATTAGCCACTGTTCCAAGGATTTTCACAAAGGTACTAGGGTCCCTTCTGGCGGTGCTAAGACCAAGGGGCATTGCTGTAGTACCTTACTTGGACGACATTCTGATTCAAGCGTCGTCCCTTCCTCTAACAAAGGCTCACACGGACATAGTCCTGGCCTTTCTCAGATCTCACGGATGGAAAGTGAACGTGGAAAAGAGTTCTCTATCTCCGTCGACAAGAGTTCCCTTCTTGGGAACAATAATAGACTCCTTAGAAATGAGGATTTTTCTGACAGAGACCAGAAAAACAAAACTTCTAAACTCTTGTCGGATACTTCCTTCCGTTCCTCTTCCTTCCATAGCGCAGTGCATGGAAGTGATAGGTTTGATGGTAGCGGCAATGGACATAGTTCCTTTTGCGCGCATTCATCTAAGACCATTTCAATTGTGTATGCTCAGTCAGTGGAATGGGGACTATACAGACTTGTCTCCGAAGATACAAGTAAATCAGAGGACCAGAGACTCACTCCGTTGGTGGCTGTCCCTGGACAACCTGTCACAAGGGGTGACCTCCCGCAGACCAGAGTGGGTCATTGTCACGACCGACGCCAGTCTGAAAGCTCAGGGTCTTTGGTCTCGGGAAGAATCTCTTCTTCCGATAAATATTCTGGAACTGTGAGCGATATTCAATGCTCTCAAGGCTTGGCCTCAGCTAGCGAGGGCCAAGTTCATACGGTTTCAATCAGACAACATGACGACTGTTGCGTACATCAACCATCAGGGGGGAACAAGGAGTTCCCTGGCGATGGAAGAAGTGACCAAAATCATTCAATGGGCGGAGACTCGCTCCTGCCACCTGTCTGCAATCCACATCCCAGGAGTGGAAACTTGGGAAGCGGATTTTCTGAGTCGTCAGACATTGCATCCGGGGGTGTGGGAACTCCATCCGGAAATCTTTGCCCAAATCACTCAACTGTGGGGCATTCCAGACATGGATCTGATGGCCTCTCGTCAGAACTTCAAGGTTCCTTGCTACGGGTCCAGATCCAGGGATCCCAAGGCGACTCTAGTAGATGCACTAGTAGCACCTTGGACCTTCAACCTAGCTTATGTATTCCCGCCGTTCCTCTCATCCCCAGGCTGGTAGCCAGGATCAATCAGGAGAGGGCGTAGGTGATCTTGATAGCTCCTGCGTGGCCACGCAGGACTTGGTAGGCAGATCTGGTGAATATGTCATCGGCTCCACCATGGAAGCTACCTTTGAGACGAGACCTTCTTGTTCAAGGTCCGTTCGAACATCCGAATCTGGTCCTACTCCAGCTGACTGCTTGGAGATTGAACGCTTGATCTTATCAAAGCGAGGGTTCTCAGATTATGTTATTGATACTCTTGTTCAGGCCAGAAAGCCTGTAACTAGAAAAATTTACCACAAAATATGGAAAAAATATATCTGTTGGTGTGAATCTAAAGGATTCCCTTGGGACAAGGTAAAGATTCCTAGGATTCTATCCTTTCTTCAAGAAGGATTGGAGAAAGGATTATCTGCAAGTTCCTTGAAGGGACAGTTTTCTGCCTTGTCTGTGTTACTTCACAAAGAGCTGGCAGCTGTGCCAGATGTTCAAGCCTTTGTTCAGGCTCTGGTTAGAATCAAGCCTGTTTACAAACCTTTGACTCCTCCTTGGAGTCTCAACTTAGTTCTTTCAGTTCTTCAGGGGGTTCCGTTTGAACCCTTACATTCCGTTGATATTAAGTTATTATCTTGGAAAGTTTTGTTTTTGGCTGCAATTTCTTCCGCTAGAAGAGTTTCAGAATTATCTGCTCTGCAGTGTTCTCCTCCTTATCTGGTGTTCCATGCAGATATGGTGGTTTTACGTACTAAACCTGGTTTTCTTCCAAAAGTTGTTTCTAACAAAAACATTAACCAGGAGATAGTCGTGCCTTCTTTGTGTCCGAAACCAGTTTCGAAGAAGGAACGTTTGTTGCACAATTTGGATGTTGTTCGCGCTCTAAAATTCTATTTAGATGCTACAAAGGATTTTAGACAAACATCTTCCTTGTTTGTTGTTTATTCTGGTAACAGGAGAGGTCAAAAAAGCAACTTCTACCTCTCTCTCTTTTTGGATTAAAAGCATCATCAGATTGGCTTACGAGACTGCCGGACGGCAGCCTCCTGAAAGAATCACAGCTCATTCCACTAGGGCTGTGGCTTCCACATGGGCCTTCAAGAACGAGGCTTCTGTTGATCAGATATGTAGGGCAGCGACTTGGTCTTCACTGCACACTTTTACCAAATTTTACAAGTTTGATACTTTTGCTTCTTCTGAGGCTATTTTTTGGGAGAAAGGTTTTGCAAGCCGTGGTGCCTTCCATTTAGGTGACCTGATTTGCTCCCTCCCTTCATCCGTGTCCTAAAGCTTTGGTATTGGTTCCCACAAGTAAGGATGACGCCGTGGACCGGACACACCTATGTTGGAGAAAACAGAATTTATGTTTACCTGATAAATTACTTTCTCCAACGGTGTGTCCGGTCCACGGCCCGCCCTGGTTTTTTAATCAGGTCTGATAATTTATTTTCTTTACTACAGTCACCACGGTATCATATGGTTTCTCCTATGCAAATATTCCTCCTTAACGTCGGTCGAATGACTGGGGTAGGCGGAGCCTAGGAGGGATCATGTGACCAGCTTTGCTGGGCTCTTTGCCATTTCCTGTTGGGGAAGAGAATATCCCACAAGTAAGGATGACGCCGTGGACCGGACACACCGTTGGAGAAAGTAATTTATCAGGTAAACATAAATTCTGTTTTTCAGAGCACCCAGGAATGTAGATCCTTGGTAGTGAGTCCAGGTATGATTTTCGAAATGAAATAGCCAAATGCGCCTTTTCGATCTACCATTTTCTCTTCACAGTATATAAATATATAAAATTTACATTCCAGGTAAATACAGGGTTCACATATTATTAAATGCATTACCATTTTGGGTAGAAATATGTTTTTCAAAACAAATTGTTAGAACGTAGATGGGTATAGTCTCGAAATATGTCAGTGCTGCAGATAAAATATGTATTAGACTTCAGATGATTTTTTCCATAAGAAATACTAAAAGAAGTAGCATTAAAATGCTGCTTACTTTTTGCATTCCGAAAGATTTAAGTGTCCTGCGTCGCTTTAACCCCTTATCATAAACTATGCATAGCTTGCAGTACATCCAAGAATACCGAAAAATGAATTGCAAATAAGTGTTCAAAGACTGTCAGATTTTTTTCATTTGCGTCTAAGATCGGCAACATAGGTACATTTAAGCTTTCACCTTCTGCACAAAACATTTTTAAAGCAGAAACCATAGCTTAAAAAGTAAATGTGAAAGACAGCAGCTTTGCAAAGTAATAGGGGCCGTATTGTAGCTGAGTAGGGAATTGAGAGGTCACGTGTCCCTTTTCAACTGACTTTTTTTTTCCTGGTTCTTTTCAAACAATGAAATAATCTGAATAATAATGTCCATATATAACATCAGCAGCAGCAAAATTTAGAGTAAAAATACCATCATTCCCCTATTTTTTCTGATATGGAGGAAAATTAAAATGAGAAACAAGGTTGTTTTTACTGTTTTTCATTCTTGCTCTAAAATTTTTTGAACTATGTAATTATTTTTTTTTTAAATCAGTTTTCCTAGGTAACTGCGTGTCTAATCCACAAAAGATGGTTAATAAATAATGGACAGCAGTTTCTATACTCTGAACAAACTAAACCTTAAAACTTTAACTCAAAGAGGTAATATCATAACAGTAATAACAAAATAAAGTAGCGCTAGTTAATTCCAACGTACAGATTAAGTTGATTAAACATACAATATTGTGCACAAAGTAACGTAAATAAACAAAAATTAAGTATAAACAAATAGTTAAAAAACAGTGTACCACATCCAAGTAAAATTTAAAAGTTCAATCCATCAAAGGCATAAATATCAATTCTCTTGTGCCATAGTTGCTAACTGTCCTGTTTTTCCCAGTCCCATTTTTTGGCTTCCTGTCCCTGCCTTTTAAGCCCTTGCTTAATTCAGTCCATATATAGTTTATCCTGCATTTTATGTGGTCTTCTGTGGCACACTGAAGTTTAGCAGTGTGTAGTGAGGTGAGGTGTCAGGTAAGGGAAAGCCATAATATGTGATTGTCATGATACACTGATAAAGAGTAGTTAATACAAGGATTAGCTACCCGGCAGAGGTGGTATGTCTCAGCATTGCTAGGTTAATCTGAACTGTTCTTTCTTTGGGTACAATCTGTATTTGTTCAGGAATGTTGTGGTCTTAAAGGGATAGTAAACCCCAAAATGTTATTTTATGATTCAGATAGAACATACAACTTTCCAATTTACTTCTAATATCAAATTTGCTTAATTCTCTTGTTTTCCATTGTTGAAGGGACAGCATTGCACTACTGGCAGCTAGATGAACACATCTAGCTGGCTTAACACATCAGGTGCTGGTACTGGAATTCACAGAACATACAAAAAATCCAGATTTACTGGGGCATTTCTGCAATCACTGTAGCAACAAAGATAAAAACATGACTAGTTACTTCATAAAATTCCAATTACTTGTGGAACTTTTAATAGTGTCTTAGCAAATCCTTAACATATCTGCTTATATTGTTCTCATAAGCCCAAACACAGTATTTAACAGGTTAAACATTGTAAGCTAATATCACTGTCTAATATCAGTCAGTGTAACATCTATATAAACTAGGGTGTTTTGTGATTTCCTGCTATACAGATGCTGAAGGGTTATTAATTTTAACCCTCGTTTTCTTATTTTGGTACTTACTGTAAAGTTATTCTTCCTATGATGGTTATGTGCTTGAGAGTAATGGAGGCGCTTGAAGCTTTAACCTGCATTAAAGGGATATAACAGTGCATAAAGTAAATCCTCAAATATGCTAGAGCAATTTTCTTATTGCCCTATTACTTGCATATATACATGTGTTTAACCTCTGCAAAGGATTAAACACATAATTAAATCTCCACCCCTAATCTCTTTATAACTGTTGACAAGTCCATCATTACCTCTACCATGCATGCCCAATGTCTTGGGGTCACATTTTACTCTGATCTTTCTTTAACTCCTCACATTCAGTCCTTGGCTAAATCCTGCCACTTCCACCTTAAAAAAAATCTCTAAAATTAGACATTTCCTTACACAAGACACCACTAAGATTTTAATCCAGTGCTTGACAAATCTGTTTAAAATTGAGGAGCCAGTAAGAATATTTAGGAGCCAGGCATATTTTTAGGAGCCCGACAGTGGGATTTGTATATAGATATATGGAGAATAACCCAAAAAGTTAGGAGCCAGGGGTAAAATTCTAGGAGCCAGTGGCTCCCAGGCTCCTGGGTTTGTCGAGCCCTGTTTTAATCCACTCTCTCATCCTTTCCCACCTCGACTGCTGCAATTCTGTCCTCTCTGGTCTCCCTAGCTGCCACCTAGCTCCTTTACAATCCATAATGAATGCCTCTGCCAGGCTCATCACCTCTCTGCCAATCCCTTCACTGGCTTACTCTTGCCTCCAGGATTAAACACACAATTCTCACTCTGACAAACAAAGCCCCCAACTGAATTGCCCTCCCCTATATCGCAGACCATGTCTCCAGATACTCTGTCTCCCATCCCCTTCACTCTCCTCCTGATGAGTTCCAAAAAGAAGGAAACAGGCTTGTCTAGTGAGTGATTTCTGGTTTGCTGTAATAATCCTGTTAAAAGGATCGCTGTGTCAAAACAGTATTTTGAACCAAAAAAACTGAGAATTTGCATATCTAATTTGCATATCTTACCCACAATGCTCTTGTGCATTGGTTACATTGTATATTAAGAATTTCTGGGGAAAAGCAAGCGGGGATACTTGCCTAGATGTGCTAATTTCTTATGCAAATATTTACATTGATTTAATTTTGAGACATAGAGGATTTTAATTTCAGTTTTTTATCTCCCCCCTAATTTTAATGAATTTTATTTATATATATATATATATATATATATATATATATATATATATATATATATATATATATATATATATATATATATATACAAATACAAAGGACCCAGCACTGGCGATTCATCTACGTATATATGGAAACAAGCCCATAGTTGGGTTTGAAATAATGAAAAAATCCTTTTTTTACCCCCGAAGTTTAAATTATGCATCTGCCTTAACCAGAATGCATTGTGCACATTTCAAATTAGTTTAGAAAGACATAAAGGGGCTATAGTAAAATGCTCTAATGTTCTAGAACATTTTAGTACTGGCCTGTTTCTCAAACAGAACTATGTGTTTAACACACATAAAAGGTTAAAGGGACAGTTCACCCAAAAACTTTCTCCCCTTTAAATTATTCCCAATGATCCTTTTTACCTGCTAGAGTGTATTAAATTGGTTGCAAATAGCTCCTTTACTCATATTTCAGCATTTGAAATAGCTGATTTAGCTTGTGGTTTTCCAACCTATACTGAAAGTTTTGATACTGGCGTATACGCTATTCACAAGCCTAAGTAAACACAGCCAGCAGAAGAGATTACACCCTCAGTGGGGGGCATGATAGTTAAGTAATAAAATGATAATTTGCCATTGTTCTCTCTATGTTTTGAGCTTTGGTGTTCCAGACAAATATAAGATAAGGAAGCAAGTCTGTGTATATAAAAGTGATAACATAATGAGATCTGATATTACCTGAAGCTCAACCCATTGTAATAGGCTGTGGTTTCAAAGCACAAAACCAGCTACTTCAGATACACAAATAAACCCAAAAATGCAATTTCTCAAATATTTTATACTCTGCAGTTGGTATAACAAGTCATTTAAAATACATTTATGGAAAAACAATTTTACAGTGTACTGTCCCTTTAAAGTTAGCTCCAGAGTGGCAATACACTACCTATCCTGAGGTGAACAGACACAAATGGTGATAGGTGGATATGCACATAGGCTCCCATGATTGGCTCAGGTTGTTTCTCCTGCTCAAGTAGTGCATTGCTGTTGCCACTAGATCTAAATTTAACTACATTTAACCCCTTTGTGGCTGTAAACACAATTTAAGCAATAGTGAGACAATAAAAGGTTCTAGAACATTTGAACGGCTCTACACCGTTTGAAAAGTGCTTTATTTTCTATTTAGCCATTACTGTGAAGACTAAAAACTCTTCTGTAGATTGTAGATATAAGTGCAGAATAACTAATAATAATTTTAGGACAATAAAAAGTTGTCATAATATGGCCGGAAACACAGCATTGCTTCATTTAGTAATCTTAGCATGTAAACTGTACTTTACTGTGCTCAGCAACTGGCCTTCTGTCCAAGAAATTGCTAGTGCTTTCAGTTCTGCTTCTCTGAGGGACTCACTAGAGCATTTAATGCAGCAAATCTTACATATATATATATATATATAATTAAAATAAAAAAGTCTGATTCATATTTGTCTCCCAGTCAATATAATTACAGTTCAGAGTTACCACATCTGTGCTGTTAACTGTTGTTACTGTTTGCACAATGTACTTGTATTGTCCTTAAAAATGCAGTTTACAGAAATTACATGTCTGTGTGATACACAGTAGTGTTAACGTTAAAAGAAAGAAAGAAAAATGAAAATCAGCAAAGATACTAGTAATTATATCTCTCATACTGTAACAGAAACGTTTGTCTTGCAAGATAGTATGTTATTTAATGACATGTGATGAATCAATGGCTCTTAAATTTGAGTCATCTAGCAAAGTGTATGAGGTACCTGTCAGATTTAGGCTCATTTGCGACCTGTGAGGAAAAGATTATAAACAGTAAAATATATGGCTTTGTAAATCTTTCTCTTATCAGGAGCTTGCAAAAGACATGTACCTGTCTGATGAAATGATGCTTCCAAGTTACCATTCAGTTACTAAAAGGGTCAATTCTTTTATAAGCAATAGAATCAATTACGGGAAGCACATATTTTGCATACGAAAGCTCAACAGTTAAACACATTAAACCTATTTTCTTTTTTTTCTTGGAAGAAGATTAAGTAAAACCTAATAAAATGAAACAAAAACAAAATGTGTGTTTATATCTATTTATACTACTGCATTAGCATTTATTGGTTGAAAGGGAAACTGCAATTTTTATTGGGCTTCCTGAGTCTAAGAAAAAAAAAATAGACATATTTAGCAGATGGATATGGGAATCATTTTAAATAGTCCTTTCCTGAATGCAACAAATAAAAAGTGTTTTCTATAATAGTTTATAAATGGTTATATAATAATATTAAATAATAATAACAATAATAATACCTCAAAAGAATAGTACTAGTGAATGCAGCTATAAGGAGGATAAAGACAAATTGTAGGATTGACATTTGTTGACAGAGGTTAAGCATATGTGTATCTGATTTAGACATAGTCATGTCTTATATATACCCATTCACTGGTAGGTATGTATTTAGGTAATTTTTTTAATGTGGAATTATTTTTGGACAATAACAGACATTTGTAAAAGAAGCAGATAAGCTCTTTGATATACAAGGAGTGTTTTGTTCAACACAAAAATTCTATTGTTTGCTGCTTTGGTTGTCAAGTGTCTTGGGAGCGCAGGATTTGTGGTGATATCACAATGACTCTTTCAGTCAGCAGCCTAAGAAGCTGTGAGATTTCAGGCCTTTGCTTTTCAAACGCAATAATCTTTTTATCGTGCAAATACAATGAAGGATTCAGCTGCTCCTTGGTGCATAAGACTATCCATTTAACATCAGTTATTGTGAAATAATATCCATCTTTACGATGTGCTTTTAAATCTAACAACACTGCGAACGATGCTAAGGTTGTCACTTAGAATTAGACTGTTCAGAAGATATGGCTTACTTTACAGCAAGCATCCAATCAAAGCATTTGGGATAAAATGTCACAGTAAAAGAACTGTTTAAAAATTAACAAGTTTAGTTTAGGCATATTAATTGCCAGCTTCTGAATACTACTGTAACAAAAATATGTATCTCTATCTATCTTTCTATAATCTATATCTAAATCTATATACAGGACTTTTGTTTTTTGGGGGTACCACTACCTCTGTCATCTCATAACAGGTAATATTTGTAATCATAATGTAAATAGACGACTTTTCATAAGAGGGGGTTGCAAAATATATTAATCATTGTAAATAACTTTGCTAACTAAAGGGATATGAAACCCAAATTATTTATTTCTTGATTCAGACAGAGTAGGCAATTTTAAGCAACTTTCTTATTTCCTCCTATTATCATTTTTTCTTTGTTCTCTTTGTATCTTTATTTGAAAATCTAGAATGTAAGCTTAGGAGCCTGCCCATTTTTGGTTCAGCTACTGGGTAGCGCTTGCTGATTGGTGGTTAAAGGGACAGTTTAGTAAAAAATAAACTTTCATTATTCAGATAAGGCATGCAATATTAAACAACTTTCCAATTTACTTTTATCATCAATTTTGCTTTGTTTTCTTGGTATTCTTAGTTGAAAGCTAAAACTAAGTAGGCTCATTTGTTAATTTCTTAGCCCTTGAAGGCTGCCTTTTATCTAAATGCATTTTGACATTTTTTCACAACTAGAGGGTGTTAGTTCACATGTGCCCTTTAGATAACATTGTGCTCATGCCCGTGGAGTTAACTGGGAGTAGTGGCTAAAATGCAAGTCTGTCAAAAGAACTGAAATAAGGGGATGGTCTGCAGAGGATTAGATACAGGGTAATTACAGAGTATTAATATAACTGTGTTGGTGATGCAAAACTGGGGAATGGGTAATAAAGTGATTATCTATCTTTTCAAACAATAAATATTCTGGTGTAGAATGTCCCATTAAATGTAGCCACCAATCAGCAAGCGCTACCCAGAGTGCTAAACCAAAAATTAGTCATCTGCTAAGCTTAGAGGCATGCTTTTTCAAATAAAGATAGAAAAAGAAAGATGAAAATTTGATAATAGGAGTAAATTAGAAAGTTGCTTAAAATTACATAGTCTATCTGAATCAAGAAATAAAAAAATTGGGTTTACTGTCCTTTTATGTCTTAATTATGAATTACGTTCCTGAAAAAAATGCTAAGTACTATAAACAATATATATTTAAATTAATATTGTCATCCGTAATTCACTGGAGGGTAGAACTTTTTGCAGTAGATTTCTTTATGGGACCCCAATTCCAGTTATATTATTAGATATGCAAATTATTGTACACTACTTTTTTTTTTCTAAGTTATTAGGTTTGTGTCATTTGACTAAATAGTGTACTATGTAAATATTTATGAATTATGGATTATAAAAATTATTTTCATGTTTATTGCTTTATGGCTGTTCCAGTGATCATTTTAACCATGTAAATAAAATATTAAGAAAACGGAATAAATCATGCTTCTTAAGTGTTTTGGATGGTCCCATGATGATTAGTTTTCACAAGCATCATTTCCCAGTTACAGAGGGGGATTTTTGTATGCTCTCTATTTAGACATCAGCATAACATCTAAGGAAGTTTATTTAAGAAAGGTTAACCAGTGACATCTCAAGACTGCTAACATGATACTACTATCATGCTAGGGGTGCTACAGTAGTAAATGGGGGTACATACCACCCCCCTAGGATGTCCAGCTGGGTTCAGCTAAGTCCCACCTGGGAAAGGCCCTCATGGGCAGTGTGTCTTCATGGCATTGCATGTACTAAAAATTATTTTTAGTAGTAGTAGCATTAGTATTATTATTAGTAATAAATAGCCACCCAAAACACTGCCTTTATTTCCTCCAATCCAGCATGAATGTTTCAGATACACTCATCAATCTAAGTCGCTACATCAGCTACCCCACTCTACAAGTCCCTACAATAACACCCCATACACTTCACAATACAATACAAAGCATTAACCCTAAGCTATAAAGCACTTTAACAGCCTCACTCCAAACTATATGTTTCACTTATCTCCAAATACTCCCTGACCCTCCCTATTCGATTAACCTCTGACCTATTTCTCTCTACTCCTATTATCTCAATGCCCCCCCTTGACCTCCAAGACTTCTCATGTGCTCCTGTCCCCTGGAACTCTCTGCCTCGCTTCATCTTGCCTCCAACCTTATTTACTTGGGGGTGCTTTTTGGAAACTCACCTATTTAGAGAGGGTTACCTTCTCTCCTCTGTTTTTCACTCTAACCAGAAAAATATTGAAATTTCTTGTCTTGCTGCTGCAAATACAATCCATGTGACAAGCTACTAACCCTCAACCTATAAGCTTTTAAGAGAATGGCCCATCTAGTTTTGTTTAATCTGTTACAGCAATTCTTTGTCATTGTATACTCCTATTACTATTATTATTATGATTGTAATAATAATAATAATAATAATAAAACCATAATCTTTAATGACCAGTGTCACTTAATACATAAGTACATTCATACTTGGACACAACCAATACTGCAGAATACGTGGGCAGCTCTTAAAAATACAAGAACAAGTAGGTTTGATTCAGCAGTGGAAAAGTTTTCTTTTTTAAATACTTGTTAAGATATCCTCTTTTATATAAAACAAAGAGCAACATTTCCTTCGCATTTCCCTATAAAAGCCCAGTGCCATCCTTTCTTCCTTTACGTAGTGCTTCTGTGACATTTATGCAGGAAAAATGCTGCTGAACTATTTACCTCTGTTGATGCTTTCACTGTTCTTGTGTAGTTTCAATTACAGAAGAATAATGTGTTTGATTGCAAGCACCAAGCAAAATCAATTTATGTTTTTTTTTTTTTTTGCTATCTCTATGATCTATTGAAACACGGTTCTCTTAAATAATGTTTTTACAAATGTATACATTTTTATTTACATAAAGTAATTCAAGTCATGTTTTATGATGCATAACAATGACGTTACATTTATATTTTCAGTTAACGTCATATGTAAATTCTGTAATTTAGTATATAACTTCATAAGTTCACATGTCCTGTAGAACACCTTGTGTAAAGTAGCTGTACATTACAAATGATAACTCACCGTAATTTACAAATGTATTTATATATAATAACTTAAGTCATATTTCATGATACAAAGCAATGACATTACAAGGACACTGAACCCAAATTTTGTCTTTCGTGATCCAGATAGAGCATGCAATTTTAAACAACTTTCTAATGTACTCCTATTATCAATTTTTCTTCGTTCACTTGCTTTCTTTATTTGAAAAATAAAACATCTAAACTATTTTTTTGGTTTAGGACCATGGAAAGCACTTGTTTATTGGTAGGTGAATTTACCCACCAATCAGCAAGAACAACACAGTGTGTTCACCAAAAATGGGCTGGCATCTAAACTTACATTTTTGCAATTCAAATAACGATACCAAGAGAATGAAAAGAATTTGATAATAGGAGTAAATTAGAAAGTTGCTTAAAATTGCATGCTCTATATGAATCACGATAGACAAAATTTGGGTTCAGTATCCCTTTAATATCTTCAGCTAATATATTTAAATCCTACATAGAATACAATTTAATATATATGCTCATAAACTCACATTGATGCTGTGCATTACCACTAATAACTCATAGCAGTTGCCTTTTCATTCTTAAAGGGATATTAAACACCTTGAAATTGTACTTATAAAGGGCTAGAATATGAGTGCAAACATTTGAGCCCAAGCGATGAGTATATTGTGAGGATTTGCGCTCATCTGGCTTACCGCTCATATTACCAGTTGAAAGCAAATGCGATTGCATGAGCGCAATCGCGATTTACGCTAGAATAATTACTGCGACTTCAGAGCTCTGGTTAACTGTTTCGCAAAACATAAAAGTTGCACGAAAAACATCTCTCTCTCTCTCTCTCTCTATATATATATATATATATATATATCAATATGTGTGTTTTTTCCCACTTTACTTCAAGCACAATTAACGCTCAAGACAAAATTGTATTCTCTATCTGAATCATGAAAGAAAATGTTTGGATTTCATGTCCCTTTAAATACTCTTTAAAAGTTCTGTGCAGTTTGTTAGTAAATGTTATGTGATCAATTTACCATCTGTCATAACACTGCAGAATATATTGTTGTTGCTTTATAACTTTAGGATAATAATAATGTTATAAGTGTTGAAACCATTTATTGTATTTGAATTTGTTTATCATTTTTATTGACTGTGTACCAAGCCTACACAAGTGAGCAATATTACCTTATGCTGCCTTTAAACTTAATTTATTCATTGAAACACTGTCATGTTCCATGAGAATGAAAAAGCCAAATATGCACATACCTCACACATATAATATATTGACATTTTACACCCACACTTTAAAAAGACTGATATAATACACATTTTATATTAGCATTGCATTTGTTATCCTCTTAAAGAGGTAATATGATCAGAACTATTCAGTTACTGTAAGAGTAGATGATTTATTTAAATACACACAATTTAAGAAATAAACAGGGCCGGATTGGCCAGCCGGGATACCGGGAGAAATCCCAGTGGGCCTCTGGGCTGAGGGCTCAGCCTCAGGCTGGCTGCTGCTGTATATGATGCATTGCAAATGTGATTAATATTTATAGTATTATTGCTTGTGATAATAATGTTGGCCGTTAATCTTATCTAAATTGTTTCACTTACTCTCACTGTCTGTGACTGGCCTGCACTGCCTAGTAACCCCCTCCGCAAGTTAACTTTACCGGTTACCGCAACTTCTTTTAGCCAAATAGCGAATCACTCACTCTGAGACAGTGACTGAGTCTGTGTCTGTTTGTCATTCACAGTCACAGGCTCAGTCTGTCACAGATGTTACTGGATGAGGGTGGCGGCGGGCTGGGGAGGAATGATTAAGTGGGCCGGGTGGGCCAGGCCAGCGGCTTACGTCACTGAGGTGAGTTGACAGACTCTGATTATGTACTCCTGCCTCTTTTCAGTTGAAGCATATGGAATGCTGACGTTGTGAATGTGCGCTCTAAATTCAATCACGCCCTTTCCAAGCTCCTCTAAAGTGCAACCTGCACCTAGGACCTCCCTGTAACCTCAGTCAGCCACAAACAAGGATCATGTTACGTTACTACAAAGCCAGCAAGAATAATATCGGCACTCCAACACAGCCAGAAAGTAGCGGTACTGTGACAATGACATCCCACACAAACAGGAGTTAAAAAAAACTAATGGCTTTGGATAAAAGTTTTTTTATTTTTACATTGGAATATTATCATTTAAATGAGAATTGTAGCATTTTTTTTATTTGTTGAATATAAAAGAGGGTATTTTAAATGTATTTTTTTGTTACTCTTGTGAAAACTTTTTGCCATCTGCCCATAAAACCATGGGCATTGTCCTTATCAGCCAATGAGTGGTTTATATTTATGAACACTGCATTATCATAAGCTTAAGGCTAAAGATCCCTCATACAAGATCAGTCAGTGTCAGGATAATATACTTACTACTGTTTATTTTAGGGGAAAGCAAATGAGAATGGACGCAGCCAGAGCCAGTGGTAGTATATATGTATCCACGTGGGGTCAGAATGAAGGTAGTGTGATGGGCATTGTTTAGTAGAGGCTATATTTAGTTGTTTTTTTTCAAACAAACAAGTTGGGTAATACACCCCCAAATTAACAAATTCATATGGTAAATAGATTAGTAACAAAATACAGAATTTGAGTTTATATCATATTTAACAACAGTTCATTGTTTTGTATAAAAGTTAAAATATATGTGTTTAACATTACCCTTAAAATTAGATAGCTCATTTTAGTTATTTAAAGTTAATATCACTGTGTTGCCATAACAAAAAACTGGAGATTTATATTATAAAAATATATTTTTTAATGTTGATAGTCACATTTTTTTTGCCATAAAGATAATCAGAACTCTGTATTTTGTTTTATAATTCTCGCTGGAGGGGGCATGGTCAGAGAGGAATTGCCTGGTATTTTGGTGCTGGATTGACCGTAATAGGCAGGATCAGACTGATATACTACAGGAAAGTTCTACTCTGTGAAAAGCTACTGGGTTAAAAAGAAGCTGCACCCAGGTGGTAAATCACCAGAGAACAGGCTAACAGTGGTATTGAGACATTTTTCATTCCTGTGAGTGTGCTTCTCTCTGTATGTATATATATACAGTATATATATATATATATATATATATATATATATATATATATATAAACATTCAACGAAGCAGGAAGCACTTGCAATCAGTTTACTCTTTAATATCTTAAGTGACGTTTCAGGGTTTTATCCCCATCTATATATTTTTCTCTGAAGACGGGGATAAAACCCTGAAATGCACTTAAGATTTTAAAAAGTGGATTGATTGCAAGACCCAGTGAGTGCTTCCTGCATTGTTGAATGTTTGTCTATACCTTAAGTGCATCTCGCCAGGTTATTACTAGTGTTACTATGAGTGCTGGCCTGTTGAACAGTGTATGAATGAATATATATATATATATATATATATATATATATATATATATATATATATATATATATAAAACTATTCCATATTCTACTTAAAGTAAATAGATAAATCAAATCTTATTGTAATATTCTTTTTAACACCAACTCTCATAGGTTGTTTATCTGAGCCTAGCAGTCTAATAACTTAACAAACTTGTCTTCATTATTGTTGTTAATTTTGTAAATTGTTGTTTATTGATTGATTTAATTTCTGACTCCTTCCAAGTAGATCAATCTAATTTTGTATTTCAGTTTGTGTGACATGAACACCTGTCAGAACTGAAATGAAACAGATTTGTTATGAGAAATATGTGTATTAACGTTTAAAGGTTACAGTGAAAGAAGAAATAATATATACACGTGTGAGGTTTTTTTTTGTTTTTTTTTAAAAAGGGTGGTCAGTTGCCATTATTAAAATACTTAATGTGTCAATTTTTAATAGATTCACTGCACAATCAGAAGTGGAATTCACTAACAGCCTATCTAGTTTATATGTGATTCTATGAAGCCTCTTGTTAAAACTCCTTCATCTCTCTTTTCTTTAATTCAGTGTTTCAATTTGAAGTATCTCTCTTCTTGGGTTCAGTAGCTCATTTGTTGTATACTCTCATCTAAACAGTGCCTGGGAAATAATTTAAATCTGGCCTGCTAGGGTTCCTTGAGGACTGGAATTGAAAATGCGATGTTAATCCCAAATAACATGATTAACTTGGATCAAAAAGGCTAGATTTTTTTTTTAGTGTGTTTATTACCTCCCTTTGTCTATAATTGTACTTCATATGTTTACAAATACATACATGTTACATGAAGCTGTGTTTAAGGATTTAAAAATTGAGCACTTCTTCAAAGTTTATTCTTGATCACTGTGTATTCTGTGATCAGCAATTGATTTATTATTAGGCAAAGTAATCAGCTGCCTGGAGGTATCTCTATAGTAAGTAGTGCACATATATTGTCAAGTAAATCTACTTCTGCTATCTTACATTTGTATGTCCTTTCCAGCCAATCAATGATTAATGTTTTTTTAAGCAAATACTGAACTCCACCTTAGATTTTATACTACCTGGTGCCTGGCATTTCTTGGTGATGTGGGTTAAGGACTTGCAATAAGGGACTGGGCTGTCATAAATTAAGAGAGACTTTGAGATATAATTAAATGTATAGAAACATTATATCAGAATGTCACTGGGACAGAATGGGAAAACATCTGAAGGGAGTTCCCACATGCCTATTGGAAATGTTGTGATCTGTTAAAAGTGTATGCATTGTGTTTAATTTATGTACCATTTTATTTTAAAGAACTGCATCTTTGCATTTATTCTTGTTCTTTTGTATGTCTTCTGTTTTTGTAATTTTGCACTGTGTAACCTATATTTGTCTTTTGTTATAAAACATATAAATGATCAAATTCTGTCTTTGGGCTCTAATCTCTGAATTAACACTCTGACGAGACAAGTTTAAAGCCATGTTACCTAATTGTTAGTCATGTGAGTTATTGGGTCCCCAAGATAACCTTATTCAAAACTCTTGGTGGTGGCAGTATTGTTAATCTGGGGTGGTGTGGGCAGGATTTGTGCGTTAATTTGGTGTCCCTTTAGGACCTTGTAGACCCAAACTCTCCCCATGGGCAGATAGGCTTAGTCATCACAGTGGGGCATGACATGGAGGTATTGGGTAGGGTCAAGTGTGACATGGGTGGAGCTAGGGCTAAGTAAACAAAAGACATCGGAAGATATCAAGCTCCAAGTGGAGAGAGACCAGTCCTGTTATAAGGAGTTTCTTATTCAGCTTGAAACTAGGGATGGGCAAATGTTTTGGACTTATTACACATCAAATGTCCTGGGCAGGACTGGGGTTCACATCCCCTAATATGAGCAACTACCACTGTGCAGACTGAGTATAAAATCCACTAGGGATGAACCACAGATAAGAACACAATTGCAAAATAAGTTAGCTGGCACTCGCTTATGGGGCATAATGCAGCAAATGCTAAAAACATAAAATCGATTACTGCAACTCTGTCCTCTCTGGTCTCCCCACCTACGGCCTAGCTCCTTTACAATCCTTAATGAATGCCTCTGCCAGACTCATCTTCCTTACAAGTTTCATCTGCTGCACCTCTCTGCCAATCTCTTCACTGGCTTCCCCTTGCCTCTAGGATCAAACACAAAATTCTCACTCTGACATACAAAGCCCTCAACTGCACTGCTCCCCCTATATCTCAGACCTTGTCTCCAGATACTCTCCCTCCCATCCCCTTCTCTCTGCTCACGACCTCCTACTCTCCTCCTCTCTTGTCACCTCATCACACTCCCGTTTACAGGACTTCTCCAGACTGGCTCCCATCTTGTGGAACTCTCTGTCTCGCTCCACAAGACTCTCTTCTAGTTTTAAAAGCTTCAAGCGCTCCCTAAAGACTCTACTGTTCAGGGTTGAATACAACCTATGCTAACCTTTCTTTATACCAGTTCCTCTCCTCCATTGCTATCCCCTAAACCCCCCTAGCATGTAAGCTTAAGAGTCCAGCTGTCTGTTTTTCACCTTCAGTGCAACTCTTGGCAGGGCCCTCTACCCATTTGATCCCTATAACTGTTTTTTTGTACTCCGCCTTTGTTAATAGCGCTGCGGAATCTGTTGGTGCTCTACAAATAACCGATAATAATAATAATAATTAAATGGAGAATTTAGTTACAGCTGTTGGTCAAATGATGATAAGCACAAATACCCAAGGCACCTCTAGTAATCAAGCCCTAACTTTAGCCTACCTTTTTACAGCACATTTTTATAACAATGCCTCTCATTCCATTATAGTTTGTTGTGTAAAACAACTTTTCATTTCAGTTGTGTGGTCTTTAGATTTCTTTGTTTTGATATTTTAGCTGATTAGGAATGGTGTTTGAATGAGCTGAACTGCCAGAATAACCAAAAGAAGTGATTTTCAGACTCTTGTATAGGGTAACACATGAAAAATAATATAGCAAATAACTTTCTTCTCAGGGACTTTACATACACATATATGGAAGCAAAATAAACACAGTTGATACAAAAAAACATGGAGGCTTACTAAAGGGACATAAAAGTGCAAAAAAAAAAAAAAGAAAAAGAAAAGAGTTTACAATGCACTGGGAGCAAGTTGCTGATTGGTGGCTCTGCCCATACTCTTGTCATTGGGTCACCAGATGTGTTTAGCTTCATCGCAGTAGTGCAGGGGTTAAACATTTAGTTATATGTAATAAACAATGGAGTATTGTCTTTTTGCTTTTCTATGTTCCTTTATTACAGTCTTGATGATGACTGTCTAATGGATCTATGGGCAGGGACCCGCGTGTCATAGGCTGAGTTGGGTGGAGTCATGAGGACAGGTCATGGGCAGAAATGATGCAGCCCTTTGTTTCACTCTGGAAACCTGGACTTTTGTCCTAATGGAGAAGCAGCAGAAAGGACAACAGAGCAGGACTCCCAGTCATGACAATCTCACAGTATACATGATAGTTGGGATCTCTACTTTAGTATCATTTATTTGTAAATCACCCTCAAATTGAATAGTACTGGGTGCCTGGGTACACAATGACACTGATTAATTATAAAAACAAATACAGTTACATATGACAAGCAAAACAAAACAAATTAATCAGAGCAGGTTGGCCCTGCACCTCATCTGAAATACAGTAATTGAAATGGGAGTAAATTTAAAGGACCATAACAGTTGTAAAATTACAATTCTACTGTGCTTTTAACCCCTGAAGCAGTGTTCCAAAAGTCCTGAGCAACACTCCTACTGTGTGTGTAACTCTTTGAAGAGGTTAAACACACAGTAGTGAAGGGTCAATAGTCATAAAATGACATGCTCTAATTGATTTAATTATGTAATTTTTTTTTCTACTATCATTGCCCTTTAATAAACTGCAATCTACTCTCAGGGTCAGTTAGTTGGACATTCAATAACTTGGGAAGGACTCTCTGAGTTTATAACTACAAAAGTCCAAGGAAGAAATTTTGCAGCACCACAAATTGATTCCAAAGGTTATAAATTTATTTCATAACACATCATGCATGAATTAGGCCTGTGAGGCCTAAACGTTGGATGATGTGTTATAGCATAAAAGTATAACCATTGGAACCAATTTGTGGTGCTGTGGGATTTCTTCCTTGGACTTTTGCAGTTTATAGAGGTAAGCAGTAACCCCTTCTACGTGCACCGCCCTACTAAAAGGAATCTTCAAAAAGATTACATTCAGTGCTGAGCCCAGTTTGTGTTTTCTGGAGTTTATTCTGGAGTCATCCTTGTCATCAATTGACTCTTATCAGGGATTATCTGAACATAGGAACACATACAACAAAAGATATGTCCTATGTAACTCAAATTATGTTTGTGTTCTTATTTCAATAGCAAAGATAAAATATTCTCTCTTCTTCTTTTCTCTTTCTACTTTCACTGCCTTGCACATTTGTTTTTCTTATTAAATGATCCCACATTTCAATGTGCCAACATCTTAGCCAACGTTGTGAAATTCAATTTCCTTTGTGATCAACAAGTATTTTAAACTGTGCATTAAATTCTACTTTGACATCATTTTTTATCATTAGTTTTGCATTGCTGAACCAAACTCTTGTAATTAACAGCTTCTGAATAAAAAAAAGTGCAAATTTATTGATATTTTATGATTTTGTTTTAACTTGCACAGCATAAACACCTAACAATGAGTAACAAAAATGTTTTAAGTGTGTAACAGACAAACATGTTGGCAAAGCACATAAAGTAACACTGTTTACAAAAAAAGAAGCAATTTTGTTGTTCCTTTTTAGCTGAGCTAAAAGTTAAAAAAAAGTGAACAGAATAGCAAAAGTCTAGATTAGTTTTAAATGAGAAATCTATGTCTATATTATGGCAGAGGAATTTGACAGTCTTATAATGAACAGGTCTGCCTGGCAAAGTGGCGTGAGTATATACTGATATTGACTTAAAGGACCAGTCAACACAGTAGATTTGCATAATCAACAAATGCAAGATAACAAGACAATGCAATAGCACTTAGTCTAAACTACAAATGAGTAGTACATTTTTTCTGACAATTTTAAAAGTTCCATCTATTTCCACTCCCCCTGTGCAATGTGACAGCCATCAGCCAATCACAAATGCATACACGTACCATGTGACAGCAATCAGCCAATCACAAATGCATACACGCTTATTCTGTGAATTCTTGCACATGCTCAGGAGGAGCTCGTTACTCAAAAAAAAATTAAATATAAAAAGACTGTGCACATTTTGTTAATGGAAGTAAATTGGAAAGTTGTTAAAAATTGCATGCTTTATCTTAATAAGGAAAGTTTAATTTTGACTTGAATGTCCCTTTAAGTGATCCATAAGTCAGCTAAAGTGGAAAAAAAATCCTGAAATTGTCTTTTCTCTAAATGCAACATAAGTCAGTTCAAGTCAAAAATAGAGAACTTGCTATTGGAAATTTGACAAAATTACTATACACAGCAAATTGGCAACTGACTGATTTTAATTTGTGGATTTCAAGTAACATACTGTTTACCTGATTTTTTTATAGCTTTAAATTGAGTTTAAAGTGACAGTAAAACATACAAATTTGTATTAATGGGACAGTAAAGTCAAATTGAAACAATCATGATTCTGATAGAACACACAATTTAAAACAACTTTCAATTGTTCTTCTATTATCAAATTAGCTTTGTTCTTTTGGTATTCTTTGCTGAAAAGTAAACCTAGCCAAGCTGATAGGAGCTTAGGAGCATGCATGTGTCTATAACAGTCTATGACAACACTTCTGCCAGATAGCTAAAGACACATGAACACTCCTGAGTTTGTCTAGCATTACTCTTTAACAAAGGATACCATGAGAACTAAATACAAATTCATAATATAAGAAAATTGGAAAGTTGTTTAAAATTTCATGCTCTATCCAATACATTTATGTTTAATTTTAACTTTACTTTCCCTTTAATTAGTAAAACATACTATGCCATTAAATGTGTACTGATCATCTGATTGATCCCTCCAGTCTGGGTGCAATTGTTTTGGGGGTAACTTATAAAACAAAAGATTAAATTTTCTCAAGGATCCCACCTCTGCAAAGGTATTTTTTTAGCAATTAAATTGGCCAGTACACCTCCTGAGAAGCTATAATTCCTGATTCATTAGAAAATACTAATACTAGATTATAGTATAATAATCTAGATTATAGATTTTCCTTTGTGGCCTCTCTTGGGTGTGTGGGACAAAACACATTTTTTAACACAAAAACAAGAGAAGTTTAATGTCCTTTTAAAGGGATATGAAACCCCCAAAAAATATTTTATGATTCAGACAGAGCATACCATTTTAAAAAAAGTTTCCAATTTACTTCTATTAACAAATTTGCTTCTTTTTCTCAATATTCTGTGTTGAAGTGCTACCTTGGAAAACTACATGGCAGGAAATAGTGCTACCATCTAGTGGGCTTGCAAAAGATACCATTCTTGCAAAACTGCTGTCATATAGTCCTCCAAAAATGAGCCGTCTCCTAAGCATATGTCCCTTTTTTTAACAAAAGATACCAAGAGAATGAAAAAAATTGATAATAAAGGTAAATTAGAAAATTGTTTAAATTTGCATGCCCTATCTGAAACGTTAAATAAAAAAAGTGTTTCATATCCCTTTAAGTAACAGTAATATATGTTCATATATATGTCCCTTTAATTAGGCTTTTTTTTCTCAAATTGAGTTTCTGCATGTTTGTAAAGAAAAATCCCCAAAGATGATCACATACTTTGTAACAACAAAAAAAGTTTTAAATACTCCCTTCAAAATTGACTTAGAAAAAATACTTTAACTGTCCCTTTAAAGTAAGACAACATGCAATAAATACATATATATTATTCAGATAAAATTCTGCTTAGCAAGCTTATACTAGCTGTCTGTTCATTCAATCTATGCTTGGCGAGGATGACCCATTTCAAGTAGGTTTTATGCATTTTCTTGTTTTAGATCAGAAGTTTATTGATGCAGTACATAGTCATTTCAGTAATTTATTCAAGTCTTTGCTATGCTTGTATTGTTCGGAGCATGAAAGCAAGAAGCCAGATAAAAGGGATAGATATATGCATTAAACTCACCCTATTAATGACATGCTGTGAGACTGTGATTTACAGTTCTGCCTGTTAGTGTCTGCATCAAACATCACAAAAATAGTTTATTAAGGGTCATACATTTATTGTGTTATTAGCTAAGCTGTGAGTCTTATCCAGACTCCCTAATTTGTTTGATTTCAAAACAAGAGAATAACAAAAAATAGTACCATAAGCAAAATTGTTCATTTCTTGTACAATGTGTGTCTAGTAATTTTCTTCAGTCACATCAATGGCTTTGCATCAACAGACTCAAAATATGTTTCCCATACCTATTAAGAAAAATCTGTAGTAAACACCTTGATGCAATAAAGCCATATGGTGTATCTAGCTTCTGGTGTACCTACATTTTTTTTTTTTTTTCATGTAATCTGATTAACTATAAGTGTGAACATCCACAAACAAAACCTGTTAGTTGCAGCAAATAATAAAGCTTTAAGGGTTATGCAATTGAAATTTATATATTCACTGATGTTGTACCTTTTGCATTGACAGTAAACCTTTTAAGAGCAGGGGGAAATTTCTTTTTTTTAAAAAATACTCATATTCTTCTATTACAGTTTGTTTTCTGGCTGAAATTGTTTTTTTTTTTTTTTTGTTTGTTTAGCAACTGTTTGGAAAGGCAATTGTGTCTTTTCTATGGCAGATGTATGGTTAGAGTCACCAGAAGTAACTCTGTTATGTGCTGTCCACATTTATAAAAGGAGTTCAGGGCTTAAAGGGACAATACATTCAAATGTTCTATTATGCACAGGGTAATCAGATTTTCAAAATGAAATGTTCTGCAGTTTGCTGTTTGTGTGTAGAGATGTCATAAGTATGTTTGTTTTGCCCGATTTGAGAATATGAAGTGAGACAAGTCAACTCAATTTTTTTGTATTGTTTAAAAAGATAGATAATGCCTTTATTACCCATTCCCCAGTTTTGCACAGAAAACATGGCTACATTAATATATTTTTACCTCTGTGATTACCTTGTATCTAATCCTCTTGTGACAGCCCCCTGATCACATTACTTTTTTACTTATTATCTATTGACTTGCACTGTACCCAAAATTTTTCTTTCGTGATTCAGATTGAGCATGACATTTTAAGCAACTTTCTAATTTACTCCTATTATCAAATTTTTTTCATTCTCTTGCTATCTTTATTTGAAATGCAAGAATGTAAGTTTAGATGCCGGCCCATTTTTGGTGAACAACCTGGGTTGTCCTTGCTGATTGGTGGATAAATTCATCCACCAATAAAAAAGTGCTGTAGAAACCAAAAAAAAGCTTAGATGCCTTCTTTTTCAAATAATGATAGCAAGAGAACAAAGAAAATTTGATAATAGGAGTAAATTAGAAAGTTGCTTAAAATTGCATGCTCTATCTGAATTACAAAAGAAAAAATTTGGGTTCAGTGTCCCTTTAAGAAAATTAGTGCTGTGTTGTGCACAACCCACGGGCATGAGCACAATGTTATCTATATGGCTTACATGAACTAGCAGTCTGCTGTTGTGAAAAGCTAATAAAAAAGCATGTGATAAGAGACTGTCTGTAGTGGCTTAGAAACAGGCAGACATTTAGAGGTTTAAATGTTATAAAGTATATTAATATGTATATTAATATAACAATGTTGTTTGCGCAAAGCTGAGGAATGAGTAGTAAAGGCACTATCTATCTTTTTATACATAAATTTTTTTTGTGTTGACTGCCCCTTTAACCTCTATTCTGTAGTATTATTTTGCTTTTACATAAAGTAGTAAAAGAAAAAAAATGATTGTAATAAAAATTGTAACTGTTTGTTTTTCTGTTGGCTTTCCAGGACCACACATTTGGGATACTTATTAAATACTTATTAAAGAAGATGTACTTGCTGGCTGTTCTTTATGGGAAAACAACTACCTGAGGGATTTTCCAGTAGCGCCTATAACCTTCCCTTTAATCACTGGCTGAATACTGGAGTTATTCAAGACTGTTGAAAATTTAAACCATTACCAAAAATGAAGGACTTTTGTTTGCAAGGATTTTTAATATGCTTGGCCATTGTATATTGTAGCTATGCCACATCAATAGGACGAAGTAGTAAATCGAAGCAATCACTTCATGGTCACCATGAAAAGGGTAAAGAAGGGCAAGTTCTGCACAGATCCAAGAGAGGATGGGTATGGAATCAGTTTTTTGTAATAGAGGAATATACTGGACCAGATCCTGTGCTCGTTGGACGGGTAAGAAAATCCCAGTTTTGTTTGCAGCATATAGCAACACAACTGATTGTCCCAAAAGTCTATGTAAAATTATGCATTTAAAGTAACATAAAATATGTTTGGGTAAAAATTGATTATTGTCCCACACTTAGGTTTTCAAAATACTGCAAATGACCTAAACCAACTAGTTGATTTGCAGCAGCTGTAGGTTACAGAATTTGCTTTTTGGCCTCCAGCTAGCAGATAGATGTTTCCTAGCTACACCTCAAAGGAAAAACTGCCAATTTGCCATTCTGTAGAGACCACAGCCCTCTTTTAGGGCTGTGACATGAAGTAATAAACAGTAAAAAAATCTTTTAAAATGCTGTATAATGCATGTACATGTATAATACATATTGCAATGATATCCCACAGATTAGTGTTTTTTTATTACAATTAGACTTTTTTATATCCCTTTAATGTCCTTTAAGGGCAGTCAGGTAGCAACTGTAGCCTTGTTGCCTTGGATAGCAAATTTAAAGGGAAATTAAACTTTCACGATTCAGATAGAGCAGGCAATTTTACACAACTTTACAATTTACATCTATTAACAAAATGTACACAGTCTTTTTATATTTGCACTTGTTGAGTCACCAGCTCCTTCTGAGCATGTGCAAGAATTCACAGAATATACATATTTACATTTGTGATTGGCTGATGCCTGTCACATGATACAGGAGGAGTGTAAATAGACATAACTTTAAAATTTGCAAGAACAAAATCTACTACTCATTTGACGTTTAGACTAAGTGCAATTTCATTATCTTTTTATCATGTATTTGTTGATTATGTAAATCTACTATTTACTGTTTCTTTAAGATACTGGCATGGACTATGGGCTCGATTTATCAAGCCTCTATGGCTGCAAGTTCTCTCAAGAACTTGTACACCGTGATTTATCAAGCAGCGGTCACCAGACCACTGCTTCCCTAACTACTACACCACCTCTATTGTATCGAAATTCAATCTCCTCGGTCGAGTCCGACCGAGGAGATTGACATCTCCTGCCCGTGCGTGATTGGTTGTGCGAGGGCAGGGGGCGGGATTGCACACAAGCGCAAATTTGCGCTTGTGTGCAATGGCGAATACCTGCGGGTAATTTTGCTCTGCCACAGGCGAGCTGAGGCATACAGGGGCACGTATACGCGCCCCTGTACGCCTCAGCGTTAATAAATCTAGCCCTAAGTGTTTCTCTAACTACATTCATTTTATGAGTGAAGAGGTCCCACTTGCTCTCTACATAGGCATCAGTGGGCGCTCTGCGCTCCCTAGGTAGAATTCAATAAGCATGCACAAAGGTCCATAATCTGCAGCAATGTAAGCTATGTTTTCAATGCACATATGTAGTCTGTGCTCGATTACGGAGGCAGGGAATCCATTACCCAACAGGCGCATGCACATAACTTCTAGGAGGTTTTTTTGTGTGTAAACATGCCCTTCGGTGAGCGTGTTTATTGGCTAATGGATAGGCTGACCATATTGCCGCTTTAAGAAGGAACACATATGAAAAGGACATGTGTGAGGGTTCTTATGCAAAACCATTTCTTTTAAACAGCCCTGACATATGTATTTTTCATATGTGTCCTTTTTTAAAGCGGCAATATGGTCAGCCTACTAATGGACCAATGGCAGAAAAGAAATGTGTACTGTAGCATGAGTCGGCAGGAGCGCACATCTAATAATCAGTTCTTTTTGAGAATATCATTTTTTTATATGCCAAATATTAGGTAAGAGATGAATGAAGCTCTTTCTCTTTTTTAAAGTTAGTTTGAAAGAAACTTTGCAATAACGTTGAATGTACCGTCCCTTTAAACCACCGGTTTTCAAACCTGTTCTCAGGACTCCATAACAAGCCACAGTTTGAGGATATCTGAACTGGAGCACAGGTGAAATAATCAGCTGATTAGGAACCATGGTTGTTTTACCTGCTCTCATCCAAGGTAATCCAGAAAACCTGGCCTGTTGGGGAGGATTGAGGAAAGGTTTGAAAACCAGTGGTTTAAACTGTTTTGTGCTCATTAAACTTTTCAGTTGTGAGGCAAAAATCATAACTAAGACAGCAGCAGTTTTCAGTGTGTCTAGGGCAGCGCAGAACCTAATATGTCACTGGAGAGTCATTAATTTATAAACGTACCATGAGACATAGGGAATTGATTTGTCTTTACAAAGCAAAACAAGCATGGAAGTTTTTTTTTTTATGAATGCCCAGAGCATTATAAAAGCTCAACATGCACTATTTTATGTGAAATTCTTGCACATAAAAGTATTTTAATTTATGGTTAAAATATGTTAGAATAATATTATTATTTCTCGTATTTCTAGAATAATTGTTGTTCCTAAAATGTGTCGAATTTGGATTAGATTATGAGGATGATTAAAGGAAAATAATGTGAATTCCTTTTTTCACAATGTGTTTAACCCTTGCGAAAGTCAGTGCAGTGCTCTACTGTGGTTTTTGAGCAGGATATGCCTGCTAATTGATTGGTGTGTGAGTAGGCGCCTACTTACTAGTTGCTTTTCAGCAATATAGTACACCTGGTATGTTACTTTATCTATGTGCTTAACCCCTTTGCAGGGGTTTAAAAGAGCATTTTATTTTAACAATTTCAAGTAACTTTCATTTGAAATACAAAAATAATAACATGTCACAATCATCCTACTACACTAGTATATCAAAGTAGTATTAAAGAAGTATATTAAAAAGCCATTAAAGGGACAATATAGTAAAAATGAAATATTTATGCATTAGGAATAATTTGCAGAATTGCAAAAGATATGCTTGCAAAATTAATGTTTTAAAAGCATTTGTTAGTAAAATATGCAGTATTTTGTTTAAAAAGCCTTAGGGACATTAAAGTCAAAATTAATGTTTAATGATTTAGATAGAGTATTCAATTGCCAATATACTTCTGTTATCAAAATGTGCACAGTCTTTTTATATTGACAATTTCTTAGGTTCCGTATATGTATATGTATATGCATTTTGTGATTGGTTTACAGCTGTCATGTGAGACATATAAATGGAAAATTGGATAAATTTAAAGGGACAGTAAACACCTTGTAATTACAAAGCATTTATAATGTGTTGCTATAGAATAATATTGAATAGTTTTATTTAGTCAGGTTTTATGACATCAGGCTAAGATAAAACATCCTGCAGAGGCCCTCACATCCTTGTATGGCTGTGACAGGAAGTACTGGACAGTTTACAAATGTTGTTTTAAAAAAAGAAATAAAAGGTAAACTCAATTTAAATAGCATTGCAATTATTTCTAAGTGTAAGCAACTGCGTAGTGTTTTTTTAATTACATCAATGAAACAAACTGTTTAACATCCCTTTGAAGGGACAGCCTACTCCAGAATTTGTATTGATTAAAAAGATAGATAATCCCTTTATTACTCATTCCCCAGTTTTGCATAACCAACATAGTTATATTAATATACTTTTTACTTCTGTGATTACCTTGTATCTAAGACTCTGCAGACTGCCCCCTTATTTCAGTTCTTTTGACACACTTGCATTTTAGCCAATCAGTGATGACTCCTAGGTAACTCCTCGGGAGTGAACACAATGTTATCTATATTGCTCACATGAACTAACACTGTCTAGCTGTATAAAAGTGTCAAAATGCACTGAGATTAGAGGCGGCCTTCAAGGGCTTAGAAATCGATTTATGAGCCTACCAAGAGTACAACGCAAATTTGATGATTCAAGTTAATTGGCAAGTTGTTTAAAATTGCATGGCCTATCGGAATCATGAAAGTTTAATTTTGACTAGACTGCCCCTTTAAGTTCTGGAAATTAGAAAATGATGAATTTTCAGAGCTAAACTACATGAAAAGGAGGCAAAATAAATAATGAAAGTATATTGCAAAGTTATTTCATTACATATAACTAAACATTTTATATACAAATCTCAAGGTTTTTACTGTCCCTTTTATGGATTTTGTGTTTCTTAATTTACAGGCAGATAGAAATATATAGTATTACATTGATAAGGAAAATGAAAAACAAAAAAATGTGTCTTAGAATTTTTCATCATGTTGCAGATGGAAATATTAGGACAATTATTTACAAGACAAGACCTACACATTGGGCAAGATTATAAAAGCTCACCTGCACTTTTCTTTTTTTAAGACATTATGTTATAACATATGTGTAGCTGCTTCACATCCAGAACACAACTTTGCAACATGCTCTCAAGCTAAATTTGCCTTTCTGAAATTCTTTGAGGGACCATGCAGCACAGAAGATTTTTTTTCTAAATATTCTTGTCAAACCAGAGAGCTTTAGATAATCAGACCCCTATTTTGATGATTTATATTATTAGTATTATTATTATTAGTTATTTGTAGAGTGCCAACTTAATCTGCAGAGCTATAAACATAGGCATCATATGCAATGTAGCATTTATAGGAGACAAATGGATAGAGGGCCCTGCTAAGAGTTGCTCTGTTGTAAATCAGCCCTCATGAAGGTGATCTACAAACAGCTGAGCTTGTAGGCTTACATGCTAAGGGAATTCAGGGGATGAAAAAAGTAGAAGAGGAACTGAGGTAAGAAAATGTTAGTGTATGACATGCATCCCTAAACAGTAGAGTTTTTAAGGAGCGATTTAAAGTTTTAAAGCTAGGGGAGAGTCATGTGGAGCAAAGCAGAGAGTTCCACAAAATAGGGGCCAGTCTGGAGAAGTCCTGTAGATGGGAATGTAAAGAGATAACAAGAGACTTGGAAAGGATGAGATCATGAGCAGAGCTGAGTGCTGCTTTTCGGCAATGGACTGGGGATCTAAAAGTCACCACTTATGAGGTTTTGGAAGATTTAATGATCCTGGAGCCGTTCTTGCAGACACAGAGTCCTGAGGCAAGAAAATGGGTTTTGGACAGAAAGCCCAAAAACAGTGGTAGAGGCTGCAGACCTGGCTAATAATTCTGCTAACAAAGAGAACCTGCAGCCTGGCAAGCAACTGCACAAGCTGGATACCCTAAATGGAAAAGAGCAACAAAGCCAGCAGAGAGACCATCTCCTCTACACCCTACAGCCAGGGGCCACATCGGGCCATGGTAATACGTTATACTGTCATGATACAATCATGTGGAGTAGTTGATACCTGGATTGGCTACCCAGCAGAGGTGGTATTGTGGTCTCAGCCTGGAAAGGGTTAAGGTGAACTGCTTTTTCTTTGTGTGAAATCTGTATTCAGAAAAGCTGTAAGCTGAGACCCCCCTCCTTCCCCCTCCTTAGCCTAGTGTTCTTTTTGTAACTGTGTGTAGGAATGCAGAACGCTCCTTCCCTTGGAGACTGATACTGGGAGCTAAGATTGTGGTATTGGCTAAGCCTCGTCGTAAATTATAACAAGGGTGATGTCTTTGACAAGACAAAGAAAGTTTAGTTTAAGGGTATGTAACAGAAAGACTTTTGGGTAGAATTGCCCTGGGACCTAAGCCATTAACATCATGAACAGCAGTTCTCCACATATCTAAAGGAATTTGGTAATAAGTAAGATATTATGTTTCTATTATTTTTATGTCCCCTATTGTTTTTTAAAAATTGTAACTTTGCAATTGTATGTTATTTTGAATGTCTTTATAATTTCGAACTGTGTAACCTGTATTGATATTTTTGTTATTAAACACATAGAAAATCCCATTCTGTCTTTTGGGCTCTAATATCTGAATTCACACTCTGTTGAAAGGCACGTTACCTAATTGTTAAATTGTGTGAGTTTTTGGGGGTTCCCAAAATGCCCCTTTAATTTAGAAGTTTTGGTGATGGCAGAAATTGTTAGAGCAGTGTGGACAGGATTTGGGGGTTAATGTGATGTCCATTTTAATGTCCTTTTGTAGAGTTGCAAGGTTAAGGGAACCAGAGCTGTGTTCTATTAACCCCTTCATGCCCACACCCCTCTATTGTGACGTTGAGAAGGTTTGATTTGTCACATATACCAACCAGTGTTTTCATTGAAACCAGATGGGGCATCTGAGTTTTACCTGACCAGCAGCTGTTTTGTTTATGGGTGGGTTCACAAGGTCAAGGAAGAAGTGGAGAGATAACCTACAAAGGGTTTCTGTGGGTGACCAATGGCTACAGGGCTCAGAGATAGTGCATCTTCAGTTACTTTGGTGCATCCTGGAATGGTAAAGCCGGAAGACATTATACCAGGGAAGACTGTGTCCATCCAAGGAATTGGGGGAGTTTGTCCCACAGTGCCTGTTTTTTTCATTGTAACCAAATGGGGCATCTGAGTTTTACCTGCCCAGAGAAGAAGAAGCCTGGGTGTGAGAATATGGCTGGGGGACCAACAGATGTTTTGTTTGTGGGTGGGTTTACAAGGTCATGGAAGAAGAGGAGAGATAACCTCCAAAGGGTATCTTCGGGTGACCGGGTGGCTACATGACTCAGGATGGAAAAGTAGATCTTTGGTTACCTTGGTGTGTCCTGGAATGGTAAAGCTGGAGGATATTATACCAGGGAAGACTGTGTCCATCCAAGGAATTAGGGGAGTTTGCTCCGAAGTGCCTGTGGCACAATTGCACCTTGACTGGGGTGTGGAAATAGGTTTAAGGGAAGTGGGGATTTCTGGAGATAGCCCTGTTGATGTTTTACTGGTGAATGATTTGGGCTGGATGCTTTGTCAGTATTCCCCAGAAGACAACACCTGCAACCTGGAGGGGTCAACAGAGGGCCAAGCACCAACTGAGGTACTGTGTAAAACTTTGCGGGACCCTTAGGAGGGGCTGGGGATGGCCAAATCTCTAGCTGTACCAGGGCCGGAGGTATCCTACCAAAGGATGGAGACTATTTCCCTTGAACATGGTTGCTGGTTGGGGGAGCTGAGGGTTAATGCAGCTCTGCATGTGTTTAAACCAGTAATGTATTGTTCTAGTGAGGAGGGCTGTATTGTAAATGAATGTAACAATATTGATTCTCTTGAACATGGTTGCTGGGAGGGAACGCCTAGGGTTAATGCAGATTTACCTGAGCTTGAACCAGTAATGTCTTGTTCCAGTGAAAAGGGATATACTGCCATTGATGATGATAATGTGTGCCAAGCTCCAGGCCCTAGAGTAGAGGGGCTTATGGGAGAGCTTGGTTGGGGGGCAGAGAGATAAGTATGCCCTAAAGGTTCCTGGATGCTGTGAGCGTGTGGTGTCTGATGTATTCTGTGGAGAAGTGAGAGGGCAGCAGGGCTGGGTAGAAGGGCAGACTGAGTGTGTGTACCCCTCTATGCTTGAACCAGTATTGATACAAACAGTCTTGTCCACAGCACTATTATTTCAAATTCTCTTTATTTGCTGTTAGGTTACAGACATAAAAAAGCGATGTTTCGAGTGTTGCCACTCTTACTCTTACTCATGCTCATGTATCACTGATGTTGGGGGACCCTGGCAGAGCCCCTGTCTTCACAAGCATTATTCTCCGGTTGGTTGCTGTACTACACAACTTGCATTGAGGTAGAGGCCAGAGTACCCTCTGCCCTGTTGCAGAGGGTAGAACAGAATGAGACCCTAGGTGTGTCTGTAACCCCATCTGATAGGGATTGTATATGGGAAGAAAAGGTGGAGAGAGATGGGACTTCTCCCTACAACTCTCCCATAGTTGTATGTGCCCTGGATGGAGAATGTGTGGGCCTAGCAGCTACAGTGACTAGTGAACCTACTAAACCTACAAAGCATACAGGGGTAGGTGTGAACAGTGGACTACCTGACTTAAGCTATTAGTCCCCTAGTAAGTCACCCCAAGGGTGCCCTAGATACCTTCACGAGTGAGTGTGAGAGCAAGGAGAGTGTGATATCCAGCAAGGGAGAGCCTTTAACAAGGGAAATTACGCCAGCTGATGCTAACCGCTGCAGTGAGCAAATGAATGCAGAGAGTGTGCAAAAAGGACAGATCTGGTATTATGAATGGGAAATGACCAGGGTACAGGTAGACATAGCGGCTCAGTGTGGGCTGACCCCCTCTCTCCACCATCTTAAAGGGGGAGGTGTCATGATACAATCATACAATCATGAGGAGTAGTTAATACCTGGAATAGCCACCCAGCAGAGGTGGTATGGTGTATCAGCAGTGCCAGGTTAATCTGAACTGTTATTTCTGTTAACATATGTAACATATGTGTTTGCTAAGGAATGCATTGATCTAAAGGGGTGGTGTAGGCAGGATTGGTGGGGTTAATTTGGTGTCCCTTTAGTTCCTTGTAGAGGTAAAGGTGTAAGGGAACCAGAGGCTGAGTGATATTAACCCCTTCATGGCCACACTCTCCCCATTGTCATAGGATAGGCTTAGTAGACACAGTGTGCCTGCCTGTGAATTTGTCTCTCCGCATATCCTACAATTCAGGGTTAGGTTGGCACTCAGCATTCAGCCTTTGGTGCTGTGCCATCTTTGTTTCAATCAAATCATATTTGTTCCCACTGGACTGCTACAAAATCACACTGTAGCTATCATACTGCATTGATTCTCTGGCAAAGGCTGAAATCAGTCGCTTGCTCATTTGTATTTTGTGATATGTGTAAAAATTGCTGGACAATTTCAGAATTATATTAAGTACAATTGTTTAGAACAGTTTAGAACAGTAATAATTATGTATATTTTCCTATATATGGCTGTGTACAATTGCTCATCAGGAGGTGGTAAATAGTAGAAGATTTTATACAATGTTCTCCATCTCACACTGGTTTATATCCATATTTTTGATTGTGCCAGTGGTTTTTCGCAGCTGGGTATAAGTGGAAAAATTATCAGCAAAATGATTTCTATATTTGCTTGGAAAATATTTATCCGCAATATTCATACTTTTATATGCAAAAAAAAAAGAAAAGAAAAAGCCTTAAAAGCAGATAAACTGTGTTTGTATATCTAGGATCTATTTTCTTTATATTGGTTGCCTAGTATATCATGAACTATGTACTATTAAAGGGGTATTCATTTTTATATATGTGTACAGTATGCATCTGCAATTAATCACAACATTATTAAAGCATTGCACACAAAATATATGTTTGAAAGCGTTTACAACTGTTATTTTGTCAGAACAGTTTGCATTGTTTTGAAGATCAGGGACAGACCCCTTGAAAATCCTGCTGAGTATGTTTATTTTTCTTCTTTGTTGTGGTCAATTAGGAGTAGATATAAATCAGCTCTGGTCGAGATCATAAAATCAGTGGGTAGGCTGTTGTAAATTTAGGCTTTTGCAGGTTACACCGTATCCTCTGGGGAAAACGGAAAATTGCAATTTGTGCTGTTTTTTTTTATTGCTTCTCTTTGAAGTAGCGTGAAACATTATTTATGAGTCTTTATGCAGTAATTATTCATTTTCGCTAGACATAGATTGTCAAAAAAGAAAATAGTGCTTCACAATGTCTATTCTACCCTGCAAAAAAATATGGTTTTGCTTTGCTGCTCAATGAAACACAACTTGAAGTTTAAGGCATCAACACTCCCATAAGCAGCTGTAAATAAACCAACAACAGTGGATTATTTTCTTTGGATATGCCAGTGATATGTACTTGGTGATACCTGTCATTTATCAGTTTGACAGTTTTATAGCAGGAACACACTGATTTTGCCAGGCCAGTGATAAATGAATCACTAGATTCAACACACACAATTTCACATCTACATAGGGACATACAGATGTGTATCTGTCCAGGAACACACATGAAAATCCTAAAACTATTACCATCATGAAGTCATCATGACATGTTGAAACTAGTAAGTGCCTGAATATTTTTTTAAATGGGACATTAAACATTTTGATATTGTAATAAAAATGTTTAATTATATTTAGAAAAACAACTTTGCAATATACTTTTATTATTTATTTTTCCACTCTCTTCCTGTAATTTCATTCTAAAAACTGTGATCTTATTATTAAAAGTGGAAGTGCAGACTCCAGACATAACACTGCTAAATGCCACACAGTAATTGGTTGCACACCCATGTGACCCATTTATAACTGTTCCTAACTGGCTTCAGCAAAGAAGGAAACCTTCATGTTTACAGATCCTCCTAAATGAGACGTTTAATTATAACGATTATCTCATCCATAACGTATGGCCCACATTATGAGGTCTATTTATTATTGTGCGAGTGGACATGATCCGATATTGCGGACCATGTCCGCCGCACATCGATAAATGATGACAGCATACACTGTCGGCATTTTTCATTGCACCAGCAGTTCTGGTGAACTGCTGGTGCAACGCCACCCCTCAGATTCGCAGCCAATTGGTCGCTAGCAGGGGGTGTCAATCAACCCGATCGTATTGGATCAGGTTGAATTTCAGCGATGTCTGTCCGCCGCCTCAGAGCAGGCGGACAGGTTATAAACGCTGCTTCATAACTTGTGTTTCTGGCTCCATACGGAGCTTGATAAATAGGCCCCTATGAATAGAGTGTACATATCACACATCACATTTTGATAGGAGTCAATGAATACCGACGATTTTATATTAACACATGGATGCTAATCATACAGTCTTACACATATGTAGATATGTTTTCTTTTAAGGGGCCACTGATCTGCCCCCCAGGCCCCCACACCAGTGGCAGGGGTGGAGTGACCTTAAATAGATGTGCTATTCATGGACACAAGGCTCGTTCTTTGACCTCCGTGGAGACTCCCTCTTAAAGGGACATTATAATCTAGATTTTTCTTTGCAGAAATGTTTTGTAGATTATACATTTATATAGCCCATCTGTGAGTGTTTTTGTAACAGTGTATAGTTTTGATTATTTTTTAAGAACATTGCGCTGATTTTCAGACTCCTAACCAAGCCCCACAGTGTCAGATGTATATACGAGTTTACAGACTTGTGCTGGCTCCTGTTTATGTTATCTGTCTTTTCACATGCAGGGAAGTGGGGAGGGGGGAAGTGTCTGCTATTTTTGTTTACCCAGCCCCTTTTATTGGGTGTCCCAGTCAACCTCATCAACAGTGCTAAACTGGGAGCTTCTAAGTAAGTTTTTAAAGGGTTTTATACTTGATTTTTAGATCAGTATCTGTGCATATTCTTCTTTATAGTAGTGTCTGTTACATGCAGTTATATGAAAATTGGTGTATCCTGTCCCTTTAACCTCTGCCCAACAGATGTGGCCCTGTGGAGACGGCGGACCACCAGGAAAACTCCCGGTATCCCTGTGGGCAAACCCAGCACTGTAAATTAGTATAATTTTCAAAGTTCAGATAACCTGGTGAAATCCATGTTCCTGGTCTCCTTTGCTGTTGCCAGTAAGGGACAAATGTAAATGACCATGTGATCAAAGTTAACCAATCATTTAATAGGATGTTGCAAGCACAGCCAAATTTCCCCATACTTATGCATGATGGAGACACCCAATCTTCCTAGGAAGAAAATGGGATGAGCACTCTTATTTTATAGTAAAAACAGGTAAAAATAATGAAAGCATATTGCAATCTTATTTTATTTTAATCAATTAAACATTTTACAGGAAAATTAATTGTTGACATTAGTGTCCCTTTAACTCAGATACCTGCCTTGTGGTTAATTATTTCCTTCCTGTCTTTAATTTAATGGATAATAAGACTCAAATTTTGTGAGCTTCTTTTGCTTACCTCCAAGTGTTCGTAGGAGCATGCAGCATGTCAGTGAGAAGAGAAGACAGTCCCTTGTGGCAACTGGCAAGACCATATTGTAGAGTTGCATCAACCTACATATTATCTAAAACAAAGTACATTTCACCCACATTCCTGTCATTTATATTTTGTGTTTTGCAAGAAACTTTCTTTCAAACTGCACAAATTGTGTGACAAGTGCCTTTAGAAAATGCATGAGAGTAAATACAGATAAGGAATATATGATTGTCTGGGATATCCATGCAGCTTTTTTTTTGTTGGGAAGGGTTATATTATAAATAACTATCTTTATATGAGATCCTGCTCTAGATTCAGTAAGTTAGGGTTTGTGTTTTGTGTTTAAAATCTAGTAGCCAAAAATGCTTTGGTTTCCATGGGCTTTGTGGGTGTATGTACACATATTTGATGTGATTTAACCACCTTGATTGCCAGAAACCAAACTGGAAAAGTGGATTAGCACTTTTATTGCCACTGATACATTAGTAATTTATGAGTTAATTTACTGCTGTTCATACTTGCAGCTTTGGTTAACCTCCTAGTTGTCTGAGAAACTCGGCATTGAATTCACCACCAATTGATTGTTACAGGCACACATTGGTAATGAAAGAGTCAAAACATTGTTGCATTAAACACTTGCAGCAATCATTTAAAACCTTGACTGTCTCTGACACAAATGAATCCGTGTTTAATTCCCTTTGATGTGATGTGGTCTGGTGGCCTCACAGTGGTGCTAATTTGCACTGTCTGGATGCCATGGTTATATGATCCCAGCTATTCAGATAGAAAGTTTGGGAAATAGAAATAGAAGGGTTCACACATTTTGGTACTAGACCCTGTTGTTGAGGTTCCTTGAATTTCTCAAGCACTACACTAAGAAATGGTCCAATAAGACAAAAGTCTTTAACTAAATATTATTCTGTGGAGCACAATTGCTGTTATGAAGTGTTCTTTGTGCATTAGTAATTTTTTTTCCATAGAATAAAACAGTAAATGAACAAGTATGTTTCACCAAAAACTTCACCATTGTCAGCAAATTTAAAGGCTCATGAAAGACAAAATTAAACTTTCATGGCTTAGAAAGAGCATGTGATTTTAAGCAATTCTTAAAATTGCTTCTTATCATATTTACTTTGTTTTGTATAGGTTAAACCCATAGTTATTGGCAAGCAGCAGTGCAAAAATAACGTGTTCTAATGCTAACAAATCTGTTTTTCTCTTCTATATTTTCTTATATATGTATAAAAGTTTTAATGTATAGATTGAATAACCTTGCTATGTAACTTAGTGTAAGCAGCTAAATATGTGTAATAAGCAGTATACATGAGCAATGTTAAAGCTTGAACTGCAGATGGCAGTGTTATGTAACTCTGTGATGAATAGGTTAATAATTAAGGCACAGGTGCTATTTAAGGAAGTGATACACAGTATTCCATAGCATGATTAAGAGTCTGTGGGACTCGAAACGTTGCTGTTTTTCTTCTATGTCACAATAATAAAGATAACCTGAACTTAAGGAACAGTGCTGACACTCTTTTCTTTTGGATATATATATAGTAAACCAGTCTTCAGACCAACCCACCAGATGCCAACTGCCTGGGTGCAAAAATATGTCTCAATATAGTAACAACCAATTGCACTCACAGGTCTTTCACAAACAAAAATAAGAATTTATTGGAACGTTTTTGAGGATATAATCCCCATCATCAGCATCTATACATTCACCCTTGCTGATGAAGGGGATTATATCCTTGAAAACGATCCAATAAATTCTTATTTTGGTTTGTGAAAGACATGTGAGTGCAATTGTTTGTTACTATATATATATATATATATATATATATATATATATATATATATATATATATATATATATATATATATATATATATATATATATATATATATATATATATATATATATATATATAATATCTTCCATAGTCACATTGATTGGAGTGGCCGTGTTTTTTATAACTTTCTATTATACTTTTCATTTCACCATTACACTGAGTTCATAAAGAATTCAATATAATTAAAGTTTTTTCAAATTTTTTTTATATTTCAATTTTATTTTATAGTAATGTATGTAAGATTTTGTTTTTTTATATAGTTACAATTTAAATGTATTTTCTTTGCTATTTTAGTCTCACGGTGTCAGCGAAAGGGCTGAACAAAGCGTTTCTTGGACATTTTTACAGGTTTTTAATTTTTTTTTCTGCAGTTCTGAGCAGAATGCAATAATGTTCTCTGGCTTTTCAGTTCAAGCAAAATTTGTTTTTCAGCCTTGCAATTAAAAAGCTGATGAGGTTGGCTTCAGAAGACATTTATAAGCATTTTAAAATCCAATTACTATCCTTAAAAATATAAGAAGCTTCATTGAATTTTTATAACATTTTTATTCAGTCAAACAAAATAGTTCAACATTATTTTTAAAGTTTTGCTTGGTGACAACCATGCATGAGCTATTTTTAAAGGATAAATGATCCAAGGTTAATTATTTCCTTTTGGTTACAACTCATAACTTTGAGTCTCATCCCCCTTATTTTTTTTTTTTAATAAATCTTGAAGTAACAGAGAGTTCAGCATGGGCTATTTTGCATTAAACAGTAGACTTTATTGATGTAGACCGAAGTCTGTTGTCTGTCTCAAATGTGCCATGACTTGATAATGTAAACAATGATGAGTTCTTACTAACAATGTTAAAGACATGAAACCAAACATTTTTCTTTTGTAAATCAGAGCATACCATTTTAAACAACTTTCCAATTTACTTCTTGTATCTATTTTGCTTCATTCTCTTGGTATCCTTTGCTGAAAAGTATAGGTAGGTTTAGGAGCTGGGAGCTGGACATATATGCCTCTTGTGATTGGCTCATTAATGTGTTCAACTAGCTCCCAGAAGTGCATTGCTGCTCCTTTAAGAAAAGATTCCAAGAGAATGAAGCAAAATCGATTACAGAAGTAAATTGGAAGGTTGTTTACAAATGTATGCTCTATCTAAATCAAGAAAAACAATTTTGGGTTTCATGTCCCTTTAAGTATACATTTTTATAACAGCATATTCTTATTAGCTTTTAAATGTGCCATGTACATTAGCTTTTTAAATGTAATAAAATGGAACCTCAAATGCTAATGACAGATAACCAATGTGGCATTTTCCATTTCATTCTATTTGCTATCTGTCAAAAGAACCATGTTTATTTTCTCCGTTGACGGGAAAAGAGCAACAAAAAAAAAATCAAGACAATTCAGTTTACATACACAATATAAATGCCTTAGATGTTACATTGACTCTTTTTCAATTGCTAACTATTAACATGATTTTATATAATGCGTAAAATGTTCTTTCTAATGTTTACACAAATATGTCTCTTGATGTAGCTTCATTCAGATGTGGATTCTGGAGATGAAACGATAAAGTACATACTCTCAGGGGAAGGAGCTGGGACCATTTTTGTTATTGATGACAAATCAGGGAACATTCATGCAACCAAGACCCTGGATAGGGAAGAAAGAGCTCAATACACACTCATGGCACAGGCAGTCGACAGAGAAACCAACAAACCTTTGGAACCACCTTCAGAGTTTATTGTAAAAGTTCAAGATATAAATGACAACCCACCTGAGTTCTTGCAAGATAACTACCCAGCAAATGTGCCAGAGATGTCCAATGTGGGTAAGTAGAATTCCAGGAAAGCATAATTATGACAAATAAGAATAAACAGGAACAAAATGAGAGCTCTAAACAATCCTACACTTTGTTGGATGATTTTTTAAGGTTACTTTTCATTAGATTAGTTATTTTTTTGTAAAGTTTATTAGCAATTAAGAAAGTGCTTTTTAAAGGGTGTTAATAATTGAGAAATTACATGTTCTAATTCGTTCGAACATGTTATTTGTAATACTATTGACCCTGCACTACTGCAACCCCAAAAAATCAGCAGCACTAGTTCCACATATGAGTCATGGGACTAGCCCTGCTAATTGGACCAATGTTGGTTTCCACTAGGGAGCAGTAGTACTTCTACTGTGTGTTTAACCCCCTTATGCCTAACTCCTGAAATGTGGGTGGTTGTTTTCTAAATTTTAAATATTTGTCAACACCTAAATTGTAAAATGTTTTTATTTTTTGTAGGGACGTCAGTTATCCAAGTTACCGCTTCTGATGCCGATGACCCTACGTACGGAAACAGTGCAAAACTGGTATACAGCATTCTTGAAGGACAGCCGTACTTCTCAGTGGAAGCTCAAACTGGTAAGTATATCATAGACATGTATCAAGAAGAGAGTCTGTGAGATTAGGTGGGCTTCACCTTTGATAAGTAATACGTTCTAGAAATATATGTTTATGTAAGAGCTAAATTAACGTAAATGGCTTATTTTGTTTCTGACATATGCAATACAGTTAAATATCTTTAAAACAATATTTGCAAACTGAGAAGAACTATATTATAATTATGTTGCAGTGTGTCATTGTTTAAATAAAATGATGTAAACGGTTTTAAATATATGACTTATTGACATTGCAAGTTCCCATATGGTATCATTATTACAGATTCTCTAGAAGCATAAAGGCTGGCATACTGTTATATGAAATGCACTGTTTGACCTTGCATCTTGCCGTCCTCTTTGAATTCTCTAAGAAAGGTACTTAAGCTCAACTGCAGCAGAAAAATTCCAGATGCTTTTCACTGAACCTAATATACTAACTGGAATTTTTGTTCCACATTAAAGATGAAGGCATATGGCACTGTAAATAGTTTCACATTTAACTGACTTCAATATGTTAATCTTGCATTTAATCTTCTATTCATTTTTTGATACAAAAATATTTTTGTAATAATTATACCATTTTTAAATGTCTATGTGGATTGGCAAAACTGGATAATCTCATATGACTATTCAAATTAAATTCAGGAAAAGTTGTGTTATTATCTAGAGCAGCCCAAATGAATGTGCAAACATTATCATTTATGATTATATAATTAAATATAACTTATGTTGTATAGAGGCCTCGGAGTACAAAAGAAAAATGTCTTCCAGTAAACGATGCTAGTCACAGATACATTTTTGTTACATACTATTCCAGTCTTTCTAAGGATTAGGAAACTATGGGACAGCCCATTGTCTATCAACATTGTTGGCAGTAACCAACAAAGCTTATTTTTTACTTCTCTGGAATATTGGACTATGTAGAGAGAGAGAGAGCATAAATAATTCCCTTATATCCATTTTAAGAAAGACTTGCTGGAGGTAAGAGTATGAGAAATGACTTATTTACCATTCAAGTCCTGGTTTTAGGGATACGTACAGTATTTATACATTTTTATAAATGTATAATATGTATTTTCCTTACCATAATTAACACTGTTATGTTTAAAATATTGCAAAGATTTACTTTCTAAACTAATCTCAGTGTGGATTAGACTACTTTATTCAACCACTTTTCATGCAAATAGACCTCCTTGATTTTGTAGAACTGATACGAAAGAGAAAATTAATCAGTATCAGCATCATCTTGATGATTAAGTCTGCTGTTGAAAGTTGAAAATCCATTCAATTTGACTTGATGCTACGTGAATAGAAAATCTGATTTACTGATTGTTATTCTGTGTGCTTCATCCAGGAATTATTAGGACAGCCCTTCCTAACATGGACAGAGAAGCTAAGGAGGAATATCATGTTGTTATACAAGCAAAAGACATGGGTGGTCACATGGGAGGACTCTCAGGAACAACCAAAGTGACAATAACTCTAACTGATGTCAATGACAACCCACCAAAGTTTCCTCAAAGTAAGCATGATTTAATATCACTAACTCATATGTTGTTAACTAAAAAATTGCTTAAGCCATTAATGACAGTGACATACAATGTATCTCGCCTGTTGTAAGGGACTTTCAGGGCTGTAACAACACAGATCTTGCCACTTTTGGCAAGACCAATGTTCTTACACCACAGAAAGCACAACAGACAGCCAACATACAGGGTACAGCAGCTGTCAGTAAGGGGTTAAATATGGAAGTTAAAATGAATTCATGAGTCAGAAATAGCACACAAAAAAAGGAACTTTCCAATTTACTTTTTATTATCAAATTTCCATGATTATTTTGGATTTGTTTTAAGTTTTTCTTAAGATTGCACACTGTATCTGAATCATTTCTCTTTAATATCCCTAACTCTTGTTTTTCTATGATATCGGTTTACCTTTTTTTTTCTCTTTCAAATCCAACAATCTTTTCTACACCTTTTGAACTGTTTTAAATGTATATATAAGGTGACAATATTGTGGCACCTATGACTAAAGGGAGGAGGAGGATAACCTCAATACTATGCTCATAAAATGTATATAGTGTTTAAAGGGCCATTTCAATGAAAAAATGTCATGCTCTAATTCATTAGAGCATGTAATTCTATCACTTGCAGACTATATGTTCCCCCCCAGCAAATGATCTGATCAGCAGAGGCAACTTAGTTGTCACTAGTGATAACAAATTAGAGTATGCCATTTTTTAACTATAATGGTCCTTTAATGTCTCTTTAAAGATTAGGAATGCTTCTGTTGCACAGACGGATCTCATATGAAGCACTTTTAATTGTTAGGATTTTCTTTGAAGACCTTTTTTATGGTTCAATATGACATCTGGTTGGTAATGATCCATTATTTATATACCCAGGTGCGTACCCCATGTCTGTGTCTGAGGCTGCAGTTCCAGGTGATGAGGTTGGAAGAATAAAAGCCAAAGACCTGGATATTGGAGAGAATGGTTTAATCAAGTATCGTATTCTTGAAGGGGATGGTGCAGAAATATTTGAAATTACAACGGATTATCACACGCAGGAAGGTGTTGTGAAACTTAAAAAGGTAAGCCAATAATTTATAGTTTAAAATTTATACTAGAAAATGCTTAATGATGAAATCTTTAGGTTATCAGAAATTATGTACTTCATCAGTGGTGACTTTTTTTGTTAGGTGGTATCTTTTACAATTACAATTTGTATATGCCATTATATAATAAAACTTAATAATAGGGTCACCTAGTCTGAGCCTTGTAAGACACAGTTAAAATATACTGACAAATTTGATATATAACATACACATTGCTATGGTTATGAATATTAACAATATTTTACAAGAAGAATGTTCTGTGCTTTCAGTAATGTCTGATTTTACAAAGCTATCTGATATTAGTTTTGCAGCTGATGAGACTAGGGAACCTCTCTGTTATTAAGGTTTTATTTTTGCTTATAGACATATAGGGAAAAATGTACTGCAAGTAGGGAACCTGACCGCCTGCAATTTTCCACTTGAGATACTGCATCGCATTGCAAAAATTTAACATTGCGCAAGAGGTTTCTTGTGCAATGCCGCCCCATGATCTGGCACAACCAATTGTTCAAGAGCAGGGTGTGTCAATTACCTGGAATGAGCAAGTACAGGGGTGATTGATATCTCCACATCTGGCTGCAGACCTGCTCATACAAACCTTCTTTACATAGCCATAAAAAAGAAGCTGCAAATGCCCTATAGGCTAGGACAGGGGTGCCTCTTATTCACGCCGACTTCTCCCACAAGCCCCTAGTGTGACGTCTCCCTCACAGGCAACCAATTAACATCAGCTACTTTCCTACCTGGTTTGGGAACAGCAAAATAGATTAATATATGGTTGCAGGTGGCACAAAAATTGCTAATTCCCAATGTTGAGGACATAAGCGATTTATACTAAAAATGGGAGTATTTATATAAATACATATAAAAAGTTAATACACTTAAAAATACAATCAGAACCTTGACTGACCTATAACTAATAAAGTGTACAAACAATAAATACAATTTAAAATATATACATTTGTTGATGTAAGTTATATAAATCTTAAAATTAAATTACATATGACACCGGTGTCAGCAACGTTAATAGAATAACCTTAAAATATCAATTGATAACACGTATATAACTACAGACACATTATCTGGTATATAACGCTAAAATGCATACCTATATGTACAAAAGAAGCCTAAGTAAAATACTGTTGTTAATAGACTAATAATAACACAAGGCTAAGATAGACTATAACCGTAAGTTTCTAAATACTATCCTATACGTCTAAAAATACCGTAATAAATAAGTACATCCAATGGTAACTACATTCAAGCAACTTTTGAATACTATGTTGCTAAGGCTCTAAAAAGTTCAGAAGCGCTGGAATTGTATCTTGAGTCTTAGAAAACTGAGCGTGCAACTTAGTTACAGATATCCATGTGTAATTGCAATGTGTGGTGCTCTTAAGCACAATCTTCAGCAGTAATGCCCAAAGAAGTACCTATATTTCCTGGTAATCGGTAGTTCCATGTCTTGGAGAGTACTCACAGTGCACTGTGGTTTCCCAGGACCCGATCACCTCAAAAGATATGTCAGTACTGACCTTAGGTATGTTGTTTGTCCATTTTTCCTGTATTTGATGTGTGCTGAAATAGCGGTCTTTTTTATCTCTGGATAGAGTGATCGTTTGTCAGCCTTAAGTCGGTCTCTGGCTAGTCTCCGATCCTTCCTTTGGGTGCTCTTACATTTAGCCCCTGTCGGTCACAGGCTAGCCTCCGATCCTTCCTTTGAGTGCTCTTATGTTCAGCCTCCGTTATTAGGATAAAGTGCTTTTATTTAGCCTCTGGTCCCACCGAGTAAAGGTGTTCTCAGCTCTCTTTGTGATCCTGTATGTTGTGTGATCAGGGTTCCATGATCTGGCACAACCAAAGGTTTAAGAGCAGGGGGTGTCAATCACCTGGAATGTGCAAGTATAGGGGTGATTGATATCTCCCCCTCTGGCTGCAGATCTGCTCATACAAACCTTCTTTACATAGCCATAAAAAAAGAAGAAGATGCAAATGCCCTATAGGCTAGAACAGGGGTGCCTCTTATTCACGCCGACTTCTCCCACAAGCCCCTAGTGTGACGTCTCCCTCACAGGCAACCAATTAACGTCAGCTACTTTCCCACCTGGTTTGGGAACAGCCAAAACTGATGACAGGGCATGATAACATTGCCTGTGAGGTGAAGCTCCGCTTATGCGAGTAAGCCGTCAGCAGGCACATTTAAAGAGCCGACCACGTTCTACCAGCAGCGCCTTCCCAATCGACTGGTAAATCACAATCGACCTATTGGGCACCCCTGGTCAAGAAGGTTGGTTCTCATCTCCAGTATATGATAAAACCTTAAAAAGACATAATTTCAAGCTATCTTTAGAACATTTTAGGTGAACATCACTGAGCACCCAATTAACTAAGCACCTTGTAATTACTATATATTCTTGTTTTCTTGCTATATAATAACATTTCAGCCAAGTCTAAACAATAAAACAAGTTTATATCTTGTTTGCTGAAATTATTTTTCACTGGACAAATTCCACCCAATACTTTATTTATTTGAATGAGCCATTCCATGTGTGCTTCCCGAGAAGACAAGAGACAAGCCACAATCAATTGCATATATGTGTAATGCATGTTGATAAAAATTGAGTTTAAAAAGAGATAAATTATCTGTTTCCGTAGGTGGTCGATTATGAAACAAAGAAGTTCTACAGTATGAAAGTTGAAGCATCAAATATCCATATTGATCCACGGTTCCTTAGCCGAGGGCCATTCAAAGACACAGCCACTGTAAAGATCTCAGTTGAAGATTTTGATGAAGCTCCTCGTTTTTTGGAGCCTGGTTATATTTTAGAAGTATATGAAAATTCTGCAGCTGATACTGTGGTTGGCAGAGTGCATGCTAAAGATCCTGATGCAGCAAACAGTCCTATTAGGTAAAGTTCAACTCATATAATTATACTTGAAGTACTGGTTTTTGATTTATCATTTAGATAGAAACACATTTATGGAAACTGCATATTGTATAGATGGAGTAAAAGAGAATGAGGGATAGTCTTAGAGATGTTAAGAGATCAATGGATTGATATAGAGGGGTGTCATAGAGATGTTAAGAGATTGATGGTGGGATAGATATATAGAGATGGTCATAAAGGTGTTGAGGTAGTGAATAGAGTGATAGAGATAGTGAGATGGTCACAAAGAGATTGTAATGGTAAGAAAGAGATAGAAACATGGTTATAGAGATATGGAGGGAATTGATTGACTGATAATGAAAAAGAGGTTGTCCTAGAGATGTGGTGACAATGAGGGCATGATAGAACAGAAGACAAAGTAGAAAGGAAATAAAGACAAGCAGATATGAAAATGCACAGATCCTATTTCCTAAATAACACGCCCTTAGCTGTCCAAAACACACATAGTCCACACATCCTCAGATTGCTCAAATCCCATTGCTCAAGCCACAAAGCCACGCCCTATGCTTCAATTACCAGTGACAAAAGCTTGGGAGGTTTGGAAATGTAAAAACTATGCAAAAAAACTTAATAGGAAAAACAGATGAAGTAACATTGATACAAATACCCACTTAGACAAGGAGAGAAATAATGTCAGTCTTTGTTTAAACAAACAACATCTGTAAAGTATTTCTGTAACTGCCAGTTTTTTTTTTTTATGAAAGCCTAGATACTTGTTTCACATGTGGTTTCTGCAAATTAACATGAAAAGATCAAGCCACCAGATGTTGCCACAAACTTCAAGGACAATTTTTTTTAAAGATTGTATTTTTATACACTGGTTCATCAAGTATCTGTGCTGGCAAACCACTGGCCTTTGAAGTAGAAAAAAAAACCAGGTGGGGTTTAGTGGTCATTTTTGGGTTATTGGTCTGAATGATTAAAATTTATTGTTCTGTAAAAGAGATCAAGTGATTTTTATGTGTATCGTAGGAGAGATTTTCTGAAAATATGCTAGATTTGATACATATATTTATATTTTAGTGCATTTTTTTATGGAAAGAAAAAAGAAAACATATGTAAACAAATTATTTTAAAATAGGTAAAGGGACATGAAACCCAATATTTTAAACACTTAACTTCTTTTATCTATTTTGCTTTACTTTATTGATATCCTTTGTTGAATGAGCCACAGTGCACTACTCGGAGCTAGCTAAACACATCAGGTGAGCCAATGACAAGACACACATATGTACAGCCACCAATGAGCATCTAGCTCCCAGTAGTGCATTACCTGGTTCCGATTACGGCTGAGGCCGAAACATGTCAACGGTTTTGATGCTACGCCCTCTTATGCACTTTGTAATTGCATTGTTCCAGATGATGATTTTATCTTTTTGATGCTCAATAAAGAATCTGTTTTATACTAGCAAGCAAAACCTCTATTGTTTGTACACACAGGGAAATACTTAATCTGAAAAAATAATAATAATTAGCACACTGAGAAAAAGTTAACCCCTCACACCTAAAATCATAAGGTCTTCATGACAAAGTCCTATTGTACCCCATTCTTAGGGGTAGCCCCAGGGTACATATACTTTATGCGGAAAGATTAGGGTGCAATTAAATTTTATGAAGAGAGAAGTACAGAATATTTTGCCATCCTCACTAAATAAAAAAAAAGAAACTTCTATCTATCTATTTATCCCTATTTTACTCATCTATACTAACCAGGATTTGAAACTTCGTCACTCCTTTATTGTAACATCTTGGGGTTTTCCCCCTTCGTCAGACACCTCAAAAGTGAAATCAAATGTGTTTATATATATATATATATATATATATATATATATATATATATATATATATATATATACTGTATATATATATATATATATTGAATATTTAACTAAAATTAGCTAATATAAAAAAATTCAATGTTTGTTGCACAAATTATCATTAAATCAATTCAATTATGAACTTAATTGGTGCTTTGGTCGGATTGCATAACCTTTAATAATAACAGAAAATGTTATAATTTTGTAAAGTATTGAAGCAAATGTCTAACTGATCTACAGAGACACACAAAAAAGCAGTTGCTACTCTAAATAAATAATATATGGATGCAGACAACAGGAAGACACGGTTTGTGAAGATCTTCTGTATCCAAAGTCATTGCATTTTGCACGGTACTTAAATCTTAAACCGCTTAGTAAATGTAAACACTTAGTCACAAGGTTGTTAAGCTGGTATCATTTAGTTAAGGCTTACAATGAAAATGAAAGGTACTTAATGTCCCATTGAGATTATATAGGGCTGGCAACATGAAGTACTTTGCATTACATCTTTCAAATTGATGCTCTTAACCTTAAGTCTGACATGCAAGCAGAGTGAGGGGGTTATAGATTTGAACACCAAACTCCTCTTTCGCTAATGGATCATTTGCTGGATCCATAGCTTGTTTGGCTGCTTATATATTGATATTCAAGAGCAGAGGTTGATGATCCAATTACATTTTACTGATGCTCAAACCAATAACCCGTGTGTGTTGTGTTTACAAAAAAAAAAATCATTAAAAACACATCAAATGCAATCTATTAACATCTTATTTCTTCTAACACTTCCAGCAGTTTTACTAAATTAATTTTTTTTACCTGCTTGAATTGAGGACTGCAGACGTCGTTGTTTTAGTATACATATACAGCAAGAACCACATGTAATACCTTTCGGTGTGTTTCTGTTACTCCCTCTCTCTAAAAATGAAGTTGCATGCACAAGATACACTGATTGTCACCACTTTAAGAATTGTTTTCTAAAGGAGCACTACCAGCGTAATTTATTTACAAAAACATTTTAAGCTATTTTGTGACACCATCGGGTTGGGCATCACCACTAGGTGTCACTGCAAACATGTTTTCAAAATGATGATAATCAATATGCATTCTTCAATACCTGAAGATAGAGTTATTGGTAGGCATTGGAAATCTATTAATTCCTTAATCTTATTGATCTGAAACAAAAATGAATATTGCTTATAGTATCAAATTGCTTAAATTGACTGTTTAGTCACCATGTTTGTAAAGGCATATCTTTATTTGCAGTTAATTGGAGAATTTACAGGCTACTTATTGGGTTTTCATTAAATTAACTTTATTAGCTGTCTCTCTACTGCACAGTTAATCCTTGAAAAGACTGTCTGCAAGTACTTAGCCAGATCACACATAAATATGCCATGGTATAAGCACAGATTGCTTTAAATCAGTGATTATTTGAGTGTATTTAAATTAAAGAGATGGTGCTTGCTTCGGACCTCAAATACATTTCTTCAAAATCAAGTCATAATTTGGTTGTGTTAAATTTACCAAGGTTTCTACAAACTTAATTATTGTATGTAATAATTGCCAGGTTTTTAAAACAAGGAAGGCTGTATTTCTCACAGGCAATTGTATGTTCTTTTTCAGCTTTTAATGAGGAGAGATTTTCTCACTAGCAGAGAGAGCATCTTGGCTTTCTGGCTAAATAGACTGCATGTGTAATTCTTCTGCTTTGTGCGCTTCCTTTACTCCTGATGCAAAACATTTCTGGCCTTGTTATGTTTAAGCAATATGTTGCTTGGCTTATAAGCGTTTTGCTGTGTTCCAATTGACAATACAGTAGCCATATGCATGATATGAAACGTCTTATTTTTAACAATGCATGATTGAAGCAATTTGTAAAAAAAAAAATCCTGTCAGTTGAGTAGTGTGTAGTTATAATAGGATTTAACAATCTGCTCAATATCATGAGTAATGAAAAAAATATAAAACCTTTTAAAATGTATTTTGATGACACATTTGATTATCTATTCTGCACCCAGAGTTAAAAAAATGTTTTGTTGAAATGGATATGATATGTTCATTTTAAAGGGAAATACAAATCTAAAATTTTAAGCTTGTTGCTTCCAAAAACAAAAGAACAAAAAATCAAAAACAAAAAACAAAATCACAATCCCATACATTAGATCTCTTTTGGCTCTGGATATCTGTATGGTGCTGAACAGTTTTTACATTACAAAGCTTCTATACAAGCCTATAATATAATATTTTTAATTACCTACATTTTGGGATAGATTTGCAAATCAATATTTGAGAAGCCTTATTTTTTCATGATTAACAAAGAGGATGCAATTTTAAACAACTTTCCAACTTACTTATATTATCATTCTCTTGCTATCCTTTGTTAAAAAGCATATCTAAAGGGGTTAATAATATATTTCCTAAAAATGTCCTCTTGCACTAGGGTAGATTTTAGGTAATTTTGAAGGGTACCCTATATCTGCTTTTCTTCCATCCAAAGGGCTTTTTTGAGTTTTGTTCACTTACTTACTGGCACATTTTTAGTCCCAGTTTCTTCTGGGGTCACAAAAACTATAGAACATTTCTTATTACTGCTTTTTCTCAGGATCTGCAAATATGAGTGCTAAGCAACAAATGTGACCCACGGGCCGCCAAATGGCCATCCTTGCTCTAAAATATTAGAGTGTTTTTCTTTTTGCACCATTTTGTCCCTTTAATATGCAGGGAGGGACCAGTCAATCACTTAATACATAGATATGGATTTTGTCTTAATATTTGGGATGATTAAAATGCAAATATATCTCTCCATTGTTTGTCATATGACACAGGCAATAGGTTTTGTGTGTTTTATCTTTTTAAGTCTATTTTAAATTATTATTTATTTTATTATTATTGCCATTATAACTCTCTAGTACAGTGCCACCGAATTCCATACTAGTATACCCAGTATTGCATATACGTTTAATACACTTGACTACACATATTCTATTCATCATTCTATCCCCTTTCCATACATGCTAAAATATGTTCAACCTATGAATCTTATAGTCTCTGACAGCTACATAAATCTGTCAGAAAGTGATTTATATGTAACAACTTGTGGCTTGAAATTATTGATCTCTAAATCAGATTTTCTGCGAAAAAAATAACTTACTTAATTAGATTATCTTGGGTAGCTGTTCATCATTTATAATTCTATACAATACAAGTCACAAATATTTATAAAAGCACATCATAATTGTTTTGAACACATTTTGAAGCAGTAAAGGAAAGAAAAACACAGCTGCAATATATTTTAAATAAGCAAAAATATAACTGATCCTTAAAGGAACAATATACTCTAGGAAGCAGTTGAATTTATTGTATTTAAAGCAGTGCAGGATCACACTTTCAAATGGGCTGATCTCTCTCTCTCCTTCCCTCTACTGGGTGGTTGAATTCTGCTGGGGCCTCTTGGTTTCATAGTTTTTCTATAGCCAATACAGTACGTGCAAAATCTGATATTTTAAATGGCAAAATAATGGTAAAGGAACTATTTGTAAACAATTTCAAACACTCTCCAGCAGTTAAAATTAACCATTGGAAACACAGTGAAAGGGGAGGAAAAAATTACCTTACTATGCCCTTTAAACAATAGTTATTGCAAAGTATGATTATGTGCTAATAATCTAGTTTAGTTAGTGTTTTTGTATTTTCAAATATACTAGTGGGCCGCTGTGTACACAAAGGGGTAAATGTAATCATAATTTCAAACTAAAGTAAATGTACTGAGGATATTATGACATAATTTAAAACATAAGTGTCCAACTTTTTTAAATTTAAGACCTCATAATTTTTATCTGAAGACTCAGAAATAATATTAGAAATGTTATTTAAATAAAAAAAATGTACACCACTATTTAAAAATAAATAAACAAAACTCCTAATGAAATATCATTAAAGGGACACTGAACCAAAAATGTTTATTTTGTGATTCAGATAGAGCATGCAATTTTAAGCAACTTTCTAATTTACTCATATTATCAATTTTTCTTCATTCTCTTGCTATCTTTATAAAAAAAAGAAGGCATCTAAGCTTTTTTTCTTGGTTCAGAACTCTGGACAGCAGTTTTTGATTGGTGGATGAATTTATCCACCAATCAGCAAGGACAACCTAGGTTGTTCACCAAAAATGGGCCGGCATCTAAACTTTCATTCTTGCATTTCAAATAAAGATTCCAAGAGAATGAAGAAAATTTGATAATAGGAGTAAATTAGAAAGTTGCTTAAAATGTCATGCTCTATCTGAATCACAAAATAAAATATTTGGGTACAGTGTCCCTTTAAGCAAGATAAATGCCACAAAGCAATGTATACATACAGGGAGTGCAGAATTATTAGGCAAATGAGTATTTTGACCACATCATCCTCTTTATGCATGTTGTCTTACTCCAAGCTGTATAGGCTCGAAAGCCTACTACCAATTAAGCATATTAGGTGATGTGCATCTCTGTAATGAGAAGGGGTGTGGTCTAATGACATCAACACCCTATATCAGGTGTGCATAATTATTAGGCAACTTCCTTTCCTTTGGCAAAATGGGTCAAAAGAAGGACTTGACAGGCTCAGAAAAGTCAAAAATAGTGAGATATCTTGCAGAGGGATGCAGCACTCTTAAAATTGCAAAGCTTCTGAAGTGTGATCATCAAACAATCAAGCGTTTCATTCAAAATAGTCAACAGGGTCGCAAGAAGCGTGTGGAAAAACCAAGGGCAAAATAACTGCCCATGAACTGAGAAAAGTCAAGCGTGCAGCTGCCAAGATGCCACTTGCCACCAGTTTGGCCATATTTCAGAGCTGCAACATCACTGGAATGCCCAAAAGCACAAGGTGTGCAATACTCAGAGACATGGCCAAGGTAAGAAAGGCTGAAAGACGACCACCACTGAACAAGACACACAAGCTGAAACGTCAAGACTGGGCCAAGAAATATCTCAAGACTGATTTTTCTAAGGTTTTATGGACTGATGAAATGAGAGTGAGTCTTGATGGGCCAGATGGATGGGCCCGTGGCTGGATTGGTAAAGGGCAGAGAGCTCCAGTTCGACTCAGACGCCAGCAAGGTGGAGGTGGAGTACTGGTTTGGGCTGGTATCATCAAAGATGAGCTTGTGGGGCCTTTTAGGGTTGAGGATGGAGTCAAGCTCAACTCCCAGTCCTACTGCCAGTTTCTGGAAGACACCTTCTTCAAGCAGTGGTACAGGAAGAAGTCTGCATCCTTCAAGAAAAACATGATTTTCATGCAGGACAATGCTCCATCACACGCGTCCAAGTACTCCACAGCGTGGCTGGCAAGAAAGGGTATAAAAGAAGAAAATCTAATGACATGGCCTCCTTGTTCACCTGATCTGAACCCCATTGAGAACCTGTGGTCCATCATCAAATGTGAGATTTACAAGGAGGGAAAACAGTACACCTCTCTGAACAGTGTCTGGGAGGCTGTGGTTGCTGCTGCACGCAATGTTGATGGTGAACAGATCAAAACACTGACAGAATCCATGAATGGCAGGCTTTTGAGTGTCCTTGCAAAGAAAGGTGGCTATATTGGTCACTGATTTGTTTTTGTTTTGTTTTTGAATGTCAGAAATGTATATTTGTGAATGTTGAGATGTTATATTGGTTTCACTGGTAAAAATAAATAATTGAAATGGGTATATATTTGTTTTTTGTTAAGTTGCCTAATAATTATGCACAGTAATAGTCACCTGCACACACAGATATCCCCCTAAAATAGCTATAACTAAAAACAAACTAAAAACTACTTCCAAAACTATTCAGCTTTGATATTAATGAGTTTTTTGGGTTCATTGAGAACATGGTTGTTGTTCAATAATAAAATTAATCCTCGAAAATACAACTTGCCTAATAATTCTGCACTCCCTGTATGTACCCAGTAACCAATGTATTAAGTCATCAAAGAGACATCAGGAATGCAATATATTAAGAGAAGATTAGATATTTGTAGTTTGGAAATGAGAAGCTGAATAGTGGGGTGCAAATATCTATTTATTTACACAATACAAAAATATTTGAAATGAGGAATTTAATTTTGAGCAAAAAACCTTAATTAAAGGAACACTGAGCAAAACATAGCTGTTGGTGCTCACTGACTATATCTTGATCAACTTTGGCAATGCATTGTGGTACAATTGTGTATTTAACTCATTTTGCAGGGGTTAAACACAAAATTACTAGCATGCATTCATATAATAAAAAAATGCTCAAACAAATTACAATTACTTAGCTTACATTTAAAATACCCCTTTCATATATTATTTTAATATAATCTATTTGAATTAATTTAACCTTTTTTTGTGCCAATGATTGTCTGCTAACCTTATTAGACATAAAATATCCGCTTTTTAGATGCAGACTACTTTTACAGGAAGTGGTAAATATTCCACCCCATACAAATTTATTGAACCAAATGTTATTTTTTTAATTTATTTTTTTGTATAGAAATACAAATAATGTAGCAGACCTGTTCTATCTAAAGCTGTGACTAATGATGCTGACATATTTTAAGGGTTATCTCTCTCACCCACTCTCTTCCGTTCGCATTGCTCATTGCTCTCTCCTCAGTTTATCATCCCACTTTCCTTTCCCACTACAGGGAATGAAAGATAAAACAACCCATCGCCTGACCAGCTGTTGAAAATCGCTGCCATAGTGCATATTTATCAACAAATGTAAAACATAACTTCATATACTGCTTCCACTGATAGACAACGTCTCATCATTTTTAAGTCTAAGTTACCTTACATCACCTTATATACACCTGACTGATAATAAAAAAAAAAACACTAACCAAGACAAGCCAGCGTTACAAACTTCCAGAAATCTGAAGCAGAAGATCATCTTTATTAATATTGCATATCATTTGAGAGGCAACCTCTACTACAACAGCCTTTCATTGACTTCTCTGTGGGCTTTTTTTATGTTTGGCATTGCAATTTTTTTTTTTCATTAATAGCAATGAAAGAAGATCCTGATGTAGCAAAATGCTCCCTACATGCAAACATGAATAAATGATGAAGCTAAATTTCCTTTTAAAAGTTGTTTGATAGATTCCATTAATATTCTCATTTTGCCATGCACACTGCTGGGAAACTACTTTCAAATGAATCTTTAATATCTTACACTTGAGCATCAGGCTGCTTAGTAATTCTCTTGTCTAATTACTCTGCGATCATCCTCTTTAGGTATTCAATCGATCGCCACACTGACCTTGACAGATATTTCAGCATCAACCCAGAGGATGGTATTATCAAAACCACGAAAGCTTTAGATAGAGAGGAAAATGCTTGGCACAATATCACCATTGTAGCAGCTGAAGCTCGTAAGTATTCCCAAGATGCTGTGAATTCATTACGTTATACTGATTCATAAGCAAAGAAAATAGTACAAGCAACATTGATTATCATTAAATTGTTCTGGTATTCTCTAATCCTAACACGTTAGAGCACATTAGAAAAACCATTTCAGGCACTTGAAAAAAATTACATTTTATATCTATCAATTTGCTATCTATAAATGCTGGAATTCTAAATTGGATGCAAGGCAACCAAAACTTTCCTTGTTAAGATGCTACACAAATAAATGGTAAATGTTAATGCTACATCAATATTATGTTAGTGTGTGTATAAGAATGCCATGGTTGTCATATTAGGTGATTTATACATAAAAGAATAATTGTTGAAGAATAACATAATGTTACAATATAATATTACAATATATATTATTGAAGTTAATAGATTATGAGTCAGATTGCAAGTGGAGCAGCAGTTTGCACTCTTGTTCGGGCGTTAAAACTGCTAGAAGTATTTTTTTGCGCTTGGATATTTGCGCTTTTATCATAAGTTAAAAGAAAAACGTTTGTGCTCTTGAGAATGCAAAATCTCATTCCCCCAATAGACTTCAATGGAGCCGAAAAAGTTTGGAAAAAAAACTTTAACACCCACAAGTTGCACTTATTGCGGCTATTTAAAAGCGCAACATAATAAGATAATTTTGCATATTTCATAATCCAATGTTCTGCACATAGCAGAATATGTTTTATTTATCCTTTTTTTAATATATATATATTTGAATATATATATATATAATTAATTTTTGCACAAATATATATCTATACCCAAAATATACATGATTATATATAGGTATAGATATATACAGATATAATATATCTGTTTAAAAATACATAAGAACATGTTCTGCTATGTGCATAACATTGGAATGTGAACTATTTACAGTAAATACACAGTAAAACACTTTTTTTAAATATGAATATTGCATAAGTATGATTTTTTTTATGTTTTCATCTACTTGACTGACAGACGAAGATAGATAGCTAGATAGATAGATAGATAGATAGATAGATAGATAGATAGATAGAGAGATGATTGATTGATAGATAGATAGATAATAGATAGACTTGTGCAGCCAAGAACATTTCATTTTGGACAACAATTTAATAACAAATACTCAGGGAAATTGATTTCCCTGTATATTTGTTGGCTGCACTATTTGGTATTCGTTTTGTTTAAAACTAAAAAATACTGAATTTTAGTTAAACATTTACATTTGCTGTCATTAAAGTGAATGTAAATGTTTAAAGCTAGAGGTGAAAAAGTTAACCTGTTGCTTTACACTTACCTGATCCTCTTCATGCCAGAGTGCGGGCCGCTCTAACAGCAGGCTTAATACGCTCGGCTCCCAGGACGTGCACTTCTCTGGCAACAAGAGGATCAGGTTAGCGCACAAGGAATTAACTATTCAATTTTTTTTTTACAGAAAACAAATGAATTTGCTATCTTTAATTTTCGTTGGTGTTTTCATGCAGATATTTGTTTAGTCAAAATGAAATGAACATCCATTTTTCGAATGTGTATTTGTAACAAAACAAATGCACATCTCTGATAGATAGCTAGATGATAGATGATAAATATAGAAAGATAGATAGATAGATAGATAGATAGATAGATAGAGATGGATAAAGGAAAAGGATGGCTTGATAAACTGGATAAACTTAATTGTACATTAAAACAAAGTCTAGTACGGAACAGTTTTTCAATATTTTTTACTTGGCATAATAAAATGAAAGTGCTTTGTTATTCCTATTGTCATATAAAGCACAAGAATTATGTTTGTCCCTATTTGCTTTTAGATAACCGTATGCATGAAGCTAGAGTTCCAGTGGCAATCAAAATTTTGGATAAGAATGACAATGCTCCAGAGTTTGCAGAACCTTACGAAGCTTTTATTTGTGAAAATGCCCCGATTAATCAGGTACTTTTACTGCACAAAACTATGTATGCTTGTTTGATTGGGCATCAATAGTTTTCTTTTTGTTTTTTGAAAAACACTTCCAATCATTTTCATTTCTATACATACCATAAAGTTCACTATTATTTAATCTTATAAAATATTAAACTGGAATGAATATTAAGTATTGAACATAGAGTAAACAAGTACAAGTGGTGGAAAAAAAGATCCACAATAAAAATATTATGTTTAAGCATCTAAATTAAAAAATATATATGTTTAAACATTTTTTGTATTAGTAAAATAAAAATAAAAAACTCCCAAACATATAAATTTAAATTCATACACTTATTAAATTACGTAATACATGACTTAGAATAGTTTTTTTTAATGTTTACTTGACATACTTGAAAACGAGAGAAATCTCAATGTATTGAACGACTTTGTGCCCCAGGTATTTTGATTTTGTTTTCCCCCACAGAGATCTAGCAATTGGGTCTCCAACTTTCATTATTAAATGTTGAGTTTGTTAAAGACACACATTGATCCCCTGACTTCAAGGTAATAAGTACATTTGTGAGAAGAAGATACAAACTGAAATTAAGTCTCATTTAGTTATTAAGCCTTTTGTAGGTTTCTAGGTTGACTCGTTTATATTCATAAATAACCACTTACACCCTTAAGAATGTAAAGATGATTTGTCCAGTTCTGTGCATTTTTTTAATAAAAATATAATAATAAAAAAAATAGTACAACAAAACAGGGAGTTTAATTTAATACAAATATAATCCACTTGTACATACTCTATGTGGTACTACGTTTATTTTTTGTATGGACTAAATACCAAACATTACTGACCAGTATAAAAAAATAAAAAAAATAATAAAAACATAATTTATGCTTACCTGATAAATTTATTTCTCTTGTAGTGTATCCAGTCCACGGATCATCCATTACTTGTGGGATATTCTCCTTCCCAACAGGAAGTTGCAAAAGGATCACCCACAGCAGAGCTGTTATATAGCTCCTCCCCTAACTGCCATATCCAGTCATTCGACCGAAACTAGCAGAGAAAGGAGAAACCATAGGGTGCAGTGGTGACTGTAGTTTAATTAAAATTTAGACCTGCCTTAAAAGGACAGGGCGGGCCGTGGACTGGATACACTACAAGAGAAATAAATTTATCAGGTAAGCATAAATTATGTTTTCTCTTGTTAAGTGTATCCAGTCCACGGATCATCCATTACTTGTGGGATACCAATACCAAAGCTAAAGTACACGGATGATGGGAGGGACAAGGCAGGTACTTAAACGGAAGGGACCACTGCCTGTAGAACCTTTCTCCCAAAAATAGCCTCCGAAGAAGCAAAAATATCAAATTTGTAAAATTTTGAAAAGGTATGAAGCGAAGACCAAGTCGCCGCTTTGCAAATCTTTTCAACAGAAGCCTCATTTTTAAAGGCCCAGGTAGAAGCCACAGCTCTAGTAGAATGAGCTGTAATTCTTTCAGGGGGCTGCTGTCCAGCAGTCTCGTAAGCTAAGCGTATTATGCTCCGAAGCCAAAAAGAAAGAGAGGTTGCCGAAGCCTTTTGACCTCTCCTCTGTCCAGAGTAAATGACAAACAGGGAAGATGTTTTTAGACGAAACTCCTTAGTCGCTTGTAAGTAAAACTTTAAAGCACGGACTACGTCTAGATTATGTAACAGACGTTCCTTCTTTGAAGAAGGATTAGGACACAATGATGGAACAACAATCTCTTGATTGATATTCTTGTTAGAAACTACCTTAGGTAAAAACCCAGGTTTTGTACGCAGAACTACTTTATCTGTATGGAAAATCAGATAAGGAGAATCACATTGTAAGGCCGATAACTCAGAGACTCTACGAGCCGAGGAAATAGCCATCAAAAACAGAACTTTCCAAGATAAAAGTTTGACATCAATGGAATGAAGGAGTTCAAACGGAACTCCTTGAAGAACTTTAAGAACCAAGTTTAAGCTCCATGGGGGAGCAACAGGTTTAAACACAGGCTTAATTCTAACCAAAGCCTGACAAAATGCCTGAACGTCTGGAACCTCTGCCAGACGCTTGTGCAAAAGAATAGACAGAGCAGAAATCTGTCCCTTTAAAGAACTAGCTGATAGTCCTTTTTCCAAACCCTCTTGGAGAAAAGACAATATCCTAGGAATCCTAACCTTACCGCATGAGTAATTCTTGGATTCACACCAATAAAGATATTTGCGCCATATCTTATGGTATATTTTCCTGGTGACAGGCTTTCGTGCCTGTATTAAGGTATCAATGACTGACTCTGAGAAGCCACTCTTTGATAATATCAAGCGTTCAATCTCCAGGCAGTCAGCCTCAGAGAAATTAGATTTGGATGATTGAATGGACCTTGTATTAGAAGGTCCTGTCTCAAAGGCAGAGTCCAAGGTGGAAAGGATGACATGTCCACTAGGTCTGCATACCAGGTCCTGCGTGGCCACGCAGGCGCTATCAAGATCACCAATGCTCTCTCCTGTTTGATTTTGGCAATCAGTCGAGGGAGCAGAGGAAATGGTGGAAACACATAAGCCAGGTTGAAGAACCAAGGTGCTGCTAGAGCATCTATCAGTGTCGCTTCTGGGTCCCTGGACCTGGATCCATAACAAGGAAGCTTGGCATTCTGCCGAGACGCCATGAGATCCAGTTCTGGTTTGCCCCAACGATGAACCAATTGAGCAAACACCTCCGGATGGAGTTCCCACTCCCCCGGATGAAAAGTCTGACGACTTAGAAAATCCGCCCCCCAGTTCTCTACACCTGGGATATGGATCGCTGATAGGTGGCAGGAGTGAGTCTCTGCCCAGCGAATTATCTTGGATACTTCTAACATCGCTAGGGAGCTTCTGGTCCCCCCTTGATGATTGATGTAAGCCACAGTTGTGATGTTGTCCGACTGAAATCTGATGAACCTCAGTGTTGCTAACTGAGGCCAAGCTAGAAGAGCATTGAATATTGCTCTTAACTCCAGAATATTTATTGGGAGGAGTTTCTCCTCCTGAGTCCACGATCAGGGAATTCCAGACTGCACCCAAACCTAGAAGACTGGCATCTGTTGTTACAATTGTCCAATCTGGCCTGTGAAAGGTCATACCCTTGGACAGATGGACCCGAGATAGCCACCAGAGAAGAGAATCTCTCGTCTCTTGATCCAGATTTAGTAGAGGGGACAAATCTGTGTAATCCCCATTCCACTGACTTAGCACGCATAATTGCAGCGGTCTGAGATGTAGGCGCCCAAATGGCACTATGTCCATCACCGCTACCATTAAGCTGATCACTTCCATGCACTGAGCCACTGATGGGCGTGGAATGGAATGAAGAACACGGCAGGAATTTAGAAGCTTTGATAACCTGGACTCCGTCAGGTAAATTTTCATTTCTACAGAATCTATCAGAGTTCCTAGGAAGGACACTCTTGTGAGGGGTGATAGAGAACTCTTTACCTCATTCACTTTCCACCCATGCAACCTCAGAAATGCCAATACTATGTGCGTATGAGATTTGGCAATTTGGAAATTTGACGCCTGTATCAGGATGTCGTCTAGATAAGGGGCCACTGATATGCCCCGTGGTCTTAGGACCGCCAGAAGGGACCCCAGAACCTTTGTAAAAATTCTTGGGGCTGTAGCTAACCCGAAGGGAAGAGCCCCAAACTGGTAATGCCTGTCTAGAAAGGCAAACCTTAGGAACCGATGATGGTCTTTGTGAATCAGTATGTGAAGGTAAGCATCCTTCAAATCCACTGTGGTCATGAACTGACCCTCCTGGATCATAGGTAGGATGGTCCGAATAGTTTCCATTTTGAATGATGGAACTCTGAGGAACTTGTTTAAGATCTTTAGATCCAAAATTGGTCTGAAGGTTCCCTCTTTTTTGGGAACTACAAACAGATTTGAATAAAATCCCTGTCCCTGTTCTGTCTGTGGAACTGGATGGATCACTCCCATTACTAGGAGGTCTTGCAAACAGCGTAAGAATGCCTCTTTCTTTATCTGGTTTACAGATAACCTCGAAAGGTGAAATCTCCCTTGTGAGTGGGAAGCTTTGAAGTCCAGAAGATATCCCTGAGATATGATCTCCAACGCCCAGGGATCCTGAACATCTCTTGCCCACGCCTGGGCGAAGAGAGAAAGTCTGCCCCCTACTAGATCCGTTACCGGATAGGGGGTCGTTCCTTCTTGCTGTTTTAGAGGCAGCAGCAGGCTTTCTGGCCTGCTTGCCTTTGTTCCAAGCCTGATTAGATTTCCAGGCCGGCTTGGATTGAGCAAAAGTTCCCTCTTGTTTTGAAGCAGAGGAAGTTGATGCTGCACTTGCCTTGTAGTTTCGAAAGGTACGAAAATTAGACTGCTTGGCCCTTGATTTGGCCCTGTCCTGAGGAAGGGTGTGACCCTTTCCTCCAGTAATGTCAGCAATAATTTCCTTCAAACCAGGCCCGAATAGGGTCTGCTCCTTGAAAGGAATGTTAAGTAATTTAGACTTTGAAGTCACGTCAGCTGACCAGGATTTAAGCCATAGCGCCCTACGCGCCTGGATGGCGAATCCAGAATTCTTAGCCGTTAGTTTAGTCAAATGAACAATGGCATCAGAAACAAAAGAATTAGCTAGCTTAATTGTTCTATGCTTGTCAAGTATTTCAGTCAATGGAGTAGCTGTCTGAAAGGCCTCTTCCAGAGACTCAAACCAGAACGCCGCAGCAGCAGTGACAGGTGCAATGCATGCAAGGGGCTGCAGGATAAAACCTTGTTGAATAAACATTTTCTTAAGGTAACCTTCTAATTTTTTATCCATTGGATCTGAAAAAGCACAACTGTCCTCGACAGGGATAGTGGTACACTTTGCTAAAGTAGAAACTGCTCCCTCCACCTTAGGGACCGTCTGCCATAGGTCCTGTGTGGTGGCGTCTATTGAAAACATCTTTCTAAAAATGGGAGGGGGGAAAACGGCACACTGGGTCTGTCCCACTCCTTATTAATAATTTTTGTAAACCTTTTAGGTATAGGAAAAAAGTCAGTACACACCGGCACTGCATAGTATTTATCCAGTCTACACAATTTCTCTGGCACTGCAATTGTGTCACAGTCATTCAGAGCAGCTAAAACCTCTCCAAGCAACACCCGGAGGTTCTCAAGCTTAAATTTAAAAGTAGACATATCTGAATCAGGTTTCCCCGAGTCAGAGACGTCACCCACAGACTGAAGCTCTCCTTCCTCAGCTTCTGCATATTGTGATGCAGTATCAGACATGGGCCTTAAAACATCCGCGCGCTCTGTATTATGTCTAACCCCAGAGCTATCGCGCTTGCCTCTATATTCAGGCAGTCTGGCTAATAGCGCTGACAGGGTATTATCCATGATCGCCGCCATGTCTTGTAAAGTAATTGCTATGGGCGTCTTTGATGTACTTGGCGCCATTTTAGCGTGAGTCCCTTGAGCGGGAGTCAAAGGATCTGACACGTGGGGAGAGTTAGTCGGCATAACTTCCCCCTTGTCAGAATCCTCTGGTGATAATTCTTTTAAAGATAACAGCTGATCTTTATTGTTTAAAGTGAAATCAATACATTTAGTACACATTCTCCTATGGGGTTCCACCATGGCTTTTAAACATAATGAACAAGGAGTTTCCTCTATGTCAGACATGTTTATACAGACTAGCAATGAGACTAGCAAGCTTGGAAAACACTTTAAATCAAGTTAACAAGCAATATAAAAAAAAACGTTACTGTGCCTTTAAGAGAAACAAATTTTGCCAAAATTTGAAATAACAGTGAAAAAAGGCAGTTAAACTAACAAAATTTTTACAGTGTATGTAACAAGTTAGCAGAGCATTGCACCCACTTGCAAATGGATGATTAACCCCTTAATACAAAAAACAGATTAACAAAACGAAAAATATGTTTTTTAAAAAGTCATAACAACTGCCACAGCTCCTACTTTTGAAGCCTTTTGAGCCCTTCAGAGATGTCCTATAGCATGCAGGGCACTGCTGAGGGAAGCTGAATGTCACAGTTTGTAATTTTAACTGCACCAACTGTAACTTTTATACTATAACAGTGGAAAGCCTCAGGCAAAAATAAAGCCAGCCATGTGGAAAAAACTAGGCCCCAATAAGTTTTATCACCAAAGCATATATAAAAACGATTAAACATGCCAGCAAACGTTTTATATTGCACATTAATCAGAGTATATACCTCTGATAGCAAGCCTGATACTAGTCGCTATTAAATCACTGTATTTAGGCTTTAACTTACATTAATCCGGTATCAGCAGCATTTTCTAGCAAATTCCATCCCTAGAAAAACTTAACTGCACATACCTTATTGCAGGATACCCTGCACGCCATTCTCCCTCTGAAGTTACCTCACTCCTCAGACATATGTGAGAATAGCAGTGGATCTTAGTTACTTCTGCTAAGATCATAGAAAAACGCAGGCAGATTCTTCTTCTAAATGCTGCCTGAGATAAAATAGTACACTCCGGTACCATTTAAAAACAATAAACTTTTGATTGAAGAAAAAACTAACTATATTTTACCACTTTCCTCTTACTACCTCCAGCTATGTTGAGAGCTTGCAAGAGAATGACTGGATATGGCAGTTAGGGGAGGAGCTATATAACAGCTCTGCTGTGGGTGATCCTCTTGCAACTTCCTGTTGGGAAGGAGAATATCCCACAAGTAATGGATGATCCGTGGACTGGATACACTTAACAAGAGAAAAAGTAATATAAAAAAGTAATAAAAAAAAATCTAAATTCTCTGAATGATTTTATTATAAAGTTTAAATGCTGCATGTTTTTAGTTTCAATGAGTTGCTCCCTGTCCATACCCAGAGTGCAAATGCTCTACTATCCCACAAAACAACTAATATTGCTACCATCTCTAAGTATGAATCCTTTGTTTATCGGCTTTAGCTCAGATACTCAAAACTTGTTAGAAAAACATGTGTCTCTTATGACATTATGGATGTTGACATGCGACTATGAAAATAAGTATGTAATAAATATAAAAACAGTATAGGGTCCTGTTTACAAATCTAAAAAACCCTGTAGAAGGGATTATTAAAGCTAACAAGACCTTATAACCTTCTCTTCTCATTCTCAAGTCTATGGTGTATGTCAAGTGAGCCCAAAAGGTACACCAAGATCTACCTGTTGACCCTTAAGTGATTACTAGTAGATCACAATATTGTTGTGTGGTTTCCCATCTTCCTCACAGCCAACAGTAAGGGCTAAAAATGAAAAGAAATGTAAAAATGTGTTTTGTAAAACTATATTCCACACTACGACTGTGGTCTCAGGATAATTTTACACAGGGATATTAGTCCCTGTGGTAAATGAAGATCATTTTTTTTTGTGCAAGCTCAAATGTTCATATGTTTAACAGATGCATGAGTAGTTCACAACAACAAAGGTCACGAAAAGTAAAGCCTCTCTCACTAAAGTATTGACACCCCTGGCGTATGTCGTCACATACTTTACTAACTGTAATATTCAAGACAAGATACATTTTATAGTCATCCTTAAATAACTTTGATGACATCAGTAATTCACTGACATAACCACACATAGATGCTTAGAATCATATTAAAATAAGTTTTGGGCTAAAAGATCATGCAAATTAGCCAGTTGGAATTGATTGGAAGATGAAGCAGAACAATAATGTAAATGATACTGGACTGTAGGTTCATTGTATGGAGAAAGATGCACCAATAAAGCAACTGACAAAAAACACCTTTTGTTTGCAGCATTTTCTGACAATAACTGCTATAGACAAAGACGATACAGCCAATGGACCAAGATTTTTCTTCAGTTTTCCACTTGAAAATGGTCATTCAAATCCAAATTTTACCATAAGAGACAACCGAGGTTTGTATTGTACGGTTATTTACCCTAACTATGCTATCTACCTAAAGCAGCTATAAACATTTAGTTTAAATTAATTGCATAGCAAGTTATAGCTAATTATGCAAACCAAGAAGCTCAGAAAATATTTTTAATAAAATTAATTCATAGCATACAGCTAATGTTCATTCAATGCATTTAGAGAACAAAACAACCTGTAAGCAATTCAGTATATTGTGAATGTTGCTTCCAATATTTTGAATTGTAATTTAAAACTTTATGTATAATGGTAGAAAAACACTTACCATCAGCCAATCACAAATACATATACATATATTCTGTTAATTCTTGCACATGCTCAGTATGAGCTGATGACTCAAAAAGTGTAAATATAAAAAGATTGTGCACTTTTTGTTAAGGAAGTAAAATGGAAAGTTGTTTAAAACTGCTGCTCTACCTGAATCATTTCTTTTCTTCTTTAAACGAAACCCCACATTTTCCTGTCACGATTCAGATTCAAATATCTTTTTAAACACCTTTCCAATTTACTTCTATTATTAAATGTCTCTCAGCTAGATTACGAGTTTGGCGTTATGAGTGAAAAAGCAGCGTTATGTTTCATAATGCTGCTTTTTCCCTAACGCTGCTATTACAAGTCTTGTAGGTATAGGTGTACTGCACACCTTTTTGGCCATCACACAATGTCAGTACCGCACTTTTTAAAAGTCCTTTTTCAATGGGACTCCCATAGCGCCGGTATTACGAGTTTGCTTGGGAGGCCAAAAAGTGAACGGTAGACCCTATACTGACAAGATCTGTACCGCCATCTAAAGTCAGTAGTTATGAGTTTTACGTTACAACGCTGTAGCATAAAACTCATAACTAAAGTGTTAAAAAGTACACTAACACCCATAAACTACCTATTAACCTCTAAAGCGAGGCCCTCCCGTATCTCAAACACTATAAAAAATTAATTAACCACTAATCTGCTGCTCCGGACAATGCCTCCACTTAAAAAAATGTATTAACCCCTTTTCCGCCGCTCCCCTACATAGTTGCCACTATAATAAACCTATTAACCCCTAAACCGCCACCCTCCCGCATCGCAAACACTCTTTAAATATTATTAACCCCTAATCTGCCGTCCACCCACACCGCCGCTATAATAAACCTATTAAATCCTAAACCGCCGTCCTCCTGCATCACTACATAAATATATTAACCCCTATACCTAACCCTAACCATAACGTAACCCTAAGTCTAACCCTAACCCTAACACCCCCTAACTTAAATATAATTAAAATAAATTTAAATAAAACTTACAATTATTACCTAAATAACCTATTTAAAAACTAAATACATACTTACCTGTAAAATAGTTACTAACTATTTACTAACTACCTAGTTAAAATAAATACAAAGCTACCTGTAAAATAAAATCTAACCTGCCTTACACTAAAAACTAACATTACAATAAAATAAAAAAATTAAATTAATAAAATACAATTATCTAAATTACAAAAAAATAAACACTAAATTACACAAAATAAAAAACAAAAGTATCAAAAATAAAAATGAATTACTCCTAATCTAATAGCCCTATCAAAATAAAAAAGCCCCCCCCCAAAATAGAAAAAAACCCTAGCCTACACTAAACTCCCAAATAAATCAGCTCTTTTACCTCCCAACAGTAAAACCCACCACCCACACAACCAAACCCCCCAAATAAAAACTTATTTAAATAAACCTAAGATAACCATTGCCCTAAAAAGGTATTTGTATGGGCATTGCCCTTAAAAGGGCATCTAGCTCTTTTACATTGCCCAAAACCCTACTCTAATAATAAAACCCACACAATAAACCCTTAAAAAAACCTAACACTAACCCCCGACGATCCACTTACAGTTTTCGAAGACCGGGCATCCATCCTCATCCAGGCGGCAGAAAACTGGAAGTGGATCGTCTGGGGTTAGTGTTAGGTTTTTTTAAGGGTTTTATTGGGAGGGTTTTATTTTTAGACTAGGGTTTTGGGCAATGTAAAAGTATGTATTTAGTTTTAAATAGGTTATTTAGGGAATAATTATAAGTTTTATTTAGATTTATTTTAATTATATTTAAATTAGGGGGTGTTAGGGTTAGGGTTAGGTTCAGGGTTACGTTAGGGTTAGACTTATGCTTGGGTTAGGGTTACATTAGGGTTAGGTTTAGGGGTCAATATATTTATGTAGTGTTAGTGATGTGGGAGGCCAGAGGTTTAAAAACTTTAGTATAGTGGCGTCGACATTGGGGGCGGCAGATTAGGGGTTAAGAAGTGTATTTAGGTGGCAGCGATGTTAGGGACAGCAGATTAGGGGTTAATAACTGTAATGTAGGTGGCGGCAATGTTAAGGGTGGCAGATTAGGGGTTAGTAAGTGTATTTAGGGGCGGCAATGTTCGGGCCAGCAGATTAGGGGTTAATAACATTATGTAGGTGGAGGCGATGTTGGGGATGGCAGATTAGTGGTTAATAACATTATGTAGGTGGGGGCGATATCGGGGCGGCAGATTAGGGGTTAATAACATTATGTAGGTGGCGGCGATGTCTGGGGCGGCAGATAAGGGGTGTTTAGACGTTAGGTTTAAACATAACTTTTTCTTTCCCCATAGACATCATTAGGACTACGTTACGGAGCTTTTGTTTCCATGATCGCAGGTGTTAGGCTTTTTTTGTAGCCGACTCTCCCCATTGATGTCTATGGGAAAATCGTGCACGAGCACGTCAAAACACTGCTTGTATTTGGGAGAGGTATGGAGCTCAACGCCACCATATTGCCCGCACAAGCCGGGTTTTACAAAACCTGTAATAGCAGCGCTATAGTGAGGTGAAATACCGCCACTTTTTTGGAGGTCGTTAATTTCCCTATAGTGCTCAAAACTCGTAATCTATCTGTTTGTAACTTTTGCTGAAAAGCAGGGATGTAAGCTCAGGAGTGTGTACATGTCTGCAGCACTATTTGGCAGCAGTTTTGCAACAGTGTTATACATTTGCACTTTTTCCCGCCATGTAGTGCTCCAGACATATACAAGCTACCTAGGTATCTCTTCAACAAAGAATACCATGAGAACAAAGCCAATTTTACTAAAAAAAGAAAACTGGAAAGATTTTTTGTAAAATGACATTCAATGGCCTCTACTTATCAAAGTCTGGTGGACCTGATCCGACAGTGCGGATCAGGTCCGCCAGACCTCGCTGAATACGGAGAGCAATACGCTCTCCGTATTCAGCATTGCACCAGCAGCTCACAAGAGCTGCTGGTGCAACACCGCCCCCTTCAGAATCGCAGCCAACCGGCCGCCAGCAGGGGGTGTCAATCAACCAGATCGTACTTGATCGGGTTGAATTGCGACGATGTCTGTCTGCCTGCTCAGAGCAGGCGGATAGGGTTATGGAGCAGCGGTCTTTGGACGGGGCCTCAAGCTCTATCCGGAGCTTGATAAATAGGCCCCTTTGTCTGAATCACAAACGAAAAACAAAGTGGGTTTCATGTCTCTAAAGATTTTCTTAAAAGGACATGAACATTTTCATAATTCAGTTAGAGAATAAATTTTAAACAACATTCCAATTTACTTCTATTAGCTAATTTGCTTCATTGTTTAGATATCCTTTGTTGAAGAAATAGCAATGCACATGGGTCAGTCAATCACACTAGGCATCTATGTGCTGCCACCAATCAGCAGCTTTTTAAAAATGGATATCGAGAGAAAGACGTAAATTAGATAATAGAAGTAAATTGTAAAGTTTAAAATTGCATGCTCTTTGTAAATCAGGAAAGAAAAAAAAACGGATTTTAGGTCCCTTTAAACTAAAAAATGCATTTTACTTAGTTTACAGAAACAAATCTGTAAGCTGAAACAATCACATCTATTGAAAAAAATATTTCTTATTTTAAAGGGACATTAAACACTAAATAAATACTAGATACTTATGCATTGAAAGCAAAGAAATGAGAATAATATGCATGGTTTTTTTTTAAATACATTATTAGTTGCTTATGTATCTGAAGCATGTAAGTTTAATTTTTACTTTCCGATCCCTTTAAATTATCATCTTCTGCGCAATCTACGGAGCTTTGAACTTTTGACCTTACATTACTAGCTTGTTCTTAAATTTGCTCTATGGAATACATGTCACTCTACTGAAATAGTTTTGCTGAGTGTTCAATATAAAGGTTGAAAGGACTGTATGAACATTTTGTTGTTAGAGAGCTGCATAGGCAACCCTTGTAGTAATATGAATTTCACATTACTGCATTATTGTCACCTAGGTCCCCAAGCCCCAGATCTTTTTTTTTTTCTTTTTTTTTAGAGCTAGCAGTACCCCTCAGGGGAAGTTATTAGGGGGTGCTACGTATCCCCAATCATTGTTATAGCATTTAAATTCTCAAAGAAGTCAATATTCATAAATTTACACTGCCCTTTATTCAAACCATGGCATTAAGAGTAGGGCTGGGCAAATGTGTTGAAAGTACAATTTGTTTGGTGGAATGAATAGTCCTGTGGACAAACGAATGTTGATAAGGACAAAAAACATTTCAAATTAAACAAATGTTATTTCCGATTTTTTAATGTTACTTTCGTTTGTTCATAATGAGATTGAATATCCACATTCGAAATTGTGATTGTAGCTTTGGATTTAACAAATACTCTTAAGAAGTCCAATAGTTCATGTGAAAGGGAATTTAGTAAATATATACATAATAGATATAAATATTGTGATTCAAATTTTTCCAATTAAAATATTGCATAATTTGAATATTAAATTTAAAGATAGCATTAATATATATATATATTGATTCAAATATTTCTAATTCGTATATTACGTAATTAGAATAATAAATTTAAAGATAACATTCTTATTATTATCGGTTATCTGTAGAGTGCCAACAGATTCCGCAGCGCTAATTTCATTAGAAAATAATATGACATTAAACGAATGTTTGTTAGAATTTTGTACAAACATTCAAAATTCTAAACAAACGACCAAATGTGTTAAAAAAAAATAAAAAAATTTGTGACTGTTGCAAAACATTCACCCGTCCTTAATTGGTATGTTTTGAAATGTGTTTAAACCCTTGAAAGAGTATGAACACATGAGCAAATTTAAGTTTGGGACCCACAAGCACTACGGCTCAAGATGTTGAATGTGAATGAGTCAATCAAGATCAGCAGCGGACGCTAATTACGTGACATACTCTGCTTGGGAGCTTTAATGCTTGCTGCTTTTGAGCAAAACTTTACCAGTGTACTTAACCCTTTTGAAGGGTTTAACCACATAGGGCCAGATTACGAATGGCGCACTAACAGTTGTGGCAAAAGCGTTATTGGGTTTATTGCAGATGTTTGCGAGCGTTGAAAGTAGCGCACATATTACAAGTTGAAAGTAAACGTGATCACTGAAGGGCAATTGAATTTAACGTGCATTGGGATTGCACGACCTCAGAGCTCTGGTTAACTGTTATGCTTGACTAAAAAATGTCACAAAACACATCAAAATACATTTAAAAGTATAGTTACACTCATAATAACACTATCTAATAAAAAATATTAGAAAAAAATGCATACAAATATTATAAGGGCTCAAAGATATGAAGTCTCAGGTGTAGCATAGAGATACATACACATGCATGTCTAAATATGTATATGTATGTGTATGTATGTATATATACAGTGGGGCAAAAAGTATTTAGTTAGCCACCAATTGTGCAAGTTCTCCCACTTAAAGGGACATGACACCCACATTTTTTCTTTCATGATTTAGAAAGAGAATGCAATTTTAAACATCTTTCTAATTTACTTATATTATCTAATTTGTTTTATTCTCTTGATATTCTTTGCTGAAAAGCATATCTAGATATGCTCAGCAGCTGCTGATTGGTTGCTGCACATAGAAGCCTTGTGTGATTGGCTCACCATGTGCATTGCTTTTTCTTCAACTAAGGATATCTAAAAAATGAAGCAAAATAAATAATAGAAGTAAATTGTAATGTTGTTTAAATTTCTATTCTCTATCTAAAACTTGAAAGAAAGATTTTGGGTTTAGTGGCCCTTTAAGAAGATGAGAGAGGCCTGTAATTTTCATCATAGGTATACCTCAACTATGAAAGACAAAATGTGGAAGCAAATCCAGACAATCACATTGTCTGATTTGGAAATAATTTATTTGCAAATTATGGTGGAAAATAAGTATTTGTTCAATATCAAAAGTTCATCTCAATACTTTGTTATATATCCTTTGTTGGCAATGACAGAGGTCAAACGTTTTCTGTAAGTCTTCACAAGATTGTCACACACTGTTGCTGGTATGTTGGCCCATTCTTGCATGCAGATCTCCTCTAGAGCAGTGATGTGTTGGGGCTGTCGCTGGGCAACACAGACTTTCAACTCCCTCCAAAGATTTTCTATGGGGTTGAGATCTGGAGACTGGCTAGGTCACTCCAGGACCTTGAAATGCATCTTACAAAGCCACTCCTTCATTGCCCGGGCGGTGTGTTTGGGATCATTGTCATTCTGAAAGACCCAGCCACGTTTCATCTTCAATGCCCTTGCTGATGGAAGGAGGTTTGCACTCAAAATCTCACGATATATGGCCCAATTCATTCTTTCATGTACATGGATCAGTCGTCCTGTTCCCTTTGCAGAGAAACAGCCCCAAAGCATGATGTTGCCACCACCATGCTTCACTCAGCATTCTCTCTCCTCCAAACATGACAAGTTGTGTTTCTACCAAACAGTTCTACTTTGGTTTCATCTAACCATATGACATACTCCCAATCCGCTTCTGGATCATCCAAATGCTCTCTAGCATACTTCAGATGGGCCCGAACATGAACTGACTTAAGCAGAGGGACATGTCTGGCACTGCAGGATCTGAGTCCCTGGCGGCGTAATGTGTTACTGATGGTAGCCTTTACGTTACGTTGGTCCCAGCTCTCTGCAGGTCATTCACTAGGTCTCCCCGTGTGGCTCTGGGATGTTTGCTCACCGTTCTTGTGATCATTTTGACCCCACGGGGTGAGATCTTGTGTGGAGCCCCAGATCGAGGGAGATTATCAGTGGTCTTTTATGTCTTCCATTTTCTAATTTTTGCTCCCACAGTTTATTTCTTCACACCAAGCTGCTTGCCTATTGCAGATTCAGTCTTCCCAGCCTGATGCAGGTCTACAATTTTGTTTCTGGTGTCCTTCGACAGCTCTTTGGTCTTCACCATAGTGGAGTTTGGAGAGTGACTGTTTGAGGTTGTGGACAGGTGTCTTTTATACTGATAACAAGTTCAAACAGGTGCCATTAATACAGCTAATGAGTGGAGGACAGAGGAGCCTCTTAAAGAAGAAGATACAGGTCTGTGAGAGCCAGAAATCTTGCTTGTTTGTAGGTGACCAAATACATATTTTCCACCATAATATAAAAATAAATTCTTTCCATATCAGACAATGTGATTGTCTGGATTTGTTTCCTCATTTTGTCTCTTATAGTTGAGGTATACCTATGATGAAAATTACAGGCCTCTCTCATCTTCTTAAGTGGGAGAACTTGCACAATTGGTGACTGACTAAATACTTTTTTGCCCCACTATATAGATATATTTATATATATTATATATATATATATATATATATATATATATATATTTACAGACATTTATACAAGTATAAAAACATTAATACATATGTATACATAGATAGACATTGGTGTATTGTTTGTCCAAATGTTTTTATGTATTTATATATATATATATAAACACATAAATACATATGTACACACATATAGACTTATATTTAAGTGCATTGGAGCCCTTTGGAGTCAAGTAGATGAAAACATGTTGTGACGGATACCCCGACTGGGTAGCTCCGCCAAAAGGGTCCTGCTTCCTCCCTGATGACTGCAACTATGTAGCTGGCAAGTGACCACAGCCTGTAGCCACCCCTGATGCCCAACAGCACCAGTACTTAGGGTCCCACCCTGTGGCAGACTTCAGCTGCCCAGACTAGGTAGCTCTGCCAGAGGGTCCTTCCTCTGCCTGGAACAGGCTGCTATGTAGCCCAGGAAAGTGATTTTAGCAGGAGCCCACCCAAATAACTAGACATACTAGCATTCAGGTGAAGCAGGAACTGATTTTATTGAAAAACATACACTCCTTTTATACACACAGCTCATCTTGATAAGACAAAGGACAATCCCACAATTTTCCCACCATTCCCGCCCCTCCAGACGGACTGGCACCTCCATAGCAGCCACAGTCCCAGGACACAGGGGTGGCAGTTTCGGGGTGATCCCGGAGGAGCGGCAGCACTTCCAGGGTGTTATTTTAAAGCTCTCGGTCCCCAGATGCCACAGTCCAAAAATGGTCCGTTACTTGGGACCGGAGTTACAGTCCGTTGAAATTATTGGGGTTATGGGTGTCCAAAACCCCCGGTTCCCAAAGGAGCTCCCCTCCGATAATTCCCCCAGCTCTTGTCCTACCTAGGGGCTACCAATCCCCACAAGAGCAGATCTCTGGGGGAAAGGGCTGCTGGAGCGAACAGGGGTAAAGTTAGCGGGTGTCCTGCTGTCATGTGGCCGACCGGGAGTTCAAGGAGCCCGGCTAGCCTGAGAGGGGTTAGGCAGGTGTCCGTTGTGAGGCAGCCGACCGGGAGTTCCAGGAGCCTGACCAGCCTAGGAGGGTTTTCCCATTCATGTACCAGCTCTTCTCTTAATATAAAAAACAAGCCAACAAAAAGCAAACAAAAAGCTTCCAGAGATTGTGGTTGTTCTGAGGAGCCCAAAACCACTGAGAAACAACAGGTGTAAGGTTGTAGGGGGTAGGGGTTTAACCCTTGCAGTCCGGAATCCATGACATTTCCCCCCCTCCAGTTCAGCAGACCCGGCCAGACCCTTAACGGATTGGCCTGGGGCTGTCTGACGGTTTCCCTCCACTTCTCAGTTGCTGGGAGAGGTTATCCCATCTCTCCTGAGCTTGGGGCATACTAGGGGGTTTCTGCTGGCGTTTATACCTTGGGCACAAGGATAGTCACATAATGCAATGTCCCAAACAAGTTTACTAAGGCCGGCTCCCAAACAATTGCTGTCCCACAAGTTCCAGTGTCCTTAAGTTCCATGACCACACTGCCTCTCTCTGTGACACTCTGTTTAGTACCGGCTGACCCACCCACAAACAAAGCCAGTGCCGGTTTCCTGGCTGTATCCCCACCTTTTGAGGTTGCTCCTTGGTGGGGCAGGCAAGACTCGGGTGCCCAAACTGGTGGCACCAAATGCAAGGGGGGTATCCAACAAAGCTATTGCTGGTTTCCCGGCTGTAGGTGGAAGTTGCTCCTTGGTGGGGCAGGCAAAACTCGCATGCCCATACTTGTGGCACCAACTGCATGAGCGGGTACCTCCCCTGTGAGAAATACTCCGGGATGAGAAAAGGGTAGAGACCCTGCCAAGCTACTGAGGGGAGAGTCCGTCTGACTCTTCTCCCGAGAAGATCTACTGCTGGGGAGGGAGGTATGCAACCTCCGCTCCATGGGAAACTGCTCTGCTGCTGTCTCCTCCCCTGGGAAGGGGTTCTGCTGCTGGGGAGAGTTATCAACATCCATCTCTCCCTGCAAGGGGTTCTGTGTAAGGGAAGGGAGGATGACTACCTCCACTCCCAAGGGATGGCTCTGCCGCTGGGTAGAGAGACCGACTGTCTCCTCTCCCGGCTCCTGGCTCTGCCACTGGGGAGAGAGACCGATTGTCTCCTCTCCCGGCTCTGCTGCTGTGGAGAGAGACCGACTGTCTCTTCTCCCAGAAGGGGTTCTGCATAAGGGGAAGGAGGACAACTACCTCCTCTCCCTAGGAATGGCTCTGCCACTGTGGAGAGAGACCGGTTGTCTCCTCTCCTTGTACCTGGTTCTGCCACTGGGGAGAGAGACCGACTGTCTCCTCTCCCGGGAAGGAGTTCTGCCGCTGGGGAGAGTTATCTGCATCCGTTTCTCCTTGCAAGGGGTTCTGTGTAAGGGGAGGGAGGACGACTACCTCTGCCCCCAGGGGATGACTCTGCTGCTGGGGAGAGAGACCGACTGTCTCCTCTCCCAGGAAGGGGTTCTGTGTAAGTGGAGGGAGGATGACTACCTCCACTCCCAGGGGATGACTCTGCAGCTGGGGAGAGAGACCAACTGTCTCCTCTCCCGGCTCCTGGCTCTGCTGCTGGGTAGAGAGACCAACTGTCTCCTCTCCCGGGAAGGGGTTCTGCTGCTGGGGAGAGTTATCGGCATCCGTTTCTCCCTGCAATGTGTTTTGTGTAAGGGGAGGGAGGACGACTACCTCCTCTCCCTGGTTTACCAGAGCTGCTGCAAGGGCTGGGCAGAGGCCGGCAGCTCTTTGCCTGTTGCCATCGCTTCTGCTAGGGTGGCCCCCTGGTCCAAGACTATAAGCTAGAAGCCAGACTGCTGATCAGGAGCCAGCAGCCCTAGTTCCCTTTTTCTTGGTTGCCCCTCCTCCATGGTCGAGCTCCATGAATCCCAAAGGGCTGCACCCCAGATCTGTATACCCTTGGCATGCTGCTCAGCTAGATCTAGCAGCCTCTTGTATATTTTGACCAGTGCCTCTTCCTGGTCAATTATAAAATCCAGATCGTCTAGCAGCCAGGTTTCCTCCAAGAGATCCAGCAGTTCCTCTTGGAGCCCAGGGATATCCTACAGACCCTGGTCAATCTCGCTCCCAAACTGTGGGTCCTCTGTCCTTTTTGTAAATAGCAATCCAGGGCCACCAAAGCCAAAGCCCTCTGTGGGGGAGCCATCCTCCAGCCATGACTGTGCTTGCATAGCGAGCCATTGGAGGGCCCGATAGCCATCCTCCACCCACATCTCTTGCTGGATCAGTCTGTGTAGAACAGATATCCATTCCTTCTTTGGCTGTTTTCCCAGAAAAGGCACTCTCAAGGTCCATCGAACCCGGAACTTCTGGTCATTTGTGGGGAGGACCTTTCCATCATCCCGCTCCTGTTGAAGAGCCTCCCCTCAGAGGTCTCGGATTGCAAGGTTCCTCATTTTAAAGCTCTCGGTCCCCAAATGCCACAGTCCAAACCTCAGCATGATTTGTTACTGGGGACCGGAGTTACAGTTCGTTGAAGTTATGGGGTTAGGGGTGTCCAAAACCCCCGGTTCCCAAAGGAGCTCCCCAAAATCCCCAAAAGAGCGGAGCTCTGGGGCAAAGGGCTGCTGGAGCGAACAGGGGTAAAGTTAGCGGGTGTCCTGCTGTCCTGTGGCCGACCGGGAGTTCAAGGAGCCCGGCCAGCCTGAGAGGGGTTAGGCGGGTGTCTGTTGTGAGGCAGCTGACTGGGATTTCCAGGAGCCTGGCCAGCCTAGGAGGGCTTTCCCGGTCATAGACCAGCTCTTCTCTTAATACAAAAACAAGCCAACAAAAAGCAAACAAAAAGCTTCCAGAGATTGTGGCTGCTCTGAGGAGCCTAAAACCACTGAGAAACAACAGGGGTGAGGTTGTAGGGGCATAATCCTTGCAGCCCGGTATCCGTGACACATGTAGAAACATATTTATGTAATATTCATATTTAATAAAGTGCTATACTGTGTGTGTACTGTAAATATTTCACATTCCAATGTTCTGCACATAGCAGAATATGTTCTATGCAGTTTTAAATAAATATTCTTATATATATATCTGTGTATATCTATACCTATATATAATTGTGTGTGTGTGTGTGTATATATATATATATATATATATATATATATATATATATATATATATATATATATATATATATATATATATCGTTAGTTAACAAGCACTCACTGGTCTTCAGTCATCTGTGATTAATAAATATTTATTTGTGACTTTTCGGGACAAAACACCGTCCCTTCTTCTTTTTGCTATTATATATATATACTGTATATATATATATTTTTTTTACTAAAATACCATCAAATATATTTAGAAATATGTATTTATTAATAAATAGAACATATTCTTCTATGTGAAGAACATTGGAATGTGAAATTTTAATATTTTCATGTTGGGTTAGCTCACTTGAGAAAATGCGATCAGGTTTGCATGCAAGTGGGATGTTTTTTTCACACTTTCCTTTCTTTGACTTCTTTGGGGCAATACGTTAACATAATTGTGATAGTCAAAGTTCGGCTTTTTGCGCAGCCCGTAATTGTGATATTCAAAGTTCGGCTGTTTGCGCAACTGGGCTCAATAACGCTAACATGACCTGAACTAGCAAGGTCAGCAGTTCTTTGCCCTGTTGCCATTGCTTCTGCTAGGGTGGCCCCCTGGTCCAAGACTATAAGCTAGAAGCCAGACTGCTGATCAGGATCCAGCAGCCCTGGTTCCCTTTTTCTTGGTTGCCCCTCCTCCATGGTTGAGCTCCATGAATCCCAAAGGGCTGCACCCTAGATCTGTATACCCTTGGCATGCTGCTCAACTAGATCTAGCAGCCTCTTGTATATTTTGACCAGTGCCTCTTCCTGGTCAATTATAAAATCCATATCGTCTAGCAACCAGGTTTCCTCCAAGAGATCCAGCAGTTCCTCTTGGAGCCCAGGGATATCCTACAGACCCTGGTCCATCTCGCTCCCAAACTGTGGGTCCTCTGTCCTTTTTGTAAATAGCAATCCAGGGCCACCGAAGCCAAAGCCCTCTGTGGGGGAGCCATCCTCCAGCCATGACTGTGCTTGCATAGCGAGCCATTGGAGGGCCCGATAGCCGTCCTCCACCCACATCTCTTGCTGGATCAGTCTGTGTAGAACAGATATCCAATCCTTCTTTGGCTGTTTTCCCAGAAAAGGCACTCTCAATGTCCACTGAACCCGGAACTTCTGGTCATTTGTGGGGAGGACCTTTCCATCATCCCGCTCCTGTTGAAGAGCCTCCCCTCAGAGGTCTCGGATTGCAAGGTTCCTCATTTTAAAGCTCTCGGTCACCAAATGCCACAGTCCAAACCTCAGCATGATTTGTTACTGGGGACCGGAGTTACAGTCCGTTGAAGTTATGGGGTTAGGGGTGTCCAAAACCCCCGGTTCCCAAAGGAGCTCCCCAAAATCCCCAAAAGAGCGGAGCTCTGGGGCAAAGGGCTGCTGGAGCGAACAGGGTTAAAGTTAGTGGTTGTCCTGCTGTCCTGTGGCCGACCGGGAGTTCAAGGAGCCTGGCCAGCCTGAGAGGGGTTAGGCGGGTGTCTGTTGTGAGGCAGCTGACTGGGAGTTCAGGAGCCTGGCCAGCCTAGGAGGGTTTTCCCGGTCATAGACCAGCTCTTCTCTTAATACAAAAACAAGCAAACAACACAAACGAAAAGCTTCCAGAGATTGTGGCTGCTCTGAGGAGCCTAAAACCACTGAGAAACAACAGGGGTGAGGTTGTAGGGGCTTAATCCTTGCAGCCCAGTATCTGTGACTGTGTGTGTACTGTAAATATTTCACATTCCAATGTTCTAAACATAGCAGAACATGTTCTAAGTAGTTTTAAATAAATATTCTTATATATATATATGTGTATATCTATACCTATATATAATTGTGTGTGTGTGTGTGTATATATATATATATATATATATATATATATATATATATATATATATATATATATATATATATATATATATATATAGTTAGTTAACAAGCACTCACTGGTCTTCAGTCATCTGTGATTAATAAATATTTATTTGTGACGTTTCGGGACAAAACACCGTCCCTTCTTCTTTTTGCTATTACAGTATATATATATACTGTATATATATTTTTTTTTTACTAAAATACCATCAAATATATTTAGAAATATGTATTTATTAATAAATAGAACATATTCTTCTATGTGAAGAACATTGGAATGTGAAATTTTAATATTTTCATGTTGGGTTAGCTCACTTGAGAAAATGCGATCAGGTTTGCATGCAAGTGGGATGTTTTTTTCACACTTTTCTTGCTTTATTGACTTCTTTGGGGCAATACGTTAACATAATTGTGATAGTCAAAGTTCGGCTTTTTGCGCAGCCCGTAATTGTGATATTCAAAGTTCGGCTGTTTGCGCAACTGGGCTCAATAACGCTAACATGACCTGAACTAGCAAATTAGAAGATAACATCTCTTGCATTATATTGTCCCTTTAAATAAGGATAGCCAGATAGATAGATAGATAGATAGATAGATAGATAGATAGATAGATAGATAGATAGATAGCAAATGAAGATTCCACAACTGGTATCACCCTTCATTCCTTATGTAGCTTTCTGGTAACCTTTTAGCGCCCATGTTCAATAATCAGTGCATATTACTATATTCCTTCCAAGACTTGCTATACTTTACTTAAATATTGCTACTCAGGTTCATGGAAATACATGTTTAATGCATTCATATTTAATTTGTAGCTTTTACTTATCTTAGAAAAAAAATTTCTATTGAAACATAGCGTTATTCACAATAGGCAGTTTTTAAAAACCACAATATATTTGGTTATTATTGGCCTCTAAAATGAATTTAGTTCCTAGTTTTCATTTAATAGAGCTCCTTTTTATCATGTTCAACAAGTAATTACATGGTGCAGTAATTAAAATGAAGCAATCATAGACCTACATGACTTTCAGTGGTCTCTTGTGTCACTGAGCCTTATATCTGAAGCCTTTTTTTGCATAAAAAATACCTCAGATACAGCTAGATTACAAGTGTTGCAGTACGGCTTTTAACGCTGAAAAAATGGCCATTCCAGCGATGTCGGGAGCGGCGGATTAGGGGTGTTTAGACTTGGGGTTTATGTTAGGGTGTTAGGTTTAAACTTTACTTTTTTTCCCCATAGGCATCAATGGGGTTGCGTTATGGAGATTTTTCATTCTGCACTTCAGGTGTTTTTTTTTCTAACACTCTCTCCCCATTGATGTCTATGAGGGAAAGCGTGCACGAGCACGTCAAATCGGCCCTTGGCTTTTGTGCGGCGTGGAGCTTAACACCACCATATCTCACGCACAAGGAGGCTTTCCAGTAACTCATAATGGCAGCGCTATGGAGAGTGAAATAACACAACATTTTTGGCGTTCGTTTTGCACCCTGTTTAGAGCAAAACTAATTAGATAAATCAGCTTGTGTGGAAGATCAGTCACTTTGTGAGCTCTATTCAAGTTCTTGCAGTATGTAAATAAATATATATTTATAATGGTTTGCCCTTCTATTGATTTGAAAATAAAAGTTTCACTCTCAGCTCTCAAATCAAATTATTTTATAAGGAGCAAAACTTTTCTGATGTTTTTATGTTACCCTAATATGAATTACCTTTAACATAGACTTGTTTTTATAATATGAGTACAAAATCTGTTACTAAAGGGACAGTATACAGCAATTTTCATATAACTGCATGTAATAGACACTACTATAAAGAAGAATATGCACAGATACTGATCTAAAAATCCAGTATAAAATCGTTTAAAAACTAACTTAGAAGCTCCAAGTTTAGCACTGTTGATGAGGTAGCCTGGGACACCCATTGAAAGGGGCTGGGTAAACAAAAAGAGCAGACACTCCCCTCTCCCCCTTCCCTGCATATGAAAAGACAGATAACATAAACAGGAGCCAGCAGGAGTCTGTAAACATGTGTATATATCTGGCACTGTGGGGCTTGGTTAGTAGTCTGAAAATCAGCACAATGTTCTTAAAAAATAAGTACAACTATACATTTTTATAAAAACTCTACCAGATGGGCTATATAAATAGATCATCTACAAAACATTTATGCAAAGAAAAATCTAGTGTACAATGTCCCTTTAAAAGGACAGTGTACTCTAATATTTTCTCCTTTTAAGCTGTTCCCTATTATCCATTTTATCTACTGGAGTGTATTAAATTGTTTACAAGTAACTCCTTTATTTTTATTTTTTAATTTAAAATAGCTGATTTTGCCTATTGTATCCCTGCCTACACTGAACATTTCTGAACTAAAGTTCTAGTGACAAAAACATAAAACAGTAAGGTCTAGGTAAAATGATTCTCCCAGTGGGGGGACTGTGGAAGAGAGGACCTAAAATGTTCATTGTCCATCTAAGTATTTTCCTTTGAGTAAACAGTAAAAAAGAAGATAAGGAGGACATTGTTTTAATAAGTAGACAGAGCGAGGTATTCTCTCCCTACAAGATCAGACTATTGTATTGAATTGTGGTTCCAGTTAGCAGAATCAGCTATTCCATATACAAAAATATACATAAAGGAACATTTTCCCATACATTTTATGCAACTGGTGTAACAATTAATTAGAAACTCATTAACCCAATTTTACTATGCTATCCCTTTAAAATACCTCTGAAATGGGTAAATAATATGTTATTGAAATACATCTGATAAATGAGAAGTGATATACAACAATTGGAGGATTGGACAAACGACTGGGTTCTAAAGTTTAACACAGCAAAGTGTAAAATAATGCATTTAGAGAAGACAAATCCAAATGTTATTTACAGACTCAATGACACTTTACTGACTGTTACAGATGAGGAACAAGACTTGGGAATTATTATTTCAGATGATATAAAACTTAGTAAACAATGTAGTAATGCAGCGAGTAAGGCTAGCAGAATGCTTGGATGTATTGGTAGAGGTATTTGCAGCAGAAATAGAAAGGTTCTTTTGCCACTTTATAGATCATTAGTTAGGCCTCATCTTGAGTATTGTGTGCAGTTCTGGAGGCCATATCTTCAGAATGATATTAACAAACTTGAATCTGTGCAAAGGAGGGCTACCAAAATGGTACATGGTCTAAAAAATAAAACTTACCAGGATAGGCTCAATGACCTAAATATGTATAGCTTAGAGGAGAGAAGGGAAAGAGGTGATATGATAGCAACTTTCAAGTACATTAAAGGGCTTAGTAAAACTGAGGCTGTGGGTATTTTACATAAAATGGAAAATTCAAGAACAAGGGGTCATGAGCTCAAGCTAAAGGGTAGTAGATTCAGGGGTAATTTGAGGAAGCACTTCTTTACAGAAAGAGCGATTGATTTATGGAATAAACTTCCTCAAGAGGTAGTAGCGACAAACACTGTGGGGGACTTTAAAAATGCCTGGGACAAGCATAAGGCTATCCTACAAACTAGATAAGTTTTTACTGTTAGGTAATATCGGGCAAACTTGCTGGGCCTATGACTTTTATCTGCCATCAATATCTATGTTTCTATAAAAGATGTGGTTTGGCAGACTCTTTGTAATGTAGACAACTTCATATAAAAAGCATACATAATACATTTTCCAACATTTCTGATGTAAATAATAATGAAAAAAGAAAACAGCACTAATGAATTAGGATATCATATTACACAGACCTCCTAAGTGTTCTGAATTCTGTTGCAGGTTGGGAGATCTGCTTGCTTTCCTGCCACCATCTCTAGCCAACCAGGGCAAAGGCCCAGTTTTTAGGGACCCAGAACAGGCCCAAAAATATCCCAACCAACCCAGGACCACACCGCCATGACCCATCTTCTCTTGTCATGGAGGGACTTTAGATGCGTGCTTAACTCTTTTGCAAAAGTTAAAGGCATTAAACATTTTGGGCCAGATTACGTGCGGGCACGAGCGATATCAGGTTTTCATGTTTGTTTCCGCACAGGTTAAATTGCGCTGGTATTACAAGTTAAAAGTAACCACGATTGCTTGAATACAATTCAAGTTAACGCTCATTGGGTTAGCATGTCCTCAAAACTGTGGTTAACTGCTTTGCATAACAAAAACGTGTCACAAAACACATCAAAAATACATTGCAAAGAACAGTTACACTCATAATAACACCATCTAATAAATATTACACAAAAAAGTTATAAGGGCTCAAAGTGTCAAAAGACAGGCAAAGGGCTTTAACATAGAGATACACACATATACATGTCTAAAGATGGTTATGTATGTATTTATAAATGTCTATATATGTGTACATATGTATTTATGTATTTATATGTGTATATATGTATTTACAGACATATATACACATATAAACACATAAATACATAAGTATACATATATATAAGTGCATTGCAGCCCTTTGCAGTCAAGTAGAGGAAAACATGTAAAAGCATATTTATGCAATATTAATTTTTTAATAAAATGTTATAGTGTGTGTTTACTGTAAACATTTCCCATTCCAATGTTCTGTACATAGCAGAATATGTTCTAAGTATTTTTTAAATAGATATTCTGATATATATATATATATATATATATATATATATATATATATATATATATATATATATATATATATATATATATGAACAATGGTTTTCAATACTGCAAAATAGATCCGCACTCACTGGACTTTAAATAACAAAACGTTGTTTATTGTTGTGACGTTTCGGGATCAAACCGTTTGGTCTGATAAAGGGGACGGTTTGATCCCCGAAACGTCACAACAATAAACCACATTTTGTCTTTTAAAGTCCAGTGAGTGTGGATCTATTTCGCAGTGTATATATATATATATATATATAAGCTTAGCTAGTGTTAAAGCATTGATTCATAACTATCCCAGGACAGACTGTTTCGTGGTTTTTGCTACTCATCAGCTGGGAGAAAGTTTGAATCACTGCTGAGTGAAGTTGCTTCCGGGCAAAACACAACAAAATTTTAATTTAGGGGGAGGTAAAAGGTGAGTTTAAAATCTTACACTACGCACAAAATATAGAGAAAATAACTCATTGTGTAGTTCATTAGTTGCTTCCGGGCAAAACCACGAAACAGTCTGTCCTGGGATAGTTATGAATCACTGCTTTAACCCTAGCTAAGCTTATAAGCTGGGTGAACAGCGATGCTTTGGCTTAAAGGGAATCTGTTGAAAAGCAGACATGAAGTAAAAAGGTGTGTCATTGTGAACCAAATTTGCATATCTTACCCAGAATTCCTTGCTGCATTGGAAACAGTGTATCCCAGAGGTTTTCTGTGGGAAAAACAGGCCTACTGGCCTGTCTAGATTTGTTAATGAACTACACAATGAGTTATTTTCTCTATATTTTGTGCGTAGTGGAGGATTTTAAACTCATATTTTACCTCCCCCTAATTTAAAATGTTGTTGTGTGTGTATATATATATATATATATATATATATATATATATTGTGCCAAAACATTATATATATATATATATATATATATATATATATATATATATATATATATATATATATATATATATATATATATATAAATATCTATTAATATCTATTTATGAATAAATAGAACATATTGTGCTATGTGAAGAATTAGAATGTAAAATATTCATATTTTCATGTCGGGTTACAGCACTTCAGAATATGCGATCGGGTTGGATATTGTAAGTTCCGCTTTTTGCGCAAGGGCCATTAGTGTAAAAATCACATGCTTTAACAAGTTTATTGTATGTTATTCGGCATTGTAGTTGTTGACAAAATTACAATTTTTTTTGTTGCAAAATAATACGGGGTTAAAGTAACACACCACAATTGTTTAACACTTAATCTCTCATGCAGAGTTTATAAATAATCTTAAATAGTCTAAACAGTTTTAAAGGGACATGAAACACATACAAAAACATTTTAACATGAAAAATAAAAGAACAATGAAATATGACTAAACAGAAGCAGCAAATGTGCACACTGCATTCTGCAGAGGTAATGCTCATAGCCTCACAACTTTATTTATATATATATATATATACGAATACAAAACTAAATAGAGCAAATGTCTTTATTCATCACTTGAACATCTATTTTAAAACCGCAATACATTTTAAAATTCTTTTTAAATACACCTTTAATCCTTTTTTTTTTTTTTCGTTCGGTATAATTAACTTCATGAGATTAACATTTTATGTCCTTTTTAAATCAGATCAAACAATTAGTGTTGATTAGTTAACTAGTTAATCATAGGATTGTAAAACTAAAGGGGTCCTAACCTGAGATCTTGTTAACAGACATTGTTAATTCCACTGGGTTCTGATGCTATTATAAGTGAGCCCATTCGCCATCAAACTTGGAATAATTCTGAGATAAGAAACCATTGAATGTAGGTAAAATATATGTAGGTGACAGGAATTGTGTAATGGGATAATATGAAACAGAAAGATTAAATTAAGATTAAAAAGACATCTTTTCACATTGTAATCTGGACTGTGGTAAATTTATTTCATTTCAACAAGTACAACGAAGACTTCGACCATTGTATTTGTCAAATCAAATTATCTTTTATGCCTTATATCTTAAATATAAAATACAGCGCCAGGGAACCTAGAGGGAAAGAGACACCTTCTTTGTACTGGGGAAATTATTATATACCCCAGCAAAGGGCTACACATTGAAAAAGACACACATGAAGCCCCCAGGTACTTACAAATTTCCAATATTTGTAATCCTTACCTTGAGCCAATAGTTAAAATATTTAAATCTACTCTGTGTGGGCTTGGAGGGTTAAAGGCTGTGACACACTGAAAGCGATGCAGCGCGAGGTGATGCAGCTGTTACACACCGCGTCACATCGCTTCTGAAGTTCAATTATTTCATCTCTGAGCACTCAGCTACGCAACCTGACGCAGTAGAGTGCTCAGAGATGAAAAGGCAGGACACAGCTGCGCACCGCTCCGCTTGAAATGTGTCACAGCCGTGAGAGTGGAGAGGAGGGTAGAACAGAAAATGTATATATTTTATTAGAGTATAAAAGAATTAATGGTTTTCTGGTTTAATGGAGTTGATGGAGGCTGAAGGGGAAGCTGTTCATGGCTGCATGTGGCCCTGGGACATCAGTTGCCCATCTCTAATGTAACATATGAAATACAGAGAGTGTAGTTATTTCATGGCAAGAAATTTTTTTTTTTTGGAACCCCTAACTTACCAGTCGCTCTTTTTAAATAATCACCTAATTCAGGGGTGGCCAACTGGTAGTCTGTGAGCTATATGTGTCATACTACACTAGTATTTGCACTGGAAAAAAGAAGACTGAAAAAGTTATGCTATTGTTTTTGTGGCCCTAGGAAAAATCAGAACTAAAAATGTGTGCTTTAGGGACACTGGTATGTGGGCAAACAAGGTGGCCACAGCTCAAAAGATATACTACACAAAAAAGGAGAAATATTGGCACTGTGATACAGTAATTCAGGAAATTACATAAAAAGCTTGGTGCTGCCCCTTTAAATATTAGCTACACAAAAAAGAAAAGAAGGATAGATAGGGGCTATTAAGCACTCTTTCCTAATATAAATGTGACAGTCAGCTGATACATTCAACTGTACTATAAATAAAGTGTTTATAAGTTAAAATATCAACTTTAATAAGTATATTTAAAAGGGGGAGAAAACCCCTCACCATATTCCCACCACAAAACACTAAAAAGATAAAAAAACACTGTCAGTCACTCCCCTGTATTCTTGGCCGATAACAGGAAGCGTCGGCTTCAGGTGCTAGGAGCAACTAACACAGTAATCCTATCTGAAAATACTTTACAAATGCGTTTCAGCCGCTAAGCTGGCCTTTCTCAATGTATTGTTGTTTTGACAAACCAAGCAATAAATATAATATCCTTTTAAACCCTTTCTCATAGTATATCAGCCTATTACACAATATCTCTGATACACGCCCCAAGCAAGCCTATCATATTCATTGTTGGCTCGTCAAAGGGGTGTGACCGTCATCATTATATGCTTATTGGGTTTAGTCCGTATGATGTCTATTAGCCTATCACGCAATATCTCTAAAACACGCCCCCAAGAGAGCCCATCATATCCATCATCAGCTCGTCAAAGGGCTGTGACCGTCATCACAATATGCTGATTGGGTTTAGTCCGTATGACGTCATCAATGTGGGAGGTCTAGATATTCGTAAACACTGGGACATGTCTTGCATTAATTACCATATCTATCGTATGTCATTTAGACACCAGAGGTGAGAAATTCAATAGATCCGGTTTAGTGAAGCTTCCATAAATGACGCTGCCTTATGCCAATGTTGTCACATTAACATTCAAATGGTCATTTTCATTATAACGAATCACATATCTGGATCTATTCATTTTCTTATGTTCCTTAGTCTGGTATGTTATCATAAATTCAAATTTGATATGGTAATTATGTTTAGGTCAGCTTTAATGTCCCATACATAGGTTTGTTAGAGGTTATGTCGACTGTGACTATTTGCAAAGAATGAGTATAGAGTAAAGCTCAAAAGAGCCTTCTGGAAGGGAAAGCAGCAGACAGAGGGTAAAGTACAACCCTACATAAAATAGTGCCTTGTTCCACTGGACATTTTAGGAAATATTATTTATGTGAGTTTAATAGCCATAGATTTATATGCAGCACTTTAGGCTTCTAAAATATTGATCTGCAGCCCCCAAGACTTCTAAAATATTGATCTGTGGTCCCCATGTGCTAGGAAGTTTGGCATCACTGATCTAATTGTTAAAAAATGATAACATTCTGGTTCAAGGGTGTTTGTAAACTATATTTATACCTGATGTTTGATATACTTAGGTTCTTATATTCTGACTGTAGCAAGTCTCTAGCTGTAGAATATGTTACTTGAAACAATGGATTTGTAAATTGCCAACTTGATATATTTATGCTAGCAAGCAGTCTTTGCATAACTGTATTTACTGACAATTACTGACAGTGACTGACTAAATAAGTTTAGAACTGATTTCACTTTTGAAGATAGCTTACTTTAAGTTTTTTTTTCTCGATCATCGTCTTTGCACATGATGGTTTACATTTGGCTTAAACTCACATTGCTTTGATATGACCCCACCTTTTTATTTCATGAATATATTACATTTACAATTTGGTGGAGTGCAAAATCAGGGGATCACCAACCAAAATACCCTAGGAAGCTCATAACATTTATATTTAACTTTATTGTGTTGGCTTTAATTATATTTACCCATCATGCTTTATATATTCTACTCTTCTGTTATGTTTTTCACCTGTATGCATATTCCACTCTTTCTTCAATTTCACATCAGTTAATTTAATTTGATCATGTTTTTTCAGTTCGTTACCAGATTTTCAACTGATTTTCAACTGGAAATGTGAAAATGGAGGGAATTAGACATAAAATCAGTGATATTAGTTCAGTAATAGAATGGTATAAAGATCAATCAGCCAATCACATTTGTTTAAAGCCATGTAGCTTATTGGTTGTTTGTTACTGCTTATCTCAGCCTACTGATTGTTCCCAAGATGAGAAGTACTGGTAGAATACAAAAGAGGTAACAATGGGTTATGGCCACCTGAGCAAATAGGCTGCAGTTAATACAATTAAAGTCACCCCATGAATTTAACTAAATCTTAATAATTTTTGCATAGGAAAAGTATAAATTAAATTACATTATTATATTATTATATGTTTTATAAAAAATAAAATAAAATTGTGTCTACTTAAAATTAAGGGAAAAAAGAAAAACCAGTAAAAATGTAAATTAATACATTTAAATAAATATATATCTGAATACAGGAAAATGAATTTAGTATCTGATATCTTGTAATCACAATAGCATTGAAGAGTGCATATAAATGAAAGAATGTCTGACATTTTTCTTTTTGCTTGTTAAACAGATAACACTGCGAGCATTCATGTCGGCCGGGGAATTTTCACCCGTCAGAAACAAGATTTATATCTGCTGCCTATTGTAATAAGTGATGGTGGAAGCCCTTCTATGAGTAGCACTAACACATTGTCAGTGCGGATCTGTAGCTGTAATAGTGATGGAACCATGCGGTCTTGCAATGCAGAGCCTCTTACGCTAAGTGCTGGCCTCAGTACTGGAGCATTAATCGCAATTCTTGCTTGTATTGTGATTTTACTAGGTAAGCATAATCATATTAATAGGACAATTTGTGATCATTATGTGTTTATTACGATTATATTCTTCTTCTTTAAATGACATAGGTATGAAATAATAACTGTACTCCTTGAAATTACATTGCTAAAATTTGTGTTCGGTGTGTGTATATGTGTGTGTATGTATATGTATATATATATATATATATATATATATATATATATATATACATATATATATACATACAGTATATATAAACAAATCCCATCTGAAAAGGCACTCTCCTTTATCAATAATTACTTTATTCAACTTGAATAAAGTAATTATTGATAATGGAGAGTGCCTTCCGGATGGGATTTGTTTGTATAAGTGACTTTTGAATTGCACCCCGGCGACTGTATTGCATGGGCTAAGTGAGTGCTGGGTCCCACACACGGACTAATATATATATATATATATATATATATATATATATATATATATATATATATATATATATATATATATATATATATTCTAGTACTCTCTTGAAATCACACAGCTTGATTAAAGGGACAGTCTACACCAGCATTTTTATTGTTTTAAAAGATAGATAATCCCTTTATTATCCATTTCCCAGTTTTGCATAACTAACACATTTATAATAATATACTTTTAACCTCTGTGATTATCTTGTATCTAAGCCTCTGCAAACTGCCCCTTTTTCAGTTCTTTTGACAGACTTGCAGTCTAGCCAATCAGTGCCTGCTCCCAGATAACTTCTTGTGCACGAGCACAGTGTTACCTATATGAAATACGTGAACTAACACCCTCTAGTGGTGAAAAACTGTTAAAATGCAATCTGAAAGAGGTGGGCTTCAAGGTCTAAGAAATTAGCATATGAACCTCCTAGGTTAAGCTTTCAACTAAGAATACCAAGAGAACAAAGCAAAATTGGTGATAAAAGTAAATTGGAAAATTGTTTAAAATTACATGCTCTATCTGAATCAGGAAAGTTTATTTTGGCCTAGACTGTCCCTTTAATGCAAAATCTCTTCCTCCCTTGGTCCATAACCTACAGCCACACAATGCATGCCTTCAATCAAAGAAACTAAAAATTACAAAACAAAATTATTAATACAAAACACAGACTTCCATTTTACTTTTAGTCTAGCTTTATGCTTGCAAGATAGTGTTAGACTTGCTGTGTGTGTGTATATATATATATCTATATCTATCTATCTATCTATCTATCTATCTATCTATCTATCTATCTATCTATCTATCTATATATATATATATATATATATATATATATATTATATATATATATATACTTTATAAATTAGCCTGTGGCCCAGCACTCCAACCTGGGGGGTGTATCTATGACCTGGGTGCAATCCTCGAAAAAAGCAAGTATAAGAGTCCATGTAATGAAGGGCACTCTTAGGATTTGTGTAGAAGCCAATTAGTTTACTTTATTAATAGTATCAAAAGAACATGGTCGACGTTTCGGCCCTTAACTGGGCCTTCATCAGGACATTTACTGTCTGAAAAATAAACAAAAAACACAAAATAATATACTATATATAAAAGTGAAAAAACAACAAGACCACCCATCACCAATCTATACATAAGATATAAAAACATAATCAGAAGAATTCAACAATACACCATAAAAAGACAGACCGTTAACAACCAGCAAAGAGGGTTATTAATGCCAAGGAGTAATAAGCGATAACTAGCGGCTATATGTCAAGCAAGGAAAGTGAACCGCCAAGTTATTAATTCTATTCGAACCATCAAAAATAACATAGATAGGCGTAAGCTAGGCAAAATTCAATTTCAACTTTGTGTAACCATTATGGTTAGAATGTTCAAAACAAGTAGCAAAAACAGTTTATTCTGTTAATCAATAAATACGCAGAATACATGTAATAACACATAGATAGCATGAAATGAAATGATGTAACATATACAATATACACAGAGCTCACCAAAGTTTATAATTAAACCATGGATGTCCACAGAACAAGGTTTAGAGAGGGGCAGAGAGGACATATGCGACAGTCACCCCTCACTGATCACATATAGTTATCAGCCTGGATGCGATATCAACTATGGCCCATTTATACTTTACAAAGTAACTGAACAAACATTGATGTATACAGAGAATAACACAATAGATGTAACAATACATAACAGCACCATACTAGCCAATGTATCAGTCGTGTGGGTTATAGCCACCCCATGAATATACAAACATTTAAACCACCATAGATCAATAAGCAACGGAAGCTCAGTAGTAACTGTTTGACAGTTAAAAACAGTGCCAGTGTGTATCAACACACCAATCCACATATACAAATCACAGCTTGAGATACCAAACAACCATCACAACAGCTGGAACACATAGCTGTCAACATATATTCTGCACTATAACCAATACTCCCCACATAAGTAGTCCAGCTCAACACCCGAGCAGAACTTAGAACAAAAAACAGTACTACGGTTAAATTTTTAAACAAACAAATCTCAGCGTGTGGCTATGACTACGACATTCCTGCATTCAACTGAGCTGCGTCGCTACCAATATGAAAAACATGAATTTTGCCTAGCTTACGCCTATTTATGTTATTTTTGATGGTTCGAATAGAATTAATAACTTAGCGGTTCACTTTCCTTGCTTGACATATAGCCGCTAGTTATCGCTTATTACTCCTTGGCATTAATAACCCTCTTTGCTGGTTGTTAACGGTCTGTCTTTTTATGGTGTATTGTTGAATTCTTCTGATTATGTTTTTATATCTTATGTATAGATTGGTGATGGGTGGTCTTGTTGTTTTTTCACTTTTATATATAGTATATTAGTTTGTGTTTTTTGTTTATTTTTCAGACAGTAAATGTCCTGATGAAGGCCCAGCTAAGGGCCGAAACATCGACCATGTTCTTTTGATACTATTAATAAAGTAAACTAACTGGCTTCTACACAAATCCTGAGAGTGCCCTTCATTACATTATATATTATATATATAATGCTTTGGGGAGGTTTTCAGCCTATTGGGCTCCGTAATGATATGATATGAAACAGATGTTCTATGGAAACATAGTTGGTCTTACAAGTACTTAGTTGTCTTTTATATCAAGTTGCTCAATCAGACCTTGTGAGAATTGTACCAAAAACACCAATATATTTTGGAGGTATAATCATGTTACTTCAGGGACAAATAACCATAATTATATCAATATAGTATTATTATTGAAGCATACAGTAAATATGCCTGTATTGTTTTTCAAATGTTTGTGTTTATACACAGCATAGTAAAACGGTATAAATAAAACTCTTATTTCTATTTTTTTTGTAGTGATTGTTGTTCTATTTGTAACTCTGAGAAGAGAAAAGAAGGAGCCACTGATTGTTTTTGAAGAGGAAGATATTCGTGAGAATATAATAACATATGACGATGAAGGAGGTGGGGAGGAAGACACTGAAGCATTTGATATTGCAACCCTACAGAATCCAGATGGAATTAATGGATTTATACCTCGCAAAGATATTAAACCTGAGTTTCAGTATACACCAAGAGATTTTGGCATAAGACCAGCTCCCAATAGTGTTGATGTTGATGATTTCATCAACACAAGAATACACGAAGCTGATAATGACCCAACAGCTCCTCCTTATGATTCCATACAAATCTATGGATATGAAGGACGGGGCTCTGTAGCTGGGTCACTCAGTTCATTAGAGTCAGTCTCCACAGACTCTGATTTGGACTACGATTATCTACAAAACTGGGGACCTCGATTTAAGAAACTAGCAGACTTATATGGCTCCAAAGACACTTGTGAAGATGATTCATAACAATGATCTATATTTGGCCTTAAAAACTGTGTAATGTACTCAACAATCCAGAGGAAACATTAACAGGTATTTTTTTTAAACCTACAAGAATGACAAAAAAAGGCTATTTTAACCTCAGTCAGAGGTGTAGAGGCACGATTCATTCCAAAAGATGAAGTCTTCACTGGTGGGACATACTGTGAAAACCATACAACCTTTGTAGAAGTTGTTTATCAGTTTTCTAGAAATAAAACCACTTGTGAAATTCAGCCTACTCAAAGGGAAATGCAGGAATGCAGGAAACATTCATACTATAGAGGAATATTTACAGTACGTAAAAAATAAGATGAACATAAAACTCTTTTATGTCAAACAAAGCTTCCACAAATTAGAAAGGATAACAGTTTTGAGCTGTAATTTCGCCTTAAATCTTGGACACTTTAATGTAGTACATTTTTAAACTTGAAAAAAAAAAAATATAATATTCAGCCAGCTTCAATCCATATAATGTATGTACAGTAAAATGTACAATTATAATGTCTCTTGAGCATCAGACTTGTTACTGCTGATTCTTGTAAATCGTTTTGCTTATAATCCCGTCTTAAACTAATACGTGCCAGATACGCACCTATTTCTATGTCATTTTTAATGTATCTATTTGTACAATTTTAAAATTCTTATTTTAGTATACATACAAAATATCAGTATTCAGACATGTTACAGCATCACACTTATATTTTATGAACATTGTACTGTTGCTTTAATATGTGCTTCAATATAAGAAGCAATCTTTGAAATAAAAATGAACTTTTTTATTTCTTTTTGTGACTCATAGGTATTTTTGAAATGCATGCTTTTATTTTATTTTGTTCAGTATAACATGAAAGAAACTGTTTGTTTTTTTATTTTATAATTTAATTATCACTTATGTTATGAAACATATTGATTAAATTAGACCTAGTGTTTGTTTTTTGTTTTTTTCCAGAAAAGTAGAGTTTGCTTAACAGTCTCCTTAGAAGATTCTGGTTTATTTAAGTCCTTTGATAATTATGGTTTTAATGTGTGTGTTAATAAAAAAAAAAGTTCCAAATATTCAAATATTGCTAAAATATTTTATCTCGAATAAAAACCTTCATCTAAAAGAAAGGAAACTTTTTTAGACAGGAACAGCTGATATTATTCAATTTATTGCATGTTAATGTTTTCTTTACTCATCTGATAAGTCACTGTGATCTATTAGAACATCATTTCATCTTATTTTGAATTTGGAATGTTTTTTATATTGTTTTTTTAATATCTTACTACTAATATGTTGATGTTTGTATCTCCTATAAAAAAAATGAACAACATACAAGAAAAATGTTGTGATGTGGGTAACAAGTAAGAAGAATATAAATGATAAGAAAACTAATTTTTCTTCTGAGGTTTGTAGAAGCTTGTCCATGTGGAATAATGTCAATTTAGGGTAATTTTCCCCGAAACATATTAAACATAAATACCCTGCAATTAGTTGCATGCAGACATGCACATTCAATTTTCAATTAAAAATGTTTACATTTATTAGTTAACTTTGTTCATGTAAAATATGTTAATCACATATTGTTTCTGTTTCTGTTTAATTGAAGAAGGGTGTTGAATAGATTCATATTTAGATCATCCTGGGTTAAAAAAAAATGTGATAATTTAATTTTATATTATAGGGAATAAGCGTGTAAATGAAGCTGTTATTTCTATTAAAGCATTTTTACATTTATTTTTAATAAATAAAAATAGAATTCAGATTATTATTATTTTTTTTTTTTTTGCTCAAAATATTAGACTGCTGAATTCTGACAGAAACAAAATAAGTAGTACTCAGTTTGATGGTTCTGTCTGGTTAAAATTTCAAATTACGTACACAATCAAAGGCAAAGTTATTTTCACTATACTTTTAATCAATCATAGAGAGACAGATGTTGGGAAAGCTGTAAAATAATGAGATGTTATATTATCACCATTTTATTTCAGACAATGTGCTGTTTGCTTGCAAATCCTAGGAAATGGAAAATGTTTTACTGAGCATGGGATGAAAAGAGGTCAGGCAGTCTGGCCTTTGTTGAGTACGGATTAAAAATGATTTTGATACTCGTATGGGGATTATCGGTTGTGAAATGTTTTAAAATCCTATAAGAGATAGTCAAAATCCCATTCAAGTGAAAGGTTAGAATTTTACAGCTTGGAAGTCGAATAACAGGGCTAAGAATCAGAAAGGGCAGTATTTCTCCTGAATCACAATGTGAAAAACAGCATATTTTCATTTTAATATGTCATTCTAAAGGTGAAATTTTCTATTAAATCTCTTATGTTTAATAATGTATTGTTTTAGCAAGCAAATACTGATTGAACTGCAAAATCTAAAAACATAAAAGAGAACATAATGAGGTTATTACAAAAGTAAGAAAGAATAAAGTATACAAATCAGTTTAGAAGCTATTACCAAAATGCATATCTTTGCATTACAGAATAATGGACATAGATGATGAATTTTATTGTTCTTGTGATATATTTTCAAAATTGTAAAAGCTATATTTTGACTCTTCCTGGCTATAACTTCATATCTAAATATAGCAAAAGGGAAACCATCACTAATATCTTTAAAGTTGGTCCAAGTCACATTTTGTGTAAATTGAATCTGTTATTTTTGCTGTGGTTTTATGCTCATTTTATACACATCTATCTATCTATTATCAATCAATGAATCAATCAATCAATCTATTTATTATCTAAGTATATATCTCTATCTATCTATCTATCTATCTATCTATCTATCTATCTATCTCTCTCTCTCTCTCTCTCTCTCTCTCTCTCTCTCTCTCTCTCTCTCTCTCTCTCTCTCTCTCTCTCTCTCTCTATCTATCTATCTATCTATCTATCTATCTATCTATCTATCTATCTATCTATCTATCGGGTACCTGCTCCATGTATATACATTCATATGGTCTAAATCTGTGCACTTCTCAGCTCAACAGTCTTAGAGACAGCCAAAGCCTATTGTATCCTGCCTCGGAGGGTGCTGCTCCCACAACTGCCCTGAACTGATTATGGAGGCTGTAATATGTAAAGGTTTCTCTTACATAGCCACCTGGGAGCAGAAATCATTTTGCTTACACATCTGGTTTCTTACAGTGTCCAAGCCGGGAGCCACTGATTACATAATTACCTCGGTAATTGATATAGAGGTTCCATGTTTCACCAAGAGCTGCTGGAGACTTTTAAGATTTAAAAAGGAGTCACCTCTGCTGCACAGGACATAAAGTCTGCATTTGTATCAATATAATTAAAGTGTCATATTACCCAAATTCTGAATCACTTGAAAGAGATGTAGCATATCTATAAAAAGCTGACTAGAAAATATCACATGACTATCTATATGTAAAAAGCTGATATTTTACCTCAACATTTTTTCAGTTGCCACATCTTGTTGTAATGGAACCTAAAACATCCAATTGTGATGCTTGTCCCGGGACATGCTAAAGAGCGTGCATCAGGAATGTGCAGACACACTTATTTTATTTTTATCCTCAGTTTAAGGAAATTTACTAACACATATTGTAAGATTAATATGCTGCATCACTTTCAAGTCATTTAGCATATGGCTAACGTCCCTCAAAAAAATAGTTTGAATGGTCAAACTTATTGGGAAAGGAAAGGATGCTGAAGGAGAACAACCACATAGCCACACAAAATAACAAATCAACATCCCATTTAATCAAAGCATGTCATAAATATTAAAAAGTATTACGTCTTTAATATATATATATATATATATATATATATATATATATATATATATATATATATATATATATATATATATATATATATATTACCTCTGATACTTAATTATGTTTCAAACAATAATAGCACATATAAGAAAGTAAAGGGACATTCCAGCCAATAAAATTGAAATTCACACGGGTGCATTTCAATTTCAGTTTTGAATATAATTTTTGTTGCCATATACTATACATGTATGAGTAAAAATGTTTCTAGTAAAAGGTATAGTTGTTAGTGTATTAAAGTATGCTCCAGATAGGTTAATGTGTTTGTATCATCTGGCAATGACTCAATTCACATAATTGCTGACATTATACAAGCCCCACTGGCTCTCTGAGCAGCTGAAATATTTAAAATGCTGGTGCATTGAGCATATCTATTCTCATGCACATTCAGAGAAAAATGCTTACACTGAAAACATGATATCATTTACTAGAAGCAGGGGGGTGTCAATCAACCCGATCGTACTCGGTCTTTGCATACAGAGCTTGTTAAATGGGCCCCATAGAAGCAGGATGTTTCTTGTGATTAAAAATATAGAAAACCCAGATTTTTTTTATGTTTCAGATACAGCATGCAATTTTAAAAGACGTTCTAATTTACTTCTATTATCAATTTTTTTGTTGTTGTCTTGATATCTATTGTTAAAAAGCAGGGATGTATGCTTAGGAGCCGGCCCATTTCTGTTGCGCTGTATGGCACAGTTTTGCAAGGATGTTATCTATTTGCAATAGCACTAGATAGCAGTACTATTTCCTGCCATGTAGGCCTCTATAGGCCTACCTAGGTATATCTTCAACACAGGATATCATGGGAACATTTTTTTAAATGGTATGTCCTGTCTGAATTTTTTTGGGGTTTCATATCCCTTTAAGGATCCCAATTCTCTAAAGCGTTCTGTTCAGCTGAACATCTCTAAAAAGAGCCGTCAGTGCTATGAGGTCATTTATAGGATTCTCCAAAGGCAAATTTTACCTTTATAGCTGAGTCTGTATGCAAAGTAGTGAAAAATATTATATTGCTCAATAACAAAGGCACTTAAAAAGCATATTGAAAATAGGATGCACAAATAGTAATGAAAGTACGCATTCAATTTTTTTATTAATAGTACGCATTAAAATTAATGTTAAAATATGAATCAAAATGCAAATTTATATTACACAGTAAAATTATTATATAAAGTACACAAGCTAAAATTGTATTTAATGTACAACATAGTTTCAAAATACAAAGTTAGGAACTAACAAAAGAGTACTAAATCCAGAGTACTTTATTTTTCTATTGTAAAATGAGTCTTGCAAGGTGGGCTAAACAGCGTTTTTTTTTCCTGGGCATGTCTGGAGTTCTTTTACAGGTTTCATAGCATTCTTTAAGTATGTTACATCTGTAGTTCTCACTTTTTTATTTTTTTTATTTTTATTGAAGACAAAATAATACATACAGCAGAGAAAAGATAAAGTTACAAGAAAAATTCACATAGTTTCTGTAGCACAGTGTAAAACCATAATATATAGTCCTTGTCCCTTTTTCCCTCTTTCCTAAAATTAAAAGGTTGCTTTTGAACCTTTAGGATACATTGAGTTTTTACCATCATGAGGGTTATATGTATGAAACAAATTATGCATTTTCCCATGTAAACATCAGGACAGACCACTCATGGGCCTGTAATAAAGAATAGTCTTCATAAACATTTGGGTTATATACTGTATATAATAACATCTGTTATCAGCGCCGCAAGTCGGTTAAATCCGAGGTTGTGCGCTATAGAAGTATCATTATTATTATTATATGGAAAGGTTGCCCAAAACCTTCCTTTAGTGCAATCTCAAATTTAACATATGATAGAATATACAGTGAAAAGAAAATAATAAACCAGAAGTCTCTCCTGGACCTTATTACTATGTCTACTAAGAAAAGCTAAAACCGCATCATCAACATCAGTGTTATGAACTTCTAACTGAGAGGAGAATAATTCCTCTACTGAAATATTGGTAAGATACCAGCATAAATGAGCAAAGAGGTGGAAGGTACTTTAGATTTAATAGTAAATGCTTGTCATTTCCTAAAAGCTGTGTAAAAATGTAAGTTTAGATGCTAGTTAAATACAATAACGTAGTATCAAATATAAGATAATTTATAAGTTACAAGGTAATGTTGGTCTTCAAATAATATGATATATTTAGAAGAGTAGACCAAAATTATGATGACTGACTCCATATAGGAGCCATGCCAAGTTAGGCATTGAGATGATTCATAAGGTGGTGTTTTATGTGAGAAACAGTACTTCAAATAAAAGCCACTATATGTATTTATATGCATATAAAAAAGAAAGGAAAAAAATAGAAAAGGGGGGGGGGGTGAAGAAGAATCTATATCCCCAGCTAAATATATAGGTCAAATATATAGGTTCCCAAAATTGTAAAACATTTTTGCTTACTGTTTGCTAAACGATCACCATTGCATTTAACGTTTTTTGAGGCTACAGTGCAAGCTGTGCACCATTTCTGCTTGGTAGCCATACCTTAGAGCTAACACTCTCGGCATCCAGCATTATCGTTGCGCTGTTGATTCCATTCCCCTTTAAAGTGAAAAGATCCTCTGGAAGTGCTTGTTTTAGGGATTGTATTGAAGGTTTTATATTAGAAAATGATGAAGCAATTTGATAATAAAGGTATACCCTAGTCACAGGGAGGGGGCGCTAGTGACAGAACTGAATATGTTAACAGTTATGAAAATCCTAGTTATTGTACAGATATTGTAATTTAAATATATATGATATAAATATATAATATATGCATAGAATAACCTGAAGGTAACAATAAGCAGAATTGAATATATAAACAGTAATATATCCTACTTATCATATAAATACCACAATCATATATATGTGATATAAATATATAATATATACAAGGAATATCCTAAAGGTAACAATAAGATGTTAATATGAATATATTGGGGCATATGTATCAAGCTCCGAATGGAGCTTGATGCCCTGTGTTTCTGGCAAGTCATCAGGCTCGCCAGAAACAGCAGTTATGAAGCAGCGGTCACAAAGACCACTGCTTCATAACCTGTCCGTCTGCTCTGAGCAGGCGGACAGACATCACCACAATACAACCCGATCAAGTACAATCGGGTTGATTGACACCCCCCTGCTGGCGGAATATATGCAGCGAGTCTGCAGGGGGCGGTGTTGCACCAGCAGCTCTTGTGAGCTGCTGGTGCAATGATGAATATGGCGAGCGTATTGCTCGCCGTATTCAGCGAGGTCTGGCGGACCTGATCCGCACTGTCAGATCAGGTCCGCCAGACTTTCATAACTAGAGGCCATTGTCTCTTTTGACAATGCAATATACAACAAAGTCCTCTTTAAATCCAAAGGAGCAGGTGCTGGCTGCCTCCTCCTCACAAAAAAGGTCTGGGTTAGCTATAGAAAATAAGGAAGAATAGAGGGGGGCCTCATGTGTGGTATCATCAGATGTATATGGATACAAAAAACAATCAAGCCAAATGGGTACTCTCATATTTCAGAAGCACACCTATGTGCTAGTAGGTACAGGCTGTAGATTTGGACAGGTGTAGCAGCTCATCCACAGTGGAATTTTTTCTTTTGTGCTGCAGTGCTGGGATAGAGTGAAACAAAAAAAAAAGGTACTACATGTGCAGACCATTCAAGGTGCAATTGTATTCACTTTAATAGATTCCCAAATGGGTACTCACCTTTAGGCTGAGCACACATATGTGCTGGTAGGAGCAGACTGGCAGATTGAGGAGAGGTGTGTCAGCTCACCCCATATACAGATATCCAAAGTGAGTTGTATTGCAGGAGTATAAAGGTTTGAATGGTTTGTCTCCCAAATGTTAATTAGGATGGCAGGCAGGTAAGATGTGTCCACTCAATAGGTTTTTTTCATAAAAAAAAATATATATTTATTAAATACAAACTTTAAAATACAACACAACAGTGCTATAAGAGTGGATAAGGGGTATTCCAATGTCCCTCTAAAAATGCAATGCGTTTCTTGATTTAAATACCGTTTCCTCAGGCATATAATCATCCTACCACTAACCCTGCCTTATATATCTGCTCCCTGACTAGCATTAGCCTCCCTTTAGGGGGGGCGAGTTTTCTAATTGATATGGAACACCTGTTAGCCCTGAATCTGTTTACTTGATTAGCTAAGCTTCATACAGAGTAAACATATATTATAGTTCATTTGCCTACCTCCATTTTTTACACACATTCCTTTTTATATTTTCTTCCTTCTATATATAAAAAACAATGAATATCTTATTCCCTGCTTTTTACCAACAATTCCCTACTTTTTAACAGACAATATATATATTCTTATTGTATTGTGCAGTTTATATGAGAAAACAGAAACACAAACCTTTCCTCCATATGATATGGGTATCATGTCTAACATTCTAAAAGAATTTTATCAATTAATGTCAACAGACAATATATTAAAGCTCCTTTTTCTTAATACTATCAATCTATTAAACAAAATTCACATTCGCTAAAACCCCAAAGATACAATAGCAGTGAGATAGCCAAAATTTCCTTTTGCATATATTTACATAATAGACTCATTCATTCTTTTCCCCTTTTTAAAAAAAAAAACAAGTGTTTATATTGCGGCCATCCCCAAACATATACGCCTAAATTACGAGTCTTGTGTTAGCCTTAAAAAGCAGCGTTGAGGGCTCCCAACGCTGCTTTTTAAAGCCCGCTGGTATTACCAGTCTGGCAGGTACAGGTGTACCGCTCACTTTTTTTCCGTGACTCGAGCATACAGCAAATCCCCTTACGTCAATTGCGTATCCTATCTTTTCTATGGGATTTTCCGACCGCCGGTATTACGAGTCTTAGAAAAAGTGAGCGGTACACCCTCTCCTGTCAAGACTCCTACTGCATTTAAAAGTCAGTAGTTAAGAGTTTTATGGGCTAACGCCATAACATAAAACTCTTAACTAAAGTGCTAAAAAGTACACTAACACCCATAAACTACCTATTAACCCCTAAACCGATGCCCCCCCACATCGCAAACACTATAATAAAATTATTTAACCCCTAATCTGCCGACCGGACATTGCCGCCACTTTAATAAATGTATTAACCCCTAAACCGCTGCACTCCCGCCTCGCAAACACTAGTTAAATTTTATTAACCCATAATCTGCGTCCCTAGCATCATCAACACCTACCCACATTTATTAACCCCTAATCTGCTGCCCACGTCGCCGACACTATATTAAATGTATTAACCCCTAAACCTAAGTCTAACCCTAACCCCCCCTAACTTAAATATAATTTAAATAAATCTAAAAAAAATAACTACAATTAAAAAAATTATTCCTATTTAAAACTAAATACTTACCTATAAAATAAACCCTAAGTTAGCTACAATATAACTAATAGTTACATTGTAGCTACCTAAGGGTTTATTTTTATTTTACAGGCAACTTTGTATTTATTTTAATTAGGTAGAATAGTTATTAAATAGTTATTAACTATTTAATAACTACCTAGTTAAAATAAGTAAACATTTACCTGTAAAATAAACCCTAACCTAAGTTACAATTACACCTAAGACTACACTATAATTAAATGAATTACCTAAACTAACTACAATTAATTACAATTAAATTAAATAAACTAAATTACGGAAAAAAACAAACACTAAATTACAGAAAATAAAAAAGAAATTACACATTTTTAAATTAATTACACCTAATCTAATCCCCCTAATAAAAAAAAAGCCCCCCAAAATAAAAAAAATCCCTACCCTATACTAAATTACAAATAGCCCTTAAAAGCCTTTTTTGCCAGGCATTGCCCCAAAGTAATCAGCTCTTTTACCTGTAAAAAAAATACAATATCCCCCAACATTAAAACCCACCACCCACACACCCAACCCTACTCTAAAACCCACCCAATCCCCCTTAAAAAAACCTAACACTAACCCCTTGAAGATCACCCTACCTTGAGACATCTTCACCCAGCCGGGCCGAAGTCCTCCAAGAAGCCGGGCAGAAGTGGTCCTCCAGACGGCAGAAGTCTTCATCCGATCCGGGCAGAAGAGGTCCTCCAGACAGCAGAAGTCTTCATCCAGGCGGCATCTTCTATCTTCATCCAGCCGGGTCCATCTTCAATCCAGCCGACGCGGAGCATCCTCTTCCATCGACGTCCTAACGAAGAATGAAGGTTCCTTTAAATGACGTCATCCAAGATGGCATCCCTTCAATTCCGATTAGCTGATTCTATCAGCCAATCGGAATTAAGGTAGGAAAAATCCTATTGGCTGATGCAATCAGCCAATAGAATTGAGCTTGCATTCTATTGTCTGATTGGAACAGCCAATAGAATGCGAGCTCAATCCTATTGGCTGATTGGATCAGCCAATAGGATTGAACTTCAATTCTATTGGCTGATTGCATCAGCCAATAGGATTTTTCCTACCTTAATTCCGATTGGCTGATAGAATTCTATCAGCCAATCGGAATTGAAGGGACGCCATCTTGGATGACGTCATTTAAAGGAACCTTCATTCTTGGTTAGGACGTCAATGGAAGAGGATGCTCCGCGTCGGCTGGATTGAAGATGGACCCGCTCCGCGTTCGAAGGATAAAGATAGAAGATGCCGCCTGGATAAAGACTGCTGTCTGGAGGACCTCTTCTGCCCGGATCGGATGAAGAATTCTGCCGTCTGGAGGACCACTTCTGCCGGGCTTCTTGGAGGACTTCGGCCCAGCTGGGTGAAGATGTCTCAAGGTAGGGTGATCTTCAAGGGGTTAGTGTTAGGTTTTTTAAGGGGGGATTGGGTGGGTTTTAGAGTAGAATTGGGTGTGTGGGTGGTGGGTTTTAATGTTGGGTGGGGGTATTTTTTTTTTTTTACAGGTAAAAGAGCTGATTACTTTGGGGCAATGCCCCGCAAAAGGCCCTTAGGTGTAATTAGTTTAAACATTTGTAATTTCTTTTTATTTTCTGTAAATTAGTGGGGTTTTTTTTTCGTAATTTAGTTTATTTAATTTAATTGTAATTAATTGTAGTTAGTTTAGGTAATTAATTTAATTATTAGGTAATTAAGTGTATTATTAAATATTTAATAACTATTTAATAACTTTTGTACCTAGTTAAAATAAATACAAAGTTGCCTGTAAAATAAAAATAAATCCTAAGATAGCTACAATGTAACTATTAGTTATATTGTAGCTAGCTTATGGCTAGATTTAGAGTTTTGTCGGTAACGACCCGCGTAGCTAACGCTGGCTTTTTTTCCCCGCATCTTTTAAATACCGCTGGTATTTAGAGTTCACAGAAGGGCTGCGTTAGGCTCCAAAAAGGGAGCGTAGAGCATAATTTACCGCCACTGCAACTCTAAATACCAGCGGTGCTTACGGACGCGGCCAGCTTCAAAAACGTGCTTGTGCACGATTCCCCCATAGGAAACAATGGGGCAGTTTGAGCTGAAAAAAACACCTGCAAAAAAGCAGCGTTCAGCTCCTAACGCAGCCCCATTGTTTCCTATGGGAAAACACTTCCTATGTCTGCACCTAACACCCTAACATGTACCCCGAGTCTAAACACTTCTAACCTTACACTTATTAACCCCTAATCTGCCGCCCCCGCTATCGCTGACACCTGCATTATACAATTAACCCCTAATCTGCCGCTCCGTACGCCGCCGCAACCTACGTTATCCCTATGTACCCCTAATCTGCTGTCCCTAACACTGCCGACCCCTATATTATATTTATTAACCCCTAATCTGCCGTCCCCAACGTTGCCTCCACCTACCTACAATTATTAACCCCTAATCTGCCGACCGGACCTCGCCGCTACTCTAATAAATGTATTAACCCCTAAAGCTAAGTCTAACCCTAACCCTAACACCCCCCTAAATTAAATATAATTTAAATCTAACGGAATAAATGAACTCTTATTAAATAAATTATTCCTATTTAAAGCTTATTATAATTATATTGTAGCTATTTTAGGATTAATATTTATTTTACAGGCAACTTTGTATTTATTTTAACCAGGTACAATAGCTATTAAATAGTTAATAACTATTTAATAGTTACCTAGTTAAAATAATTACAAAATTACCTGTAAAATAAATCCTAACCTAAGTTACAATTAAACCTAACACTACACTATCAATAAATTAATTAAATAAAATACCTACAATTATCTACAATTAAACCTAACACTACACTATCAATAAATAAATTAAATACAATACCTACAAATAAATACAATTAAATAAACTAACTAAAGTACAAAAAATAAAAAAGAACTAAGTTACAAAAAAAAAAATATTTACAAACATTAGAAAAATATTATAACAATTTTAAGCTAATTACACCTACTCTAAACCCCCTAATAAAATAACAAAGCCCCCCAAAATAAAAAAATGCCCTACCCTATTCTAAAATACAAATAGAAAAGCTCTTTTACCTTACCAGCCCTTAAAATAGCCTTTTGCGGGGCATGCCCCAAAGAATTCAGCTCTTTTGCCTGGAAAAAAAAACATACAATACCCCCCCCAACATTACAACCCACCACCCACATACCCCTAATCTAACCCAAACCCCCCTTAAATAAACCTAACACTAAGCCCCTGAAGATCTTCCTACCTTATCTTCACCACGCCAGGTATCACCGATCCGTCCAGGCTCCGATGTCTTGATCCAAGCCCAAGCAGGGGCTGAAGACGTCCATCCTCCGGCTGAAGTCTTGATCCAAGTGGCGGCTGAAGAAGTCCATCATCGGGCAGAAGACTTCATCCTATCCGGGCAGAAGAGGAAATCCGGACCGGCAAACATCTTCATCCAAGCGGCATCTTCTATCTTCTTCCATCTGACGACGAGCGGCTCCATCTTCAAGACCTCCGGCGCGGATCCATCCTCTTCTTCCGATGACTAGACGACGAATGAAGGTTCCTTTAAGGGACGTCATCCAAGATGGCGTCCCTCGAATTCCAATTGGCTGATAGGATTCTATCAACCAATCAGAATTAAGGTAGAAAAAATCTGATTGGCTGATAGAATCAGCCAATCAGATTCAAGTTCAATCCGATTGGCTGATTGGATCAGCCAATCAGATTGAGCTCGCATTCTATTGGCTGATCGGAACAGCCAATAGAATGCAAGCTCAATCTGATTGGCTGATTGGATCAGCGAATCAGATTGAACTTGAATCTGATTGGCTGATTCCATCAGCCAATCAGAAATTTCCTACCTTAATTCCGATTGGCTGATAGAATCCTATCAGCCAATCGGAATTCGAGGGACGCCATCTTGGATGACGTCCCTTAAAGGAACCTTCATTCGTCGTCTAGTCGTCGGAAGAAGATGGATCCGCGCCGGAGGTCTTGAAGATTGAGTCGCTTGTCATTGGATGGAAGAAGATAGAAGATGCCGTTTGGATGAAGATGTTTGCCGGTCCGGATGTCCTCTTCTGCCCGGATAGGATGAAGACTCCGATGATGGACTTCTTCAGCCGCCGCTTGGATCAAGACTTCAGCCGGAGGATGGACGTCTTCAGCCCCCGCTTGGGCTTGGATCAAGACTTCAGCCGGAGGATGGACGTCTTCAGCCCCCGCTTGGGCTTGGATCAAGACATCGGAGCCTGGACGGATCGGTGATACCCGGCGTGATGAAGATAAGGTAGGAAGATCTTCAGGGGCTTAGTGTTAGGTTTATTTAAGGGGGGTTTGGGTTAGATTAGGGGTATGTGGGTGGTGGGTTGTAATGTTGGGGGGGTATTGTATGTTTTTTTCCCAGGCAAAAGAGCTGAATTCTTTGGGGCATGCCCCGCAAAAGGCCCTTTTAAGGGCTGGTAAGGTAAAAGAGCTTTTTTATTTTTATTTTAGAATAGGGTAGGGCATTTTTTTATTTTGGGGGGCTTTGTTATTTTATTAGGGGGCTTAGAGTAGGTGTAATTAGCTTAAAATTGTTGTAATATTTTTCTAATGTTTGTAAATATTTTTTTTTATTTTTTGTAACTTAGTTCTTTTTTATTTTTTGTACTTTAGTTAGTTTATTTAATTGTATTTATTTGTAGGTATTGTATTTAATTTATTTATTGATAGTGTAGTGTTAGGTTTAATTGTAGATAATTGTAGGTATTTTATTTAATTAATTTATTGATAGTGTAGTGTTAGGTTTAATTGTAACTTAGGTTAGGATTTATTTTACAGGTAATTTTGTAATTATTTTAACTAGGTAACTATTAAATAGTTAATAACTATTTAATAGCTATTGTACCTGGTTAAAATAAATACAAAGTTGCCTGTAAAATAAATATTAATCCTAAAATAGCTACAATATAATTATAATTTATATTGTAGCTATATTAGGATTTATTTTACAGGTAAGTATTTAGCTTTAAATAGGAATAATTTATTTAATAAGAGTTAATTTATTTCGTTAGATTTAAATTATATTTAATTTAGGGGGGTGTTAGGGTTAGACTTAGCTTTAGGGGTTAATACATTTATTAGAGTAGCGGTGAGGTCCGGTCAGCAGATTAAGGGTTAATAATTGTAGGTAGGTGGAGGCGACATTAGGGGCGGCAGATTAGGGGTTAATAAATATAATATAGGGGTCGGCGGTGTTAGGGGCAGCAGATTAAGGGTACATAGGGATAATGTAGGTGGCGGCGGTGTGCGGTTGGCAGATTAGGGGTTAATAATTGTAGGTAAGGTAGCGGCGACGTTGGGGTGGCAGATTATGGGTTAATAAATATTATGTAGGGGTCGGCGGTGTTAGGGGCAGCAGATTAGGGGTACATAGGGATAATGTAGGTTGCGGTGGTGTGCGGTCGGCAGATTAGGGGTTAAAAAAATTTAATAGAGTGGCGGCGCGGTGGGGGGACCTCGGTTTAGGGGTGCATAGGTAGTTTATGGGTGTTAGTGTACTTTAGAGCACAGTAGTTAAGAGTTTTATGAACCGGCGTTAGCCCAGAAAGCTCTTAACTCCTGGCTTTTTGCTGCGGCTGGAGTTTTGTCGTTAGATTTCTAACGCTCACTTCAGCCAAGACTCTAAATATCGGCAATTAGAAAGATCCCATTGAAAAGATAGGATACGCAAATGGCGTAGGGGGATCTGCGGTATGGAAAAGTCGCGGCTGGAAAGTGAGCGTTAGACCCTTTCCTGACTGACTCTAAATACCAGCGGTAGCCCAAAACCAGCGTTAGGAGCCTCTAACGCTGGTTTTGACGGCTAAGGCCAAACTCTAAATCTAGGCGTTAGGGTTTATTTTATAGGTAAGTATTTAGTTTTAAATATGAATAATGTAGTTAATACTAGTACATTTATTTAGATATATTTAAATTATATTTAAGTTAGGGGGGTGTTAGGGTTAGGGTTAGACTTAGGTTTAGGGGTTAATAACTTTATTATAGTGGTGGCGACGTTGGCGGCAGCAGATTAGGGGTTAATAAATTTAATATAGTTGTGGCGACATTGGGGGCGGCAGATTAGGGGTTAATAACTATAATGTAGGTGTCGGCAATGTTGGGGGCGACAGATTAGGGGTTCATAGGTATAATGTAGGTGGCTGTGGTGTCCAGAGCGGCAGATTAGGGGTTAATAAGGTTATGCAGATGGCAGTGATGTCGGGGTCGGCAGATTAGGAGTTAATAAGTGTAAGATTAGGGGTGTTTAGACTCAGGGTTCATGTTAGGGTGTTAGGTGCAGACATAAAATGTATTTCCCAATAGGAAACAATGGGGCTGCATTAAGAGCTGAACGCTGCTTTTTTGGAGGTGTTAGGTTTTTTTTCAGCTGAATCTGCCCCATTGTTTCCTATGGGGAAATCGTGCACAAGCACGCTTTTCCAGCTCACCGCTACCGTAAACAGCGCTGGTATTGAGGTGAGATGTGGAGCTAAATTTTGCTCAACGCTCACTTTTTAGAGGCTAACGCCGGGTTTGAAAAACCCGTAATACCAGCGCTGTCTTAAGTGAGCGGTGAGAAAAAAAGGAGCATTAGCACTGCAAGCCTTACCGACAAAAACTCGTAATCTAGCTGATAGGTTCCCACAGTGTATCACTAACCAGATGTTTGATTACCGAGCGCGATGTCCCTCCATATTTTCTTTCGGCTACAGTGTGACTGTAATACAAACACGGTATACTTCCGTGTTTGGATTTCAGCTGAAACCTGATTGGCCCATGTGCATGGATGCCGGAGTGGGGCGTATATACTCACAAAGTAAACTATATATTACGTAAATATATGCATAAGGAAATTTTGGCTATCTCACTACTATTGTATCTTTGGGGTTTCAGCGAATGTGAATTTTGTTTAATAGCTTTATAGTATTAAGAAAAAGGAGCTTTAATATATTGTCTGTTGACATTAATTGATAAAATTATTTTAGAATGTGAGGCTTGATACCCATATCATATGGAGGAAAGGTTTGTGTTTCTTCTTTCTCATATAAACTGCACAATACAATAAGAATATAGATATTGTCTGTTAAAAAGTAGGGAATTGTTGGTAAAAAGCAGGGAATAAGATATTCCTTGTACTTTATATATAGAAGGAAGAATATATAAAAAGCAATGTGTGTAAAAAATGGAGGTAGGCAAATGAACTATAATATATGTTTACTCTGTATGAAGCTTAGCTAATCAAGTAAACAGATTCAGGGCTAACAGGTGTTCCATATCAATTAGAAAACATGCCCCCCTAAAGGGAGGCTAATGCTAGTCAGGGAGCAGAAATATAAGGCAGGGTTAGTGGTAGGTTGCATTTTTAGAGGGACATTGGAATACCCCTTATCCACTCTTATAGCACTGTTGTGTTGTATTTTAAACTTTGTATTTAATAAATATATATTTTTTTTAATGAAAAAAACATATTGAGTGGACACATCTTACCTGCCTGCCATCCTAATTAACATTTGGGAGACAAACCATTCAAACCTTTATACTCCTGAAATACAACTCACTTTGGATATCTGTATATGGGGTGAGCTGACACACCTCTCCCCAATCTGCCAGTCTGCTCCTACCAGCACATATGTGTGCTCAGCCTAAATGTGAGTACCCATTTGGGAATCTATTAAAGTGAATATGATTGCACCTTGAATGATCTGCACATGTAGTACCTGTTTTTGTGTTTCACTCTATCCCAGCACTGCAGCACAAAAGAAAAAATTCCACTGTGGGTGAGCTGTTACACCTGTCCAAATCTATAGCCTGTACCTACTAGCACATAGGTGTGCTTCTGAAATATGTGAGTACCCATTTGGCTTGATTGTTTTTTGTATCCATATACATCTGATGATACCACACATGAGGCCCCCCTCTATTCTTCCTTATTTTCTATAGCTAACCCGGACCTGTTGGTGAGGAGGAGGCAGCCAGCACCTGCTCCTTTGGATTTAAAGAGGACTTTGTTGTATATTGCATTGTCAAAAGAGACAATGGCCTCTAGTTATGAAAGTCTGGCGGACCTGATCCAACAGTGCGGATCAGGTCCGCCAAACCTCGCTGAATTCTGATAGAGCATGAAATTTTAAGCAACTTTCTAATTTACTCCTATTATCAATTTTTCTTTGTTCTCTTGCTATCTTTATTTGAAAAAAAAAAGAAAAGGCATCTAAGCTTTAGTTTTTTGGTTCAGACCTTTGGATAGCACTTTTTTATTGGTGGTTGAATTTATCCACCAATCAGCAAGGACAACCCAGGTTGTTCACTAAAAATGGTCTGGCATCTAAACTTACATTCTTGCATTTCAAATAAAGATACCAAGAGAATGAAGAAAAATTGAAAATAGGAGTAAATTAGAAAGTTGCTTAAAATTTCATGCTCTATCTAAATCACGAAAGAAAAAATTTGGGTTAAGTGTCCCTTTAATCTCTAAACCGTTGGCAACAAAAGTAAGTACACCCCTAAGAGGAAATGTCCAAATTGGGCCCAATTAGCCATTTTCCCTCCCCGATGTCATGTAACTTGTTAGTGTTACAAGGTCTCAGTTGTGAATGGGGAGCAGGTGTGTTAAATTTGGAGTTATCGCTCTCACACTCTCTCATACTGGTCACTGGAAGTTCAACATGGCATCTCATGGCAAAGGACTCTCTGAGGATCTGAAAAAAAGAATTGTTGCTCTACATAAAGATGGCCTAGGCTATAAGAAGATTGCCAAGACACTGAGCTGCAGCGTGGTGGGCAAGACCATACAGCGTTTTCACAGGACAGATTCCACTCAGAACAGGCCTCGCCATGGTTGACCAAAAAAGTTGAGTGCACATGCTCAGTGTCATATCCAGAGTTTGTCTTTGGGAAATAGACGTATGAGTGCTGTCAGCATTGCTGCAGAGGTTAAAGGGGTGGGTTAGCTCAGACCATACGCCACACACTGCATCAAATTGGTATGCATGGCTGTCATCCCAGAAGGAAGCCTCTTCTAAAGATGATGCACAAGAAAGCCTGCAAACAGTTTTCTGAAGACAAGCATACTTAGAACATGGATTACTGGAACCATGTCCTGTGGTCCGATGAGACCAAGATAAAATTATTTGGTTCAGATGGTGTACAGCGTGTGTGGCGGCAACCAGGTGAGGAGTAAAAAGACAAGTGTGTCTTGCCTACAGTTAAGCATGGTGGTCGGAGTGTCATGGTCTGGGCCTGCATGAGTCCTGCCAGCACTGGGGAGCTGCAGTTCATTGAGGGAACCATGAATGCCAACATGTACTGTGACCTACTGAAGCAGAGCATGATCCCCTCCCTTCAGAGAATGGGCTGCAGGGCAGTATTCCTACATGATGACGACCCTAATTCCTCCAAGACGACCACTGCCTTGCTAAAGAAGCTGAGGGTAAAGGTGATGGACTGGCCAAACATGTCTCCAGACCTAAACCCTATTGAGCATCAGTGGGGCATCCTCAAACGGAAGGTGTAAGAGCGCAAGGTCTTTAACATCCACCAGCTCCGTGATGTTGTCATGAAGGAGTGGAAGAGGACTCCAGTGACAACCTGTGAAGCTCTGGTGAATTCCATGCCCAAGAGGGTTAAGGCAGTGCTGAAAAATAATGGTGGCCAAGCAAACTATTGACACTTTGAGCCCAATTTGGACATATCAACTTAGGGTGTACTCACTTTTGTTGCCAACGGTTTAGACATTAAGGGCTGTGTGTTGAGTTATTTTGAGGGGACTGCAAATTTACCCTGTTGTACAGGCTGTACAATCACTACTTTACATTGAAGCAAAGTATTATTTCTTCAGTGTTGTCACATGAAAAGATATAATAAAATATTTACAAAAATGTGAGGGGTGTACTCACTTTTGTGAGATACTATATATATATATATATATATATATATATATATATGCATACAGAAGAGAGAAGCGCTCTAACAGGAACGAACAACAGCTCATCAGATAGTTCTCTGGCGATTTACCACCTGGAGCAGCCTCTTTTAGACCAGTGTGCCTTTCACATTGGAAAACTATCCTGAAGCATATCAGTCTGATCCCGCCAGTTAAGGTCAGTCCAGCCCCGAAATACCAGGCAATTCTCCTTTGAACAAGGAACATGACAACCCCAGATGATCGTTTCGGCCTATTGGGCCTCATCGGTGAGGTGCAGCCACATTCCTCTAAGCAAGCACTGGCCAAGGAGTCCATATCTGGTTGCCCCTAACACCCATAGGGAGACTTCCCCAGGGTCATAATTAATTTGCATACAGAAGAGAGAAGCGCTCTAACAGGAACGAACAACAGCTCATCAGCTAGTTCTCTCGCGATTTACCACCTGGAGCAGCCTCTTTTAGACCAGTGTGCCTTTTACATTGGAAAACTATCCTGAAGCATATCAGTCTGATCCCGCCAGTTAAGGTCAGTCCAGCCCCAAAATACCAGTCAATTCTCCTTTGAACAAGGAACATGACAAGCCCAGATGATCGTTTCGGCCTATTGGGCCTCATCGGTGAGGTGCAGCCACATTCCTCTAAGCAAGCACTGGCCAAGGAGTCCATATCTGGTTGCCCCTAACACCCATAGTGAGACTTCCCCTGGGTCATAATTAATTTGCATACAGAAGCGCTCTAACAGGAACAAACAACAGCTCATCAGCTAGTTCTATGGCGATTTACCACCTGGAGCAGCCTCTTTTAGACCAGTTTGCCTTTCACATTGGAAAACTATCCTGAAGCATATCAGTCTGATCCCGCCAGTTAAGGTCAGTCCAGCCCCGAAATACCAGGCAATTCTCCTTTGAACAAGGAACATGACAACCCCAGACGATCGTTTCGGCCTATTGGGCCTCATCGGTGAAGTGCTGCCACATTCCTCTAAGCAAGCACTGGCCAAGGAGTCCATATCTGGTTGCCCCTAACACCCATAGGGAGACTTCCCCTGGGTCATAATTAATTTGCATACAGAAGAGAGAAGCGCTCTAACAGGAACGAACAACAGCTCATCAGCTACTTCTCTGGCGATTTACCACCTGGAGCAGCCTCTTTTAGACCAGGGTGCCTTTCACATTGGAAAACTATCCTGAAGCATATCAGTCTGATCCCGCCAGTTAAGGTCAGTCCTGCCCCGAAATACCAGGCAATTCTCCTTTGAACAAGGAACATGACAACCCCAGACGATCGTTTCAGCCTATTGGGCCTCATCGGTGAGGTGCAGCCACATTCCTCTTAGCAAGCACTGGCCAAGGAGTCCATATCTGGTTGCCCCTAACACCCATAGGGAGACTTCCCCTGGGTCATAATTCATTTGCATACAGAAGAGAGAAGCGCTCTAACAGGAACGAACAACAGCTCATCAGCTAGTTCTCTGGTGATTTACCACCTGGAGCAGCCTCTTTTAGACCAGTGTGACTTTCACATTGGAAAACTATCCTGAAGCATATCAGTCTGATCCCGCCAGTTAAGGTCAGTCCAGCCCCGAAATACCAGGCAATTCTCCTTTGAACAAGGAACATGACAACCCCAGACGATCGTTTCGGCCTATTGGGCCTCATCGGTGAGGTGCAGCCACATTCCTCTAAGCAAGCACTGGCCAAGGAGTCCATATCTGGTGCCCCTAACACCCATAGGGAGACTTCCCCTGGGTCATAATTAATTTGCATACAGAAGCGCTCTAACAGGAACGAACAACAGCTCATCAGCTAGTTCTCTGGCGATTTACCACCTGGAGCAGCCTCTTTTAGACCAGTGTGCCTTTCACATTGGAAAACTATCCTGAAGCATATCAGTCTGATCCCGCCAGTTAAGGTCAGTCCAGCCCCGAAATACCAGGCAATTCTCCTTTGAACAAGGAACATACCAACCCCAGATAATCGTTTCGGCCTATTGGGCATCATCAGTGAGATGCAGCCACATTCCTCTAAGCAAGCACTGGCCAAGGAGTCCATATCTGGTTGCCCCTAACACCCATAGGGAGACTTCCCCTGGGTCATAATTAATTTGGTAAATCGCCAGAGAACTAGCTGATGAGCTGTTGTTCGTTCCTGTTAGAGCGCTTCTCTCTTCTGTATGCAAATTAATTATGACCCTGGGGAAGTCTCCCTATGGGTGTTAGGGGCAACCAGATATGGACTCCTTGGCCAGTGCTTGCTTAGAGGAATGTGGCTGCACCTCACCGATGAGGCCCAATAGGCCGAAACGATCGTCTGGGGTTGTCATGTTCCTTGTTCAAAGGAGAATTGCCTGGTATTTTGGGGCTGGACTGACCTGCTTCAGGATAGTTTTCCAATGTGAAAGGCACACTGGTCTAAAAGAGGCTGCTCCAGGTGGTAAATCGCCAGAGAACTATCTGATGAGCTGTTGTTCGTTCCTGTTAGAGCACTTCTCTCTTCTGTATGCAAATTAATTATGACCGTGGGGAAGTCTCCCTATGGGTGTTAGGGGCAACCAGATATGGACTCCTTGGCCAGTCCTTGCATAGAGGAATGTGGCTGCACCTCACCGATGAGGCCCAATAGGCCGAAACGATCGTCTGGGGTTGTCATGTTTCTTGTTCAAAGGAGAATTGCCTGGTATTTCGGGGCTGGAATGACCTTAACTGGCGGATTCAGACAGATATGCTTCAGGATAGTTTTCCAATGTGAAAAGCACACTGGTCTAAAAGAGGCTGCTCCAGGTGGTAAATCGCCAGAGAACTAGCTGATGAGCTGTTGTTCGTTCCTGTTAGAGCGCTTCTCTCTTCTGTATGCAAATTAATTATGACCCTGGGGAAGTCTCCCTATGGGTGTTAGGGGCAACCAGATATGGACTCCTTGGCCAGTGCTTGCTTAGAGGAATGTGACTGCACCTCACCGATGAGGTCCAATAGGCCGAAACGATCATCTGGGGTTGTCATGTTCCTTGTTCAAAGGAGAATTGCCTGGTATTTCGGGGCTGGACTGACCTTAACTGGCGGGATCAGACTGATATGCTTCAGGATAGTTTTCCAATGTGAAAGGCACACTGGTCTAAAAGAGGCTGCTCAAGGTGGTAAATCGCCAGAGAAGTAGCTGATGAGCTGTTGTTCGTTCCTGTTAGAGCGCTTCTCTCTTCTGTATGCAAATTAATTATGACCCTGGGGAAGTCTCCCTATGAGTGTTAGGGGCAACCAGATATGGACTCCTTGGCCAGTGCTTGCTTAGAGGAATGTGGCTGCACCTCACCGATGAGGCCCAATAGGCCAATACGATCGTCTGGGGTTGACATGTTCCTTGTTCAAAGGAGAATTGCCTGGTATTTCGGGGCTGGACTGACCTTAACCGGCAGGATCAGACTGATATGCTTCAGGATAGTTTTCCAATGTGAAAGGCACACTGGTCTAAAAGAGGCTGCTCCAGGTGGTAAATCACCAGAGAACTAGCTGATGAGCTGTTGTTCGTTCCTGTTAGAGCGCTTCTCTCTTCTGTATGCAAATTAATTATGACCCTGGGGAAGTCTCCCTATGGGTGTTAGGGGCAACCAGATATGGACTCCTTGGCCAGTGCTTGCTTAAAGGAATGTAGCTGCACCTCACCGATGAGGCCCAATAGGCCGAAACGATCGTCTGGGGTTGTCATGTTCCTTGTTCAAAGGAGAATTGACTGGTATTTCGGGGCTGGAATGACCTTAACTGGCGGGATCAGACAGATATGCTTCAGGATAGTTTTCCAATGTGAAAAGCACACTGGTCTAAAAGAGGCTGCTCCAGGTGGTAAATCGCCAGAGAACTAGCTGATGAGCTGTTGTTCGTTCCTGTTAGAGCGCTTCTCTCTTCTGTATGCAAATTATTTATGACCCTGGGGAAGTCTCCCTATGGATGTTAGGGGCAACCAGATATGGACTCCTTGGCCAGTGCTTGCTTAGAGGAATGTGACTGCACCTCACCGATGAGGCCCAATAGGCCAAAACGATCGTCTGGGGTTGTCATGTTCCTTGTTCAAAGGAAAATTGCCTGGTATTTCGGGTCTGGACTGACCTTAACTGGCGGGATCAGACTGATATGCTTCAGGATAGTTTTCCAATGTGAAAGGCACACTGGTCTAAAAGAGGCTGCTCCAGGTGGTAAATCACCAGAGAACTAGCTGATGAGCTGTTGTTCGTTCCTGTTAGAGCACTTCTCTCTTCTGTATGCAAATTAAATACGACCCTGGGGAAGTCTCCCTATGGGTGTTAGGGGCAACCATATATGGACTCCTTGGCCAGTGCTTGCTTAGAGGAATGTGGCTGCACCTCACCGATGAGGCCCAATAGGACGAAACGATCATCTGGGGTTGTCATGTTCCTTGTTCAAAGGAGAATTGCCTGGTATTTCGGGGCTGGACTGACCTTAACTGGCGGGATCAGACTGATATGCTTCAGGATAGTTTACCAATGTGAAAGGCACACTGGTCTAAAAGAGGCAGCTCCAGGTGGTAAATCGCCAGAGAACTAGCTGATGAGCTGTTGTTCATTCCTGTTAGAGCGCTTCTCTCTTCTGTATGCAAATTAATTATGACCCTGGGGAAGTCTCCCTATGGGTGTTAGGGGCAACCAGATATGGACTCCTTGGCCAGTGCTTGCTTAGAGGAATGTGGCTGCACCTCACCGATGAGGCTCAATTGGCCGAAACGATCGTCTGGGGTTGTCATGTTCCTTGTTCAAAGGAGAATTGCCTGGTATTTCGGGGCTGGACTGACCTTAACTGGCGGGATCAGACTGATATGCTTCAGGATAGTTTTCCAATGTGAAAGGCACACTGGTCTAAAAGAGGCTGCTCCAGGTGGTAAATCGCCAGAGAACTATTTGATGAGCTGTTGTTCGTTCCTGTTAGAGCGCTTCTCTCTTCTGTATGCAAATTAATTATGACTCTGGGGAAGTCTCCCTATGGGTGTTAGGGGCAACCAGATATGGACTCCTTGGCCAGTGCTTGCTTAGAGGAATGTGGCTGCACCTCACCGATGAGGCCCAATAGGCCGAAACGATCGTCTGGTGTTGTCATGTTCCATGTTCAAAGGAGAATTGCCTGGTTTTTCGGGGCTGGACTGACCTTAACTGGCGGGATCAGACTGATATGCTTCAGGATAGTTTTTCAATATGAAAGGCACACTGGTCTAAAAGAGGCTGCTCCAGGTGGTAAATCGCCAGAGAACTAGCTGATGAGCTGTTGTTCGTTCCTGTTAGAGCACTTCTCTCTTCTGTATGCAAATTAATTATGACCCTGGGGAAGTCTCCCTATGGGTGTTAGGGGCAACCAGATATGGACTCCTTGGCCAGTGTTTGCTTAGAGGAATGTGGCTGCACCTCACCGATGAGGCCCAATAGGCCGAAACGATCGTCTGGGGTTGTCATGTTCCTTGTTCAAAGGAGAATTGCCTGGTATTTCGGGGCTGGACTGACCTTAACTGGCGGGATCAGACTGATATGCTTCAGGATAGTTTTCCAATGTGAAAGGCACACTGGTCTAAAAGAGGCTGCTCCAGGTGGTAAATCGCCAGAGAACTAGCTGATGAGCTGTTGTTCGTTCCTGTTAGAGAGCTTCTCTCTTCTGTATGCAAATTAATTATGACCTTGGGGAAGTCTCCCTATGGGTGTTAGGGGCAACCAGATATGGACTCCTTGGCCAGTGCTTGCTTAGGGGAATGTGGCTGCACCTCACCGATGAGGCCCAATAGGCCGAAACGATCGTCTTGGGTTGTCATGTTCCTTGTTCAAACAGAATTTCCTGGTATTTCGGGGCTGGACTGACCTTAACTGGCGGGATCAGACAGATATGCTTCAGGATAGTTTTCCAATGTGAAAGGCACACTGGTCTAAAAGAGGCTGCTCCAGGTGGTAAATCGCCAGAGAACTAGCTGATGAGCTGTTGTTCGTTCCTGTTAGAGCGCTTCTCTCTTCTGTATGCAAATTAATTATGACCCTGGGGAAGTCTCCTTATGGGTGTTATGGGCAACCAGATATGGACTCCTTGGCCAGTGCTTGCTTAGAGGAATGTGGCTGCACCTCACCGATGAGGCCCAATAGGCCGAAATGATCATCTGGGGTTGTCATGTTCCTTGTTCAAAGGAGAATTGCCTGGTATTTCGGGGCTGGACTGACCTTAACTGGCGGGATCAGACTGATATGCTTCAGGATAGTTTTCCAATGTGAAAGGCACACTGGTCTATAAGATGCTGCTCCAGGTGGTAAATCGCCAGAGAACTACATGATGAGCTGTTGTTCGTTCCTGTTAGAGTGCTTCTCTCTTCTGTATGCGAATTAATTATGACCCTGGGGAAGTCTCCCTATGGGTGTTAGGGGCAACCAGATATGGACTCCTTGGCCAGTGCTTGCTTAGAGGAATGTGGCTGCACCTCACCGATGAGGCCCAATAGGCCGAAACGATCGTCTGGGGTTGTCATGTTCCTTGTTCAAAGGAGAATTGCCTGGTATTTCGACGCTGGACTGACCTTAACTGGCGGGATCAGACTGATATGCTTCAGGATACTTTTTCAATGTGAAAGGCACACTGGTCTAAAAGAGGCTGCTCCAGGTGGTAAATCGCCAGAGAACTAGCTGATGAGCTGTTGTTCGTTCCTGTTAGAGCGCTTCTCTCTTCTGTATGCAAATTAATTATGACCCTGGGGAAGTCTCCCTATGGGTGTTAGGGGCAACCAGATATGGACTCCTTGGCCAGTGCTTGCTTAGAGGAATGTGGCTGCACCTCACCGATGAGGCCCAATAGTCCGAAACGATCGTCTGGGGTTGTCATATTCCTTGTTCAAAGAAGAATTGCCTGGTATTTCGGGGCTGGACTGACCTTAACTGGCGGGATCAGACTGATATGCTTCAGGATAGTTTTCCAATGTGAAAGGCACACTGGTCTAAAAGAGGTTGCTCCAGGTGGTAAATCACCAGAGAACTAGCTGATGAGCTATTGTTCGTTCCTGTTAGAGCTCTTCTCTCTTCTGTATGCAAATTAATTATTTCCCTTGGGAAGTCTCCCTATGGGTGTTAGGGGCAACCAGATATGGACTCCTTGGCCAGTGCTTGCTTAGAGGAATGTGGCTGCACCTCACCGATGAGGCCCAATAGGCCGAAACGATCATCTGGGGTTGTCATGTTCCTTGTTCAAAGGAGAATTGCCTGGTATTTCGGCGCTGGACTGACTTTAACTGGCGGGATCAGACTGATATGCTTCAGGATAGTTTTCCAATGTGAAAGGCACACTGGTCTAAAAGAGGCTGCTCCAGGTGGTAAATCGCCAGAGAACTATCTGATGAGCTGTTGTTCGTTCCTGTTAGAGCGCTTCTCTCTTCTGTATGCAAATTAATTATGACTCTGGGGAAGTCTCCCTATGGGTGTTAGGGGCAACCAGATATGGACTCCTTGGCCAGTGCTTGCTTAGAGGAATGTGGCTGCACCTCACCGATGAGGCCCAATAGGCCGAAACGATCGTCTGGGGTTGTCATGTTCCATGTTCAAAGGAGAATTGCCTGGTTTTTCGGGGCTGGACTGACCTTAACTGGCGGGATCAGACTGATATGCTTCAGGATAGTTTTTCAATGTGAAAGGCACACTGGTCTAAAAGAGGCTGCTCCAGGTGGTAAATCGCCAGAGAACTAGCTGATGAGCTGTTGTTCGTTCCTGTTAGAGCACTTATCTCTTCTGTATGCAAATTAATTATGACCCTGGGGAAGTCTCCCTATGGGTGTTAGGGACAACCAGATATGGACTCCTTGGCCAGTGCTTGCTTAGAGGAATGTGGCTGCACCTCACCGATGAGGCCCAATAGGCCGAAACGATCGTCTGGGGTTGTCATGTTCCTTGTTCAAAGGAGAATTGCCTGGTATTTCGGGGCTGGACTGACCTTAACTGGCGGGATCAGACTGATATGCTTCAGGATAGTTTTCCAATGTGAAAGGCACACTGGTCTAAAAGAGGCTGCTCCAGGTGGTAAATCGCCAGAGAACTAGCTGATGAGCTGTTGTTCGTTCCTGTTAGAGAGCTTCTCTCTTCTGTATGCAAATTAATTATGACCCTGGGGAAGTCTCCCTATGGGTGTTAGGGGCAACCAGATATGGACTCCTTGGCCAGTGCTTGCTTAGGGGAATGTGGCTGCACCTCACCGATGAGGCCCAATAGGCCGAAACGATCGTCTGGGGTTGTCATGTTCCTTGTTCAAACAGAATTTCCTGGTATTTCGGGGCTGGACTGACCTTAACTGGCGGGATCAGACAGATATGCTTCAGGATAGTTTTCCAATGTGAAAGGCACACTGGTCTAAAAGAGGCTGCTCCAGGTGGTAAATCGCCAGAGAACTAGCTGATGAGCTGTTGTTCGTTCCTGTTAGAGAGCTTCTCTCTTCTGTATGCAAATTAATTATGACCCTGGGGAAGTCTCCTTATGGGTGTTAGGGGCAACCAGATATGGACTCCTTGGCCAGTGCTTGCTTAGAGGAATGTGGCTGCACCTCACCGATGAGGCCCAATAGGCCGAAATGATCATCTGGGGTTGTCATGTTCCTTGTTCAAAGGAGAATTGCCTGGTATTTCGGGGCTGGACTGACCTTAACTGGCGGGATCAGACTGATATGCTTCAGGATAGTTTTCCAATGTGGAAGGCACACTGGTCTATAAGATGCTGCTCCAGGTGGTAAATCGCCAGAGAACTACATGATGAGCTGTTGTTCGTTCCTGTTAGAGTGCTTCTCTCTTCTGTATGTGAATTAATTATGACCCTGGGGAAGTCTCCCTATGGGTGTTAGGGGCAACCAGATATGGACTCCTTGGCCAGTGCTTGCTTAGAGGAATGTGGCTGCACCTCACCGATGAGGCCCAATAGGCCGAAACGATCGTCTGGGGTTGTGATGTTCCTTGTTCAAAGGAGAATTGCCTGGTATTTCGACGCTGGACTTACCTTAACTGGCGGGATCAGACTGATATGCTTCAGGATAGTTTTTCAATGTGAAAGGCACACTGGTCTAAAAGAGGCTGCTCCAGGTGGTAAATCGCCAGAGAACTAGCTGATGAGCTGTTGTTCGTTCCTGTTAGAGCGCTTCTCTCTTCTGTATGCATATATGTATATATATATAGCAATAATTAAGAAGTTCCAGTCAACTGGAAATGTTATGAATCAACCTTGAAAAGGACGTGTGTCTATATTTACTCAATGCACCGTGAAGAGGATGGTTTGAGTGGCCAAAATATCTCCAAGGATCAAAGCGGGAGATTTGCCGAAGATATTTGCTTCTTGGGGTCAGAAAGTCTCTAAAACTACAATCTAACCCTACCTACATCACCACAAGTTGTTTGGAAGGGTTCCAAGAAAAAGCCTCTACTCTCATACAAAAACAAACTCAAGCGTCTTCAGTTTGCCAGACACTACTGGGATTTCAAATGGGATTGGGTTCTATGGTCAGATGTAGCCAAAATTAACACCTAGATTACGAGTTTTGAGTTAGAGGCAATGCAGTGCTAACGAGCAGTTTTCCCTGCTCACTTACCTGCAGCGCTGGTATTACAGGTTTTTACAAGACAAGAAGTGAGCGTTGAGCAAAATTTTGCTCATTACCGCACTCCAATACCAGCGCTGATTAAGTCAGGTGTAAAGTGCTAGTGCACGATTTCCCCATAGGTATCAATGGGGAGAGCCGGCTGAAAAAAGTCTAACACCTGCCAAAAAGCAGCGTAAAACTCCCTAACACAGCCACATTGATTCCTATGGGGAAATAAAATTTATGTCTACACCTAACACCCTAACAAGAACCCTGAGTCTAAACAACCCTAATCTTAAACTCGTTAACCCCTAATCTGCCGCTCCAACATCCCCGACACTTACATTATATTATTAACCCCTAATCTGCTGCTCCGGACACCGCCGCCACCTACATTATAGTTATGAACCCCTAATCTGCTGCCCCCAACATCGCCGACACCTACATTATATTTATAATCCCCTAATCTGCCGCCCCCAACGTCGCCGCCACCTACCTACATTTATTAACCCCTAATCTGCCGCCCCCACTATACTAAATGTATTAACCCCTAAACCTAAGTCTAACTTTAAACCTAACACCCCCTAACTTAAATAGAATTACAATAAATCTAAATAAAATTACTATAATTAACTACATTATTCCTATTTAAAACTAAATACTTACCTATAAAATGAACCCTAACACCTAGATTTAGAGTTTTGCGTTAGAAGGGGTGCGTTAGCTACGCATGTTTTTTTTCCCCTGCACCTTTTAAACAACGCTGGTATTTAGAGTTCTCTGAAGGGCTGCGTTAGGCTCCAAAAAGGGAGCATAGAGCATAATTTACCGCCACTTCAACTCTAAATACCAGCGTTGCTTACGGACGCGGCCAGCTTAAAAAATGTGCTCGTGCACGATATCCCCATAGGAAACAATGGGGCAGTTTGAGCTGAAAAAAAACCTAACACCTGCAAAAAATCAGCGTTCAGCTCCTAACGCAGCCACATTTTTTCCTATGGGGAAACACTTCCTAAGTATGCACCTAACACCCTAACATGTACCCCGAGTCTAAACACCCCTAAACTTACACATATTAACCCCTAATCTGCCGCCCCGCTATCGCTGACCCATGCATTTTATTATTATAACCTACATTACAGCTATGTACCCCTAATCTGCTGCCCCTAACATCGCTGACCCCTATATTATATTTATTAACCCTTAATCTGCCCTCCCTAACATCGCCAACACCTAACTTCAAGTATTAACCCCTAATCTGCCGACGGGACCTTGCCGCTACTCTAATAAATGTATTAACCCCTAAAGCTAAGTCTAACCCTAACACTAACACCCCCCTAAGTTAAATTTTATTTAAATCTAACGAAATAAAATAAATCTTATTAAATAAATTAATCATATTTAAAGCTAAATACTTACCTGTAAAATAAACCCTAATATAGCTACAATATAACAAATAATTATATTGTAGCTATCTTAGCATTTATATTTATTTTACAGTCAACTTTGTATTTATTTTAACTAGGTACAAAAGCTATTAAATAGTTAATAACTATTTAATAGCTACCTAGTTAAAATAAGTACAAAATTACCTGTAAAATAAATCTTAACCTAAGTTACAATTAAACCTAACACTACACTATCAATAAATTAATTAACTAAACTATCTACAATCCTATATTATAAAAGACAAGAGTTTGTCTGAAGCCGTCATGCGCAGTTCAGACAAACTCTTGCCGCTGATCGCACGCGCACCCTTGGCCAGCTGTTGATCGCACGCGCAACCCACTTAGCATGTTTGACCCCCCTTGCTGCGCACGCACACTCACAAAACTGATTTGAGCCAACGCGCACGCGCACGCGAACCCTAGCCGCCTATCACACCCTCGCACTAGCCGTTGACAACCCACTTAGCCTACTAGCCTATCACACAATGCGCACGCGCACGCGAACCCACGCGCACGCAACTAGCCTAGCCGCCTATCACACCCTCGCACTAGCCGTTGACAACCCACTTAGCAAATAGCCGTTGAAAGCAGCTGATCAGAGACAGGGGAGAGGGAGAGAGGGAGACAGGGGAGAGGGAGACAGGGGAGAGGGAGACAGGGGAGAGGGAGACAGGGGAGAGGGAGACAGGGGAGAGGGTGAGAGAGACAGGGGAGAGGGAGACAGGGGAGAGGGAGACAGGGGAGAGGGAGACAGGAGAGAGGGAGAGAGGGGAGAGGGAGAGAGGGGAGAGGGGGAGAGGGAGACAGGGGAGAGGGAGACAGGGGAGAGGGAGACAGGGGAGAGGGAGACAGGGGAGAGGGAGACAGGGGAGAGGGAGAGAGGGAGACAGGGAGAGAGGGAGACAGGGGAGAGGGAGACAGGGGAGAGGGTGAGAGGGGAGAGGGAGACAGGGGAGAGGGAGACAGGGGAGAGGGAGACAGGGGAGAGGGAGACAGGGGAGAGGGAGAGAGGGGAGAGGGAGACAGGGGAGAGGGAGACAGGCAGGGGAGAGTGAGACAGGGGAGAGGGAGACAGGGGAGAGGGAGACAGGGGAGAGAGAGACAGGGGAGAGGGAGACAGGGAGACAGGGGAGAGGGAGAGAGGGGAGAGGGAGAGAGGGGAGAGGGAGAGAGGGAGAGAGGGGAGAGGGAGAGAGGGGAGAGGGAGATAGGGGAGAGGGAGACAGGGGAGAGGGAGAGAGGGGAGAGGGAGAGAGGGGAGAGGGAGAGAGGGGAGAGAGGGGAGAGGGAGAGAGGGGAGAGGGAGAGAGGGGAGAGGGAGACGGGAGAGGGAGACAGGAGAGAGGGGAGAGGGAGACAGGGGAGAGGGAGACAGGGGAGAGGGAGACAGGGGGACAAGGGAGAGGGAGAGAGAGACAGGGGAGAGGGAGAGAGAGACAGGGGAGAGGGAGACAGGGGAGAGGGAGACAGGGGAGAGGGAGACAGGGGAGAGGGAGACAGGGGAGAGGGTGAGAGAGACAGGGGGGAGGGAGACAGAGGAGAGGGAGAGAGAGACAGGGGAGAGGGAGACAGGGGAGAGGGTGAGAGAGACAGGGGAGAGGGAGACAGGGGAGAGGGTGAGAGAGACAGGGGAGAGGGAGACAGGGGAGAGGGTGAGAGAGACAGGGGGGAGAGAGAGAGACAGGGGGGGAGAGAGAGAGAGGGGAGAGAGACAGACAGGGGAGAGAGAGAGAGACAGGGGGGAGGAGAGAGAGGCAGGGGAGTGAGAGAGAGACAGGGGAGTGAGAGAGAGACAGGGGAGTGAGAGTGAGAGTGAGACAGGGGAGTGAGAGTGAGAGAGACAGGGGGGATAGAGTGAGAGAGACAGGGGGGAGAGAGTGAGAGAGACAGGGGGGAGAAAGAGGGGAGAGAGAGAGATAGGGCACAGAGAGAGAGAGAATATAAAAATAAAAATAAACCACACGGCCCGTGTGAACGGGCTTTAGGACTAGTTATCTATAATTAAATCAACTAAACTAAATTACAAAAAAAAAAAAAACTAAATTACAAAAAATAAAAAAAAATTACAAGAATTTTAAACTAATTACACCTACTCTAAGCCCCCTAAAAAAATAACAAAGCCCCCCAAAATAAAAAAATGCCCTACCCTATTCTAAAATAAAAAGTTAACAGCTCTTTTACCTTACCAGCCCTTAAAAGGGCCTTTTGCGGGGCATGCCCCAAAGAAAACAGCTCTTTTGCATTTAAAAAAAACATACAATACCCCCCCAACATTACAACCCACCACCCACATACCACTAATCTAACCCAAACACCCCTTAAAAAACCTAACACTAAGCCCCTGAAGCTCTCCCTACCTTATCTTCACCACGCCGGGTATCACCGATCCGTCCAGCAAGAAGAGGTCCAGAAGAGGGTCCGAAGTCTTCATCCTATCCGGCAGGAAGAGGACATCCGGACCGGTAGACATGTTCATCCAGGCACGCAACTAGCCTAGCCGCCTATCACACCCTCGCACTAGCCGTTGACAACCCACTTAGCAAATAGCCGTTGAAAGCAGCTGATCAGAGACAGGGGAGAGGGAGAGAGGGAGACAGGGGAGAGGGAGACAGGGGAGAGGGAGACAGGGGAGAGGGAGACAGGGGAGAGGGTGAGAGAGACAGGGGAGAGGGAGACAGGGGAGAGGGAGACAGGGGAGAGGGAGACAGGAGAGAGGGAGAGAGGGGAGAGGGAGAGAGGGGAGAGGGGGAGAGGGAGACAGGGGAGAGGGAGACAGGGGAGAGGGAGAGAGGGAGACAGGGGAGAGGGAGACAGGGGAGAGGGAGACAGGGGAGAGGGTGAGAGGGGAGAGGGAGACAGGGGAGAGGGAGACAGGGGAGAGGGAGACAGGGGAGAGGGAGACAGGGGAGAGGGAGACAGGGGAGAGGGAGAGAGGGGAGAGGGAGACAGGGGAGAGGGAGACAGGCAGGGGAGAGGGAGACAGGCAGGGGAGAGGGAGACAGGGGAGAGGGAGACAGGGAGACAGGGGAGAGGGAGAGAGGGGAGAGGGAGAGAGGGGAGAGGGAGAGAGGGAGAGAGGGGAGAGGGAGAGAGGGGAGAGGGAGACAGGGGAGAGGGAGACAGGGGAGAGGGAGAGAGGGGAGAGGGAGAGAGGGGAGAGGGAGAGAGGGGAGAGAGGGGAGAGGGAGAGAGGGGAGAGGGAGAGAGGGGAGAGGGAGACAGGGGAGAGGGAGACAGGAGAGAGGGGAGAGGGAGACAGGGGAGAGGGAGACAGGGGAGAGGGAGACAGGGGGACAAGGGAGAGGGAGAGAGAGACAGGGGAGAGGGAGAGAGAGACAGGGGAGAGGGAGACAGGGGAGAGGGAGACAGGGGAGAGGGAGACAGGGGAGAGGGAGACAGGGGAGAGGGAGACAGGGGAGAGGGTGAGAGAGACAGGGGAGAGGGAGACAGAGGAGAGGGAGAGAGAGACAGGGGAGAGGGAGACAGGGGAGAGGGTGAGAGAGACAGGGGAGAGGGAGACAGGGGAGAGGGTGAGAGAGACAGGGGAGAGGGAGACAGGGGAGAGGGTGAGAGAGACAGGGGGGGAGAGAGAGAGACAGGGGGGGAGAGAGAGAGAGAGGGGAGAGAGACAGACAGGGGAGAGAGAGAGAGACAGGGGGAGGAGAGAGAGGCAGGGGAGTGAGAGAGAGACAGGGGAGTGAGAGAGAGACAGGGGAGTGAGAGTGAGAGTGAGACAGGGGAGTGAGAGTGAGAGAGACAGGGGGGATAGAGTGAGAGAGACAGGGGGGAGAGAGTGAGAGAGACAGGGGGGAGAAAGAGGGGAGAGAGAGAGATAGGGCACAGAGAGAGAGAGAATATAAAAATAAAAATAAACCACACGGCCCGTGTGAACGGGCTTTAGGACTAGTTATCTATAATTAAATCAACTAAACTAAATTACAAAAAAAAAACAAAAACTAAATTACAAAAAATAAAAAAAGATTACAAGAATTTTAAACTAATTACACCTACTCTAAACCCCCTAAAAAAATAACAAAGCCCCCCAAAATAAAAAAATGCCCTACCCTATTCTAAAATAAAAAGTTAACAGCTCTTTTACCTTACCAGCCCTTAAAAGGGCCTTTTGCGGGGCATGCCCCAAAGAAAACAGCTCTTTTGCATTTAAAAAAAACATACAATACCCCCCCAACATTACAACCCACCACCCACATACCACTAATCTAACCCAAACACCCCTTAAAAAACCTAACACTAAGCCCCTGAAGCTCTCCCTACCTTATCTTCACCACGCCGGGTATCACCGATCCGTCCAGCAAGAAGAGGTCCAGAAGAGGGTCCGAAGTCTTCATCCTATCCGGCAGGAAGAGGACATCCGGACCGGTAGACATGTTCATCCAGGCATTGTCTTCTATCTTCATCCATCCGGCGCTGAGCGGAACCATCTTGAAGCAGCCGACGCAGATCCATCCTCTTCTTCCGCCGACTCCCGACGAATGAAGGTTCCTTTAAATGACGTCATCCAAGATGGTGTCCCTTGAATTCCGATTGGCTGATAGGATTCTATCAGCCAATCGAAATTAAGGTAGGAAAAATCTGATTGGCTGATTGAATCAGCCAATCAGATTCAAGTTCAATACGATTGGCTGATCCAATCAGATTGAGCTTGCATTGTATTGGCTGTTCCGATCAGCCAATAGAATGCGAGCTCAATCTGATTGGCTGATCCAATCAGCCTATCAGATTAAACTTGAATCTGATTGGCTGATTTAAAAAACCTAACACTAAGCCCCTGAAGATCTCCCTACCTTATCTTCACCACGCCGGGTATCACCGATACGTCCAGACGAGGCTCCGAAGTCTTCATCCTATCCAGCAAGAAGAGGTCCAGAAGAGGGTCCGAAGTCTTCATCCTATCCGGCAGGAAGAGGACATACAGACCGGTAGACATGTTCATCGAGGCGTCATCTTCTATCTTCATCCATCCGGCACGGAGCGGAACCATCTTGAAGCAGCCGACGCAGATCCATCCTCTTCTTCCGACGAATGAAGGTTCCTTTAAATGACGTCATCCAAGATGGTGTCCCTTGAATTCCGATTGGCTGATAGAATTCTATCAGCCAATCGGAATCTAAGGGACGCCATCTTGGATGACGTCACTTAAAGGTACCTTCATTCTGTGTTAGTCGTCGGATGAAGAGGATGCTCCACGTCGAATGTCTTGAAGATGGACCCACTCCATGCCGGATGGATGAAGATAGAAGATGCAGTCTGGATAAAGATTTCTGCCTGTCTGGAGGACCACTTCTGCCCGGCCTGGATGAAGACTTCTGCCCGTCTGGAGGACCACTTCGCCCGGCTTGGATGACGACTTCTCTGGGCTTTGTTGAGGAGTTTGGCCCGGCTTGGATGAAGACTTCTCCCGGTAAGTCGATCTTCAGGGGGTTAGTGTTAGGTTTTTTTAAGGTGTATTGGGTGGGTTTTATTTTTAGGTTATGGACTTTGGGCAGCAAAAGAGCTAACTACCCTTTTAAGGGCAATGTCCATCCAAATGCCCTTTTCAGGGCAATGGGGAGCTTAGGTTTTTTTAGCTAGTATTTTATTTGGGGGGGTTGGTTGTGTGGGTGGTGGGTTTTACTGTTGGGGGTTGTTTGTATTTTTTTTTAACAGGTAAAAGAGCTGATTACTTTGGAGCAATGCCCCGCAAAAGGCCCTTTTAAGGGCTATTGGTAGTTTAGTTTAGGCTAAGGTTTTTTTATTGGGGGGGGGGGGGCTATTAGATTTGGTATAATTAGTTTACATTTCTGTAATTTGTTTTTTATTTTCTGTAATTTAGTGTTTTATTTTTTTTGTTCTTTAGCTAATTTAATTTAGGTAATTGTATTTAATTTAGTTAATTTATTTAATTGTATTTAATGTAGGTAATTTATTTAATTGTAGTGTAGTGTTAGGTGTAATTGTAACTTAGGTTAGATTTTATTTTACAGGTACTTGTGTATTTATTTTAGCTAGGTAGTTATTAAATAGTTAATAACTATTTACTAACTATTTTACCTAGTTAAAATAAATACAAACTTGCCTGTAAAATAAAAATAAACCCTAATCTAGCTACAATGTAACTATTAGTTATATTGTAGCTATCTTAGGGTTTATTTTACAGGTAAGTATTTAGTTTTAAATAGGAATAATTTAGTTAATGATAGGAATTTTTATTTAGATTTCTTTTAATTATATTTAATTTAGGGGGTGTTAGGGTTAGGGTTAGACTTAGATTTAGGGGTTAATAACTTTAATATAGTGGCGGCGACGTTGGGGGCAGCAGATTAGGTGTTAATAAATGTAGGTAGGTGGCGGCGATGTTAGGAACAGCAGATTAGGGGTTAATAATATTTAACTTGTGTTTGCGAGGCAGGAGTGCAGCTGTTTAGGAGTTAATATATTTATTATAGTGGCGGCGATGTCCGGTTCGGCAGATTATGGGTTAAAAATTTTCTTTTAGTGTTTGTGATGCGGGAGGGCCTCGGTTTAGGGGTTAATATGTAGTTTATGGGTGTTAGTGTACTTTTTAGCACTTTAGTTAAGAGTTTTATGCTACGCTTTTGTAGTGTAAAACTTTCAACTACTGACTTTAAAATGCGGTACCAGTCTTGACAGGAGAGGGTCTACCGCTCACTTTTTGGCAGACTCGTAATACCGGCGCTATGCAAGTCCCATTGAAAAAAGAGGATATGCAATTTACGTAAGTGGATTTGCGGTATTTCCAAGTCTGGCAAAAAAAGTGAGCGGTACACCTGTACCTGCAAGACTCGTAATACCGGCGGGCGTTAAAAAGCAGCATTAGGACCGGCTAACACTGCTTTTTAAGCCTAACGCAAAACTCGTAATCTAGCCGAAAGTTTTTTGGCAATAAACGCCAGAGGTGGTTTGGCGCATACTGAGGGGTAGCCATATGGAAAAGTATCTCATGCCCATGGTTTTTCTGCCAAAGAACCTTGACATTTTGTTAGGATACATGGCATCATTGACTCTACCAAGTATCAACAGATTTTTAATTAAATTAAATGAACACCTGTCTACCTCTGCAAGAAAGCTTAAAATGGGCCATGGCTGGATCTTCCAGGAGGACAATGATACAAAACATACATCAAAATAAACACAAAAATGGTTTACTGATCACAAAATCAAGGTCCTGCCATGGCCATCCAAGTCCCCTGACTTGAACCTCATAGACAACATGTGGGGTGAACAGAAGAGGAGAGTCCACCAGCGTTGACCTTGAAATTTGAAAGATCTGGAGTGATTCTGTATGAAGGAATGGTTTCAAATCCCTTGCCATGTATTCTCCAACCTCATCAGGCATTATAAGAGAAGAGTCAGAGCTGTTATCTTGGCAAAGGGAGGTAGCACAAAGTATTGACTAAAAGGGTGCTAATAATTGTGAAACACATACATTTAACAACATTTTTTTGGGGGGATAAATCTGTGCTTTTGTTGCAATTGTTTAATATCCATGAGAGCAGATTGCTTTTGTGTATTTGTTTTAACAAAAGTCTATACAATAAAGACAATTTGTCACAGCCTTCTTTGCTCATATTTACCAAGGGTGCCAATATTAGTGGAGGGCATTGCATGTGTATGTATTTTATGTGTGTATATATATATATAACTATATATATACACACACACATATATATATATATATATATATATATATATATATATATATATATATATATATATATATATATATATATATATATATATATATATATATATATATATATATATATATATATCTATATATATATGTATGTATGTATATAAATATATATATATATATATATATATATATATATATATATATGTGTATATATATATATACTGTATATAAAATGTGGATGCTACAAAAATGTAAAATAAAAACATGGGTGTAGTTAGCATTTTTTCCAACTTATTATATAGCAGCAGATAATTTGTTGCATTCAGTACAAGACGTTTGTGTGGCAAGCAAAAATAGACAAATGGGATCATCAGTCATCTTAAGACTCTAGGCTGAAATATTTCCCACCATGATATCCAATTGAGATGCAAACAAATAAAGTTGCCAAATAATATATAATCACTGTCAGTGTTTTATTTAAATAAAATAAATAAAAATACCTACAAAATATGTTGTTTTTGGTAACTTAATTAGGGATTTTACAAATTCAGCTCTTTTTCACTGCCCATCCCTAATCTAAAAAGAAAAACACCCAAAACCCCCCAAAAAACTACCTAACACTAATATCATAAAATTACTCATGGTTCCTGAAGTCCAGACATCCATCTTCATCCAGGCGGCAAGAAGTCTTCATCCAGGCGGCGACACCTTCATCCACCTTCATTCATCTCGGGGACTTCTATCTTCATCCCGCCAGCGTGGAGCGGAGCTATCCTGGAAGTAGATCCCATCCTGCGAGGAGCGTCCTTTTCATAAGGTCACCGCCGTACACTGAAGTTGAATGCAAGGTAGACATTTAAAAATGGCGTACCTTGCATTCCTATTGGCTGATTTTATTCTTCAAATTCAAATCAGCCAATAGAATGAGAGCTTCTGAAATCCTATTGGCTGTTCAAAACAGCCAAAAGAATGAGAGCTACTGAAATCCTATTGGCTGATTTGAACACCCAATAGGATTTCAGTAGCTCTCATTCTATTGGCTGTTTTGATGAAGATGGATGTCCGGACTTCAAAAACCTTGAGTACATATATTTTGGGGTTAGTGTTAGTTTTTTTTTTTTTTTTTAGATTAGCAATGGGCACTTGTAAAAGAGCTGAATGCCATTTTAAGGGCAATGCCCATACAAATACCCCTTTAGGGGCAATGGGTGGGTTAGGATTTTTAGAGTTAGGTTTTTTATTTTGGGGGGTTGGTTGAGTGGTGGTTTTACTGTTAAAAAAGTTTTTTACCTGTATAAAAATACAAAGTACCCCCAACAGTAAAACCCACCACCCAACCAACCCCCCAAAACAAAAAACCTAACTCAAAAAAAACAAAATTTATGCTTACCTGATAAATTCCTTTCTCCTGTAGTGTGGTCAGTCCACGGGTCATCATTACTTCTGGGATATTAACTCCTCCCCAACAGGAAGTGCAAGAGGATTCACCCAGCAGAGCTGCTACATAGCTCCTCCCCTCTACGTCACCTCCAGTCATTCGACCAAGGACCAACGAGAAAGGAGAAGCCAAAGGGTGTAGTGGTGACTGGAGTATAATTCAAAAATTTTTTACCTGCCATAAAAAACAGGGCGGGCCGTGGACTGACCACACTACAGGAGAAAGGAATTTATCAGGTAAGCATAAATTTTGTTTTCTCCTGTTAAGTGTGGTCAGTCCACGGGTCATCATTACTTCTGGGATACCAATACCAAAGCTAAAGTACACAGATGACGGGAGGAACAGGCAGGCTCTTTATACGGAAGGAACCACTGCCTAAAGAACCTTTCTCCCAAAAACAGCCTCCGAAGAAGCAAAAGTGTCAAATTTGTAAAATTTGGAAAAAGTATGAAGAGAAGACCAAGTTGCAGCCTTGCAAATCTGTTCAACAGAAGCCTGATTCTTAAAGGCCCAAGTGGAAGCCACAGCTCTAGTAGAATGTGCTGTAATTCTTTCAGGAGGCTGCTGTCCAGCAGTCTCATAGGCTAACCGAATTATGCTACGAAGCCAAAAAGAGAGAGAGGTAGCCGAAGCTTTTTGACCTCTCCTCTGACCAGAATAAACGACAAACAGGGAAGACGTTTGTCGAAAATCCTTAGTTGCCTGTAGATAAAATTTCAGGGCACGGACTACATCTAGATTGTGTAGCAGACGTTCCTTCTTCGAAGAAGGATTAGGACACAAAGATGGAACCACAATCTCTTGATTGATATTCCTGTTAGTGACCACCTTAGGTAGGAACCCAGGTTTAGTACGCAGAACTACCTTGTCTGAATGAAAAATCAGATAAGGAGAATCACAATGTAAGGCGGATAACTCAGAGACTCTTCGAGCCGAGGAAATCGCCATTAAAAATAGAACTTTCCAAGATAACAGCTTGATATCAATGGAATGAAGGGGTTCAAACGGAACACCCTGTAAAACATTAAGAACTAAGTTCAAACTCCATGGTGGAGCAACAGTTTTAAACACAGGCTTGATCCTAGCTAAAGCCTGACAAAAGGCTTGAACGTCCGGAACTTCTGACAGACGTTTGTGTAAAAGAATGGACAGAGCTGAAATCTGTCCCTTTAAGGAACTAGCGGATAAACCCTTTTCTAAACCTTCTTGTAGAAAGGACAATATCCTCGGAATCCTAACCTTACTCCATGAGTAACTCTTGGATTCGCACCAATATAAGTATTTGCGCCATATCTTATGGTAAATCTTTCTGGTAACAGGCTTCCTAGCCTGTATTAAGGTATCAATAACTGACTCAGAAAAACCACGTTTTGATAAAATCAAGCGTTCAATTTCCAAGCAGTCAGCTTCAGAGAAATTAGATTTTGATGTTTGAAGGGACCCTGGATCAGAAGGTCCTGTTTCAGAGGTAGAGACCAAGGTGGACAGGATGACATGTCCACTAGATCTGCATACCAAGTCCTGCGTGGCCATGCAGGCGCTATTAGAATCACTGATGCTCTCTCCTGTTTGATTCTGGCAATCAATCGAGGAAGCATCGGGAAGGGTGGAAACACATAAGCCATCCCGAAGGTCCAAGGTGCTGTCAAAGCATCTATCAGAACCGCTCCCGGATCCCTGGATCTGGACCCGTAACGAGGAAGCTTGGCATTCTGTCGAGACGCCATGAGATCTATCTCTGGTTTGCCCCAACATCGAAGTATTTGGGCAAAGACCTCCGGATGAAGTTCCCACTCCCCCGGATGAAAAGTCTGACGACTTAAGAAATCCGCCTCCCAGTTCTCCACTCCCGGGATGTGGATTGCTGACAGGTGGCAAGAGTGAGACTCTGCCCAGCGAATTATCTTTGATACTTCCATCATTGCTAGGGAGCTTCTTGTCCCTCCCTGATGGTTGATGTAAGCTACAGTCGTGATGTTGTCCGACTGAAACCTGATGAACCCCCGAGTTGTTAACTGGGGCCAAGCCAGAAGGGCATTGAGAACTGCTCTCAATTCCAGAATATTTATTGGTAGGAGACTCTCCTCCTGATTCCATTGTCCCTGAGCCTTCAGAGAATTCCAGACAGCGCCCCAACCTAGTAGGCTGGCGTCTGTTGTTACAATTGTCCAGTCCGGCCTGCTGAATGGCATCCCCCTGGACAGATGTGGCCGAGAAAGCCACCATAGAAGAGAATTTCTGGTCTCTTGATCCAGATTCAGAGTAGGGGACAAGTCTGAGTAATCCCCATTCCACTGACTTAGCATGCACAATTGCAGCGGTCTGAGATGTAGGCGTGCAAAGGGTACTATGTCCATTGCCGCTACCATTAAGCCGATCACCTCCATGCATTGAGCTACTGACGGGTGTTGAATGGAATGAAGGACACGGCATGCATTTTGAAGCTTTGTTAACCTGTCTTCTGTCAGGTAAATCTTCATTTCTACAGAATCTATAAGAGTCCCCAAGAAGGGAACTCTTGTGAGTGGAAAGAGAGAACTCTTCTTTTCGTTCACCTTCCAACCATGCGACCTTAGAAATGCCAGTACTAACTCTGTATGAGACTTGGCAGTTTGAAAGCTTGAAGCTTGTATCAGAATGTCATCTAGGTATGGAGCTACCGAAATTCCTCGCGGTCTTAGTACCGCCAGAAGAGCACCCAGAACCTTTGTGAAGATTCTTGGAGCCGTAGCCAATCCGAATGGAAGAGCTACAAACTGGTAATGCCTGTCTAGAAAGGCAAACCTTAGATACCGGTAATGATCTTTGTGAATCGGTATGTGAAGGTAAGCATCCTTTAAATCCACTGTGGTCATGTACTGACCCTTTTGGATCATGGGTAAAAATTGTCCGAATAGTTTCCATTTTGAACGATGGAACTCTTAGGAATTTGTTTAGGATCTTTAAATCCAAGATTGGCCTGAAAGTTCCCTCTTTTTTGGGAACCACAAACAGATTTGAGTTAAAGTAGCATCAATGCAGTTAGTACATAAATTTCTATTGGGCTCCACTTTGGCTTTAGCACATATAGCACAGATATCTTCCTCTGAATCAGACATGTTTAACACACTAGCAAATAAACTAGCAACTTGGAAATACTTTTCAAGTAATTTACTATAATATGAAAACGTACTGTGCCTATAAGAAGCACAGAAAAAGTTATGACAGTTGAAAATTGATAAACTGAAAATTTATAGCATCAAATCTTTGTAAAAAACACACTTTTAGCAAAGGATTGCTCCCATTAGCAAAGGATAACTAACCCTGATAGCAGAAAAAAAACAGAAATAAACGTTTTTTATCACAGTCAACTACAATCTCACAGCTCTGCTGTGAGTGATTACCTCCCTCAAAACAAGTTTTGAAGACCCCTGAGTTCTGTAGAGATGAACCGGATCATGCAGGGAAGACAATAAACTTCTGACTGAATTCTTTGATGCATAGCAAAAGTGCCAAAAAAGGCCCCTCCCCCTCATACACAACAGTGAGAGAGATCAGTAAACTGTCATAAATTAAATAAAAACGACTGCCAAGTGGAAAAAATAGTGCCCAAAACATTTTTTCACCCAGTACCTCAGAAAATTAAACGATTTTACATGCCAGCAAAAAACGTTTAACATAAATAAATTGAGTGTTATTAAAAAGCCTGTTGCTAGTCCCTGCAAATTAGGCTAAAGTCTTATGCATACAGTATAATTCCAGTGAAGTGCCATTCCCCAGAATACTGAAGTGTAAAATATACATACATGACAGCCTGATACCAGTTGCTGCTACTGCATTTAAGGCTGAGTTTACATTATATCGGTATGGCAGAATTTTCTCATCAATTCCATTGTCAGAAAATAATAAGCTGCTACATACCTCTTGCAGATTAATCTGCCCGCTGTCCCCTGATCTGAAGTTTACCTCTCCTCAGATGGCCGAGAAACAGCAATATGATCTTAACTACGCCGGCTAAAATCATAGAAAAAACTCAGGTAGATTCTTCTTCAAATTCTACCAGAGAAGGAATAACACACTCCGGTGCTATTATAAAATAACAAACTTTTGATTGAAGGTATAAAACTAAGTATAATCACCACAGTCCTCTCACACATCCTATCTATTCGTTGGGTGCAAGAGAATGACTGGAGGTGACGTAGAGGGGAGGAGCTATGTAGCAGCTCTGCTGGGTGAATCCTCTTGCACTTCCTGTTGGGGAGGAGTTAATATCCCAGAAGTAATGATGACCCGTGGACTGACCACACTTAACAGGAGAAATCCTAAACTACCCATTGCTCTTTTTCACTGTCCATCCCTAATCTAAAATTTTTTTGTATTTTTAACAGGTAAAACAACTGTTTAACTTTGGGCAATGCCCTACAAAAGGCCCTTTTAAGGGCTATTGGTAGTTTATTGTAGGTTACGGGGTGTTTTTATTTGGGGGGCTTTTTTATTTTTATAGGGCTATTAGATTAGGTGCAATTGTTTTTATTTTTGATAATTTTGTTTATTATTTTTTAGTACTAAATAAAACTACTGTATCTTCTATCAAGACCAGTGAGTGCTGTCTCCTGCTTGCTATATCATACCTTTATTCTAGCACCCTGGCATTTGAAGGACTGTTTGTGAGAGTGCACTTGACTCACTTTGTGTATATACTGTATATATATATACAGTATATATACATATATATATATATATATATATATATGTATATTTATATATAGATGATTGTATATAGGTATTGATACCTATTGGTATTGATAGGAATATCTATTTAGAAATACATAGAACATATTCTGATATTTGCAGAACATTGGAAGGTGAAATATTTACAGTGAATACATAGTTAAAACCTTTATTAAAATGAATATTGCATAAATATGCTATTACATGTTTTCATCTACTTAACGGCAAAATGCTCCAATGCACTTATATATATACTAGTCCTAAAGCTTGTGTACACAGGCCATTTTTTGTAGTACATCTTTTGCTCTCTCTCTCCCCCATCTCTTATGCGCTTTCTCTCCCCCTCTCTTTTGCGCCCTCTCTCTCTCCACTTTTTTTGTGCTCTCTCTCTCTCCCCTCTCGTTTGCACTCTCTTGCTCTCCTTTGCTCTCTCTCCCCCTCTCTTTTGCTCTCTCTCTCCCACATATATTATGCGCTCTCTCTCTCTCCCTCTCTTTTGTGCTCTCTCTCTCTATCTCTCTCCCCTCTCGTTTGCGCTCTCTCCCTCTCCTTTGCTCTCTCTCCCCCCTCTCTTTTGCTCTCTCTCCCCCTTTCTTTTGCTCTCTCTCCCCCTCTCTTTTGCTCTCTTTCTCTCTCCCCCCTCTCTTTTGCTCTCTTTCTCTCTCCCCCCTCTTTTGCTCTCTTTCCCCCTTCTTTTGCTCTCTTTCCCCCTTCTTTTGCTCTTTCTCCCCTCTCTTTTGCTCTCTCTCCCCCCTCTCTTTTGCTCTCCCCCCCCCTTTGCTCTCTTTCTCCCCCTATTTTGTACTCTCTCTCTCCCCCTCTCTTTTCTGCTCTCTCGCTCTCCTTTGCTCTCTCCCCCTCTCTTTTGCTCTCTCCCCCTCTCTTTTACTCTCTGCCCCCTCTTTATCTTTCTCTCTCCTACCTATTTTGCTCTCTCTCCCCCCTCTTTTGCTCTCTCTTTTTGCTCTCTCTCCCCCTCTCTTTTGCTCTCTCTCCATTTCTCTTTTGCTCTCTCCCCCCTCTCTCTTGCTCTCCCCCCCTCTTTTGCTCTCTCCCCCCTCTTTTGCTCTCTCCCCTCTCTTTTGCTCTCCCCCTCTCTCTATTGCTCTCTCTCCACCCTCTTTTGCTCTCTCCCCCTCTCTTTTGCTCCTTCCCCCCCTTTTGCTCTCTTTCTCCCCCTCTTTTGAACTCTCTCTCTCTCTCTCTCTCTCTCTCTCTCTCCCTCTCTTTTCTGCTCTCTCAATCTCCTTTGCTCTCTCTCCCCCTCTCTTTTGCTCTCTCACCCCTTTTCTTTTGCTCTCTCTCCCCCCTCTCTTTTGCTCTCTTTCTCTCTCCCCCTCTTTTTTGCTCATAACTAAAGTGCTAAAAAGTACACTAACACCAATAAACTACCTATTAACCCCTAAACCGAGGCCCTCCTGCTTTGCAAATAATAAAATAAAATTATTAACAACTAATCTGCCGCTCCGGATATCACCGCCACTATAATAAAAATATTAACCCCTAAACCGCCATACTCCCACATCGCAAACACTAGTTAAATATTATTAACCCCTAATCTGCTGTCCCTAACATCGCTGCAACCTACATTACTGTTATTAACCCCTAATCTGCTGCCCCCAAAATCGCTGCCACTATACTAAAGTTATTAACCCCTAAACCTAACCCTAAGACTAACCCTAACACCCCTAACTTTCATGTAATTAAAATAAATCTAAATAAAACCTACTATTAATAACTAAATAATTCCTATTTAAACTAAATACTTACCTATAAAATAATCCCAAAGCTAGCTACAATATAACTATTAGTTACATTGTAGCTATCTTAGGTTTTATTTTTATTTCTCAGCTAAGTTTGTATATATTTTAACTAGATATAATAGTTAGTAAATAGTTATTAAATATTTATTAACTACCTAGCTAAAATAAATACAAATTTAACTGTAAAATAAAACCTAACCTGAGTTACACTAAAACCTAACCTCACACTACAATTAAATAAATTACATTAATTAAATACAATTAACTAAATTACAAAAAAACAAAACACTAAATTACACAAAATAAAAAAAGAAATGATCAAATATTTAAACTAACTGCTCATGCAAGAAGTCCTCAACGAAGACAGGAGAAGTCTTCATCCAAGCGGGCCAAAGTCTTCATCCAAGCTAGCAGAAGTCTTCATCCAGACGGCATCTTCTATCTTCATCCATCCGGTGCAGAACAGCTCCATCTTCAAGACATCAGGCGCAGAGCATCCTCTTCTTCCAACGGCTCTTCTCGAATGAAGGTTCCTTTAAGTGATGTCATCCAAGATGGCATCCCTTGAATTCCGATTGGCTGATAGAATTCTATCAGCCAATCGGAATTAAAGGTGAAAAAATCCAATCAGCCAATAGGATTGAACTTGCATTCTATTATCTTATTGGAACAGCCAATAGAATGCAAGCTCAATCCTATTGGCTGATTGCATCAGCCAATAGGATTTTTTCACCTTTATTTCCGATTGGCTGATAGAATTCTATCAGCCAATCGGAATTCAAGGGACGCCATCTTAGATGACATTACTTAAAGGAACCTTCATTCGAAAAGAGCCGTCGAAATAAGAGGATGCCCTGCACCGGATGTCTTGAAGATGCTCCGCGCCGGATGGATAAAGATAGAAGATGCCGTCTGGATGAAGACTTCTGTCTGCTTGGATGAAGACTTCGGCCCACTTGGACGAAGACTTCTCCCAGCTTCATTGAGGACATCTTGCCACTTGGATGAAGACTTCTGCCGCTTTGTTGAGGATGGATGTCGGGTCTTCAAAAACTGTAAGTGGATCTTCGGGGTTTAGTGTTAGGTTTATTTAAGGGTTTATTGGGTGGGTTTTATTTTTAGCTTAGGGTTTGGGCTGAAAAAGAGCTAAATGCCCTTTAAGGGCAATGCCCATCCAAATGCCCTTTTCAGGGCAATGGGGAGCTTAGGTTTTTTAGATAGGTTTTTATTTGGGGGGTTAAGGTTGTGTGGGTGGTGGGTTTTACTGTTGGGAGGGTGTTTGTATTTTATTTTACAGGTAAAAGAGTCGATTTCTTTGGGGCAATGCCCCGCAAAAGGCCCCTTTAAGGGCTATTGGTAGTTTAGTTTAGGCTAGGGTTTTTTATTTTGGGGGGGCTTTTTATTTTGATAGGGCTATTAGATTAGGAGTAATTAGTTTAAATATTTGATAATTTCTTTTTTATTTTGTGTAATTTAGTGTTTGTTTGTTTTTTTGTAATTTAGTTAATTATATTTAATTAATTTAATTGTAGTGTAAGGTTAGGTTTTAGTGTAACTCAGGTTAGGTTTTATTTTACAGGTAAATTTGTATTTATTTTAGCTAGGTAGTTAGTAAACAGTTAATAACTATTTACTAACTAGTCTACCTAGTTAAAATAAATACAAACTTACCTGTGAAATAAAAATAAAACCTAAGATAGCTACAATGTAACTATTAGTTATATTGTAGCTAGCTTAGGGTTTATTTTATAGGTAAGTATTTAGTTATTAATAGTAGGTTTTATTTAGATTTATTTTAATTACATTAAAGTTAGTGGGTGTTAGGGTTAAGGTTACGTTAGGGTTAGGGTTAAACTTAAGGTTAGGGGTTAATAACTTTAGTATAGTGGCGGCGACATTGGGGGCAGCAGATTAGGGGTTAATAAATGTAGGTAGGTGGTGGCGATATTAGGTGTGGCAGATTAGAGGTTAATAAGTGTACTGTAGGTGGCGGCGATGTTAGGGGCAGCAGATTAGGGCTTAATAATTATAATGTAGGTGGCAGCGATGTCGGGGGCGGCAGATTAGGGGTTAATAAGTGTAGGTAGGTGGCGGCAATGTTAGGGGCGGCAGATTAGGGGTTAATAAGTGTAATGTAGGTGTCGGCGATGTCTGGGGCAGCAGATTAGGGGTGTTTAGACTCTGGGTTTATGTTAGGGTGTTAGGTTTAAACATAAATTTTGTTTCCCCATAGGAATCAATGGGGCTGCGTTACGGAGCTTTACACTCCTTTATTGCAGGTGTTAGGCTTTTTTTCAGCCGGCTCTCCCCATTGATGTCTATGGGCAAATCGTGAACAAGCATGTAAAACCAGCTCAAAGCAGCGCTGGTATTGGAGTGCAGTACGGAGCTCAATGGAGCTTTAACTCCGGGTTTTTGCAAGCCTGTAATAGCAGTGCTATAGAGAGGTGAGCGGTGACAATAACTTGCTCATAATCTAGCCATTTCTTTTCTAACACCTAAGATCTCATTTCTTCAAGCCTTTATATTTTTTGTATGCATTATTTTATTTAAATCATTTTGATTAGATGGTGTTATTGTGAGTGTAACTGTACTTTGTAATGTATTTTTGATGTGTTTTGTGCAACTTTTTAGTTTAGCGAAACAGTTAACCAGAGTTCTGAAGTAGCGGTAATGATTCTAGTGTAAATCACGATTGCAATCACGATTATTTTCAACTCATAATACGAGCAGTAAGCCCGATGAGAGAAAACCTTTGCAATATTCCCCATATCGCTCGGGGCGCAAATATTTGCACTTCACTTGTAATCTAGCTCATAATAATAGTCTGTTTAAAGGGACAGTCTAGACTTATTTTTTATTACTTACATACCAGACAAGCAACTTGCAATGGGTCCCACTTCTATAAACTTGTAAGAAGTACATGAAGCTTTTAAATAATCATCGTTTGTTTGCAACTGAAAATGGCCAGCAAGCTCCACCCACAGCTTTCTTCTTGTCCAGTTAGCTCTTTCCTTGTATAACAGTTTAGCAGTGCACGTTTAATGTTTTTCAGTTAGCTATTTCAAATTGCACATGCACAAATCAGCATGTGCAAGTAGGAAAACGTATTCACAAGTCGATCGTGATTGGAGAAACTTAAAAAAAACAAAAACGTGCAGTAGGTGGGCGGAGCTTAGTAGCCATTTTTTAAACAAATATTTAATTGTTTAATGTACTTATTACGAGCTTATAGTTGTGACATCAGTGGCAAGATGCTTCTCTGGTAATCAAAATGATTGTATTGGGTCTAGACTGTCCCTTTAATAGCAATACATTTATATGCGTCCCCTAAAGAAAGAGCATACAATTTTAAACAACTTTCTAATTGACTTCTATTATATGCTTTGCTTAATTCTCTTAATATACTTTGTTGAAAAGCATATCTAGATAGGCTCAGTAGCTGCTGATTGGTAGCTGCACATAGATGCCTTGTGTGATTGGCTCACCCATGTGCATTGCTATTTCTTCAACAAAGGATATCTAAAGAAGCAAATTAGATAATAGAAGGAAATTGGGATGTTGTTTAAAATTGTATTCTCTACTTGAATCATGAAAGAAATGTTTTGGGTTTAATGTCCCTTAAGGCTTCTAAAATATTGACCTGCACCCCCCCATGTATTAAGAACTTGGCTATCACTGAGATTAAACCTGCAATTTAAAAAAATAAACTTTCCAATTTACTTTTGTTATCAAATTTACTTATGTTATCAAATTTGTTTTGTTCTCTTGGCATCCTTTGATAAAAAAGACATAACTTGTTAGGCTCAGGAGAAGCAATGCACTACTGGGACTTAGCTGCACATATTCAGTGAGCCATTGAAAAGAGACATATATGTGCAGCAACCAGTTGCCTGCTAGCTCCCAGTAGTGCATTGCTGCTCCTAAGCAAACCTAGACATGTTCTTCAACAAAGGATACCAAGAGAATGAAACAAATTTGAAAATAGAAGTAAACTGGACAGTTGTTTCAAATTGCATGCTCTTTCTAAATCATCCCTTTAAAGGGATAAACAAAAGTCAAAATTTAAATGCACATGGATGCATGTTTCTAATATATTTCCATTTGCAAAAATGTTTCTAGTAAAAGTTATTACTTGTTTTAGCAGCATGCACACATATCCTGTGAGTGCCCTGTGCACCAGCATTCAAACACCACACCTTTTTCAAGAGTCAGTAGTGACTTGTATGACAAAAATGAGGTCTTCACTGATGCAATACACAACACCACCAGCTATCTGGGCAGTATGGTGTTTGTATCCTGATGCTCTAGTCACATGTAGCATATGTGCGTATGCCCCTGAGACAGTAATCATTTTTAATAAAATTATTTTTGCTAATGGAATTATATTGCAAAAAAAGCTTCATTTTAAAATTGAAATGCATTTATGCATATTTCAATCTTTGACCTTTCTAGCCTTTAATTTGCCATACTTTACTATTGCTTCTGTAAAGGCCTGTTAGCAATTCTGCAAACATCCCTTTAAAAAATAATAATATATTTATTTGAATGGTTTTACTAATGCAGATACTCTTTCAATATAAGTTACAGAATTACGCTATGTGGTAACTTCTCTACTCTTTTCTAGAATAACTTGGAAGTGGATGGCCTCGAGAAGAGCTGTCCACCTGTGTAACATACACATGTATTTGATTGGACTTTATATGTGGTGTAGTACATATGTATTTTTGTGCACACTGTTATAATATAGACCGTGATAGTGGATATAAGTGTCTAAGTCGACATCTGTTATTTAACACTATTTTCTGCTGGTTTATATATATATATACACAATGTGATAGAGCCCCTATTTTTACCTTAGAGTGTTATCTTTCAACTCTTTCAATAGCATGGAATGGCTTAAAGGGGTAAAAAAAATATTGCTTCAGCTGCCATTGAATGTTTTCACATGGAATGGGATACAATTTGGGTGTTTTTCCTGTGATCATAATGCAAAAATGTTACGTGTCTTTAAAGGGACATTAAAGGGACAGTCTACACCAAAATTTTTCTTATTTAAAAAGATAGATAATCCCTTTATTACCCATTCCCCGTTTTTGCATAACCAACACAGTTATAATAATATACTAAGCCTCTGCAGACAGCCTCCTTATCTAAGTGCTTTTGACAGACATGCAGTGTAGTCAATCAGTGAAGACTCCTAAATAACTTCACGGGAGTGAGCACAATGTTATCTATATGACACATGTGAACTAGCACAGTCTAACTGTGAAAAACTTTCAAAATGCTCTGAGCTAGGAGGCGGTTTTCAACTGTTTAGAAATCAGTTTGAGCCTAGCTAGGTTTAGCTTTTCAAAAATACCACCAAGGGAACAAAGCAAATTTGATGATAAAAGTAAATTGGAAAGTTGTTTAAAATTGCATTCCCTATCTCAGTGCTTTCCAAACTGTGTGTCGGGACACACTAGTGTGTCGGCAGCAGTGTGTAGGTGTGTCCCTGCTTCAGCACAAATTTTTTTAAATTTAATTTTTGTCAAATTTTTTTTTTGGATTTCTGACTTTCTGCCTGCCTGCTACGCATATCACATGGTTGACACGTGATTGATACCTAGGGGGTCACAGATCATCTTAACCTATTGGCGCAGCTCAGTGGGAACGGAAACTAATCCAATTGGCAGCTTTGGCGCCACATTGGCTCCTGACTGCACGTGTAGTCTCCTTAATTGGCTCGTGACAGCACATGTAGTGAGTGAGTCGGACAGCAGTGTGTTTGCAGCGCGGGCAGTAGTCAATCGGACTCACCGAGCTCTGAGGGCGGCAGCTTAAACGCTGAGCTGAAGTCTGTAGTCTGAAGTCAGTGGGGTTTTTTTTGCAGCTAGCTCCCAGTAGTGCATTGCTGCTCCTGCTCTTGATATATGGATAGGAAGCGGAAGCTTAAAAATGCTTGATGATGAAATACGAGTGTCTTTATCTAATATTCCACCAAATATTCAGAAATTGTGTTCATCCCATCAACCTCATACATCCCATTAAAGTAGCTATTGGTGTTATTAATTATTGTACAAACATACTGTTACTTGTAAATACATTTAGTTATTATATAATTTATTTATGTGTCCGTATCTCTTAAAACAAGTTAGTTTAACCTCCTTTTTGCTAGTACAACTGATTTACTGTGTCACAAAATGATGTAGGTCTAAAAAGTGTGTCACCAAGATGAAAAGTTTGGAAAGCTCTGCCCTATCTGAATCATGAAAGTTTAGTTTTGACTTTACTGTCCCTTTAAACAACAAGTTTTTCTTTCTTGATTCAGACCTTTAGACATGTACAGTATATGTATGTATGTCTATGTTAAAGCCCTTTAAGTCTTTATAACTTTTGTGTGCAATATTTTTAAATAATAATTTTTATTAGATGGTGTTATTAGGAGTGTAACTGTATTGTGTAATGTATTTTTGATGTGTTTTGTGACACTTTTTAGTTTTGTGAAAACAGTTAACCAGAGCTCTGAGTTTGTGGTAATCATTCTATTGTAAATTACAACTGTGCTTACGCATTCGCATTTATTTTTGTAATACAAGTGCAATTTAAGTTGCACGCCAATGAATGGCAAACCCAATATCGCTTGTGCGCAAACGATAGTGCTCTACTCATAATCTGGCCCATGGAGGTTACATTCTTTTTATAGTACTGGTTAATAAATTAAAAAGTGTTTTGTGTGGGGTTATAAAGTCCTTTCAGCTGTGGAATTCAAAAACTGAAAATGCCTCCATAAATCTGTTGTTAAAGTGAAAGTCAATCCTAGCGTTTGTGAAATGCTAGGATTGACCATGGAACCAAATAAAGCTCCTTTATTTGATTCAAGCGTTGCCGCACTGAGCTGCTTAGGAAGCCCACGTCAGAACGCTGTTTTGCTAAGAGGTGACGTTTCCATCTCTTAGCAAATAGCGTGTGCGGGAATTCTGGCTCCCAAGGGCGCCAAGTTGGATTTACCGCACAGCTATTGGCTAAGACGTGGAAACGTCACCTCTCAAGAAAAATAGATTTCTGCCGTGGGCTGCCTGAGCAGCTCAAAACGGCAACGCTTCAAACAAATAAAGGAGCTTTATACTTCATGAATGAAAGTCCCTTTTATTTGTTTTACTGGTCAATCGTAGCTTTCACAAATGCTAGGATTGACTTTCACTTTCTAAAATTTAGATTGAGATACAAAAAAACCCCAGAATTAGAGCATGTTATGTTTAGAAGACAACGTAGACAATAATGAAAACAATTCTGCCGATAAACAATAAAAATATCTTACAGTTATCACACTGACATTGAAAACGGCTCATCAGCTGCCATTAGAATGATAAGTATCAAACAATAGATTGGGATAAACCCCTATATCGTTTGTAAATGTAATGGTCACAACCAGTGTTCCCTCTAAGGCTAGTTTTGTGAGTGGCCCAGCATTGAAACAGTTAATAAGGGAACCATACCCTGCAGTCTTGTAGTGTTTGCTAATTGCTCTAATGAGCTGTTTCTCTGCTGGGTCACTCATAGAATTGTCCTTAGAAGGCACACTGGTTACAACTATCATACTTTTTTTTTATATTTTATAGCATTTGCGGATTATACTCCAAAGCTGCAAAACCCACTACCTGTAATTGAGAAGTTAAAAATGATAGAGGTTACTCTAACACTTTGTAGCACTGAGCAATTGCGTATGATGATATTCTTTATGGCTAATGATGATACACAATACTTCACAAGCACAGGGAGAATGCATTGCTGTATACTCAAGACAGATCACATAAATAGTACAAGAATGTATTATTTATTATTTCTATAAACATATATCATTTTGAATTGCTTTTAAAAACTCTTTTTTTTTACTTTCACATTAGTATCCCTTTTCCCAGAATTCTGTTTAGTTTCATCTTTTCAAAATTAAAAAAAAAGTCTATTCTATGTTAAACATCAGCTAAAAGTAGAAATGGATTTTTCTCTCTGAAATGTTAAAATACCTTTAACCTTTGTCTTTCCTTCTTACAGTTGTACTTTCGGCCAGCTGATTGCTGTCTCATATCTTGAACATGTATTCAGATATGTCACTGTGTTTCAGGAAACTGGAAAACAACAATCTTGCTCTAACTCACTTCTTTCAAAGCTTTCATGGCAGAGAATGTTGTCATATTTTATTTCTCTTTTTACACATAAATCTGTTTTAGAAATATATCAGGACCTATTTGGCAAAATGGTGACAATAAAATACACACACTGAGATGCTTTTAAACTATTTATTACATATATAACTAAAATGTAAATTTGGTAAACTTGCTTTTTCATATTTATTTTAATGGCTGTAGCATTAAAGTTAATACTAATGTATATATAAGGTACATGAAATAAAAAAAGAACACACAGGATTCCACTTTCATCATTTAAAAAAGACCCAGTTACTATGGCTCTGCCATGCAAGTTTGTGCTCTGTATTTTTTAAGCAGTCTTGCTTGGATGACAAAAGATCAGGAGCTTCATTCTATGGAGCCGCATTTTCAAGCTCTGAAGGAGCTTGATGTCCATGTTTCTGCGCGAGCCTTCAGGCTCACCGGAAACAGCAGTTATGTAGCAGCGGTCTAAAGACCACTGCTCCATAACTTGTCCGCTTGCACTGAGGCTGCAGACATCAATCCATCCAATCCTATATGATCGGGCTGATTGACACCCTCTGCAGGGGGTGGCATTGCATAAGCAGTTCACAAGAACTGCTTGTGCAATGATAAATGCCGACATGTATTTGTATTCCCAGGTACATAATACAAATACATACTGAAATAGATGTAAGCTGCCAGGAACAAACAACAGCTCAGTAGCTTGTTCTATAGCCTAAGCCTAGTTACCACCTGGGAGTAGTTTAATTTAGTCCAAATGTGCTTTTCACAGAGGGGAATTTTCCTGAAGTATATCAGTATGATTCTGCCTAACAAGGTCAATCCAGCCCCAAATACCAGGCCATTCTCCTCTGAACAAGGGGAATGTCAACCCCAGGTGATCATTTTGCTTCCTTTGGAACTCATCAGTGATATGCAACCATATTCCTCTAAGCCAGTGTTTCCCAACTCCAGTCATCAGGGCCCTAAAGAGCCCAAATATTTATTATATCTCAACTAGAGCACAGGTGAAATAATCAGCTGATGGGAATAATGATACAATGAATATCTGGTCTGTTACGGGTCCTGAGGACTGTGTTTGGGAAATAATGTTCCATGCACATTGGGCAAGGGTCATAATACAAATACATGCAGAAAGAGAAACAATCTGCCAAAGAAAGAACAACAGCTTAGTGGCTTGTTCTATGCCCTGTTTACCACCTTGGAGTAGCTTCTTTTAGCCCAATTGTGCTTTTCACAGAAAATAACTTTTCTGAAGTATATCAGTTGGATCCTGCCTAACAATTTCAGTCCAGCCCCAAAATACCAGGCAATTCTCCTCCTGTGATTTTCCTGAGCAAGGAAAATCACAACCCCAGACAATCTATTCGTCCTCCTTTGGGCATCGTCAGTGAGGTGCAGCCTTATCCCACTAAGCACACTGGTCAAGCATCCCACGTCTGGTTTCCCCTATCCCCCCTAGGTAGATTCCACTGAAAAGGCTCAGAAAGACCAAAACATACGTCTGGGGTTTGTTGTTTCTCTCGTTCAGAGGAAAATCGTCTGGTATTTTGGGCTGGACTGTCATTTGGCAGGATCAGACTTATATGCTAAACTATATTTCTTCTCTGTAAAGCATATTGTTCTAAAAGAGACTGCACCTCAAATGGCACTGGTCTTGTGGACAAGCACATAAGCTTTTGCTCTGTCTCAATTGAGTGTGTCTCTCTATTTTATTTTTTGTCTCTTTAACTTAAACAGTGGTTATTTAAATCCAATTGTTTGATTGTAACATGAATAGAGTGGTGATTGAGGTTACTGTCAACTAATGGGACTAAACTAACTGCTGAGTTAAAGATACTCATATGGTAAATCCCAGTTCCGTGTATGTTACTGGCAGCCCTATTAAAAACATTATATGGCAGCTCTGGGCGAAAGTTTGTTTGAATTCCTTAGCCATTCATTTCTACCATTTGAAATGTATAAAATTTATAACATAGCAATTTAGTGTGTGTATGTTACTGGCAAACCTAGGCTGCCCCAAATTCACAGGTTTTTTTTATTACAAGACCAGATACTAATAGTTTTTAAAATATAACAAAATAAATTTCAACTAAAGACAGCACATTTCTAAGGATAAAAAAGTATCATATGACCCTTTAAGTATATCTTGGAAAGCCAAGATGAAAGCATTCAATTTCGTATTGCAGGCTTTTCAACTTACTTTTTATGGAAGCAAAATATATGACATTAAGGAAAGCTAAACCATGAGAGCTCATTCTTTTTGTATTTATGTTTGCCTAATGTGTTTGAATTAAGTTTCCTTTAAGTTACCAATAATATAAATTCATAAAATGTGCAATTAAAGGGGCATGATACCCAAAAGTTGAAGCACATGAAAGTGATGCAGCATAGCTGTAAGAAGCTGACAAGAAAATATCACCTGAACATCTCTATGTAAAAAAGAAAGATATTTTACCTCAAATTTCCTAAGTATTCACACTCCATTGTAAAAAAAATGTAAGCAGCCAGTTAGGATGCTTATCCCAGGATTTGCAATGGAGTGTGCATCAGGCGTGTGCAGCAGGCACAGTCATGTTATTTTCCTATTCAGTTTAGCTAAGTTCTATTAAATCTCATGAGATCACAGCAAAGGCAAACATTACCTCAATACTGCTGATTGGCTATTGTTTGTTTGTTTGTATTTTCAACTTGCCCCTGGGCAGCAGCTGAAGTATAAATGTTCAAACAACACTTAGAGGCCTATTTAACAAAGGTCTGTCGGACCTGATCCAGCAATGCTGATCAGGTCCGACAGACCTCGCTGAATTCGGAGAGCAATACGCTTGTGAGCTGCTGGTGCCTTTAGACCGCTGCTCCATAACTTGTGTTTCTGGCGAGTCTGAAGGCTCGCCAGAAACACGGGGGCGTCAAGCTCCATAAGGAGCTTGATAGATATGCCCCTTACTCTGGAGAGCTAAGGAAATTTTGAGGTAAAATATCTTCCTTTTTTACATAGAGATGCTCAGGTTATATTTTCTTGTCAGCTTTTTACAGTTATACTGCATCAGTTTCAAATGATTTAGCATATGAGAATTATGTCCCTTTAATAAAGTTATATCATTTGAGTCATTTTATTGTTTATAAAATAGCTTTATTTTATATAGCAATCACTGTGCTGCATGTAGGAGGACCAGGGTTCTCAACTCCATAGAATGTACTCAAGTCTCACTTGGAAAGAGGTGACACTTTCGGTTAAAATTACAAGAAAAGCAGGAAACATAAATCAAAAAATTGCAAAGTTTTTTCAGTGTTTAAAATGAAAATCATTTATAGGAGTTTAGATTTTGAATGTAATGTCCCTTTTCAAGGTAAAGTAATGTATTGCCACACCATGATTCTATTTAAAAAGCTTGTTCTAAAAGGATTATCGTGAGATTTTCAAATGGATTTGAACTTAAAAACTCAGGAAAAATGTGGGAAATATTTCATGATTTGTTTTAAAAAAAATGTACCCTGGAATTGGATGCAACTGAAGGGCTATCTAGATAGATAGCGGGCACATTTCTTGAGCACTACATGACAGGAAACACTGCTGCCATCTAGTGTTCTTGCAAATTTATGTATCTGAGTGCAACACACTAATATGAGCACAAATACGTTGTTAATAGTGTTCCCTGTGCTATCCATTAAAATGTTAGGCCGTGCCAGAAAGTTTTGGCCATGTTAAAGGAATAGAAAGGTCAAAACTGTAATGTGCATGGGTTAATTTCAATGTTAAATAAAGACATTTTTTTTCCAATATGCTTCAATTAACAAAAATTCTTCTAGTAAAAGTTACTACTGTTTTTAAGCGGCATACTCACATATGATGTAGGCGACCCATGTACCAGTATTGAAACACTAAATCTCCTCAGAGAGTCCGCAGTTGCTTGTATGACACAGGCACAATGCACACCACTGCCAGCTGGTACATGAACCTTAAGAGCATATGTGTGTATGCCGCTGAAAAACGCAAACTTTTCCTAGAAGAATTTTTCCAATATTGCAAAAATGCTTCTATTTAAAATTAAAATGCACCCCTGCACATTTCAATTTTTACTTTTCTATCCCTCTAAGATGCTTTGTTTAAAATATTTAACATTCCACTTGTAATACTAGATTGTGTGTTATACTTTTCACAAGATCTTAGAAAATATAAAGCAGCCTGCTCTGTTTACTTAATTTCACTTGCAATCTAGGCCAATGTGTTTAACCCCCCTGGGATTTAGCTGAAAACATCAAGGGCTAGATTACAAGTGGAGAGCTAATTTATATTTATATTTAACCCAGCTTGCGGTAACAATTGGTGCTCCAAAATATAACCAGAGATCAGGACTTGCAAGGGAGTGAGCAACAGTCATGTTATTTTCCTATTCAGTTTAATTAAAGGGACATGAAACCCAATTTTTTTCTTTCATGATTTAGAAAGAGCATGTCATTTTAAACAACTTTCTAATTTACTTCTATTATCTAATTTGCTTTATTCTCTTGATATGACTTGCTGAAAAGCATATCTAGATATGCTCAGTAGCTGCTGATTGGTTGCTGCACATAGAGGCCTTGTGTGATTGGCTAAGACATGTGCATTGCTATTTCTTCAACAAAGGATATCTAAAGAATTGAGCAAATTAGATAATAGAAGTAAATTGGAAAGTTGTTTAAAATTGCATGCCCTATCTGAATCATGAAAGTTTAATTTTGACTAGACTGCCCCTTTAAGTTTACTATGAAATCTCATGAGATCACAACAAAGGCAAAGCATTACCTCAGCACTGTTTATGCTGATTGGCTATTGTTGTTGTTGTGTTTGTTTTTTCAACAGCAGCTGATGTATAACTGAAGAAATATTGAGGTAAAATATCTTCCTTTTTACATAGAGATGCTCAGGTGATATTTTTTCATCAGCTTTTTACAAGTATGCTGCATCACTTTCAAGTTATTTAGCCTACAAATATTATGTCCCTTTAAGAATAATCATTGGTGATGCTACCATATTTTGCTACCATATTTTCAGTTTGTGATGCCAGGTTCTTGCTGAGTTTCAGCATTTATAAAGCTTTTCTCATAACTCAGATCATACCTTAACTTAAAGCTCTCTCCTTTTTCATGCATGATAAAATCTTATTAGCTTTTGATACTGCTGTCTGACATAGAGCACTATTGATAAGCTTGTTCTTTATTAACACTCTTAAATCTTTAGATTGTGCATTACTCCCCAGTTTCTAACTGTACATTTGTCTATTTCAGTCATAACAAGCAAGATTTGCTTTAGCTGCATTAAATTGTCTGTTGGGTATATTATGATTTTATTTCCAAGCTACTGCTGTATGTAAAATGAGGAACAAGTCTTTTTAAAAAAAATAAATGTTACTCATGTAAGAATTAATTCTCAGGGAGGAAAAAAACAATGCTCATGTTTGAACAAGAATCTCTTCTTTTATCTTACTGTGCCAAAACTGTAGCCCTTTGTCATCTCTAGGTGAATGGGAAAGCAAGCACTATACTGCTGTAGCTGTGAGAAGTGCATATTCTGCTTGCCAGTGACATAGTTTGAAATATAAATTGTACTCACTGAGTTAAAGGGACATGAAACCCCAAATTTTTATTTTGTGATTCAGATAGAGCATGCTGTTATAAACAACTTTCCAATTGACTTTTATTATCAATTTTGCGTCATTCTCTTGGTGTCCTTTATTGAAGTAGCAACAACAAACTACTGGGAGTTAGCTTTAAAGGGACACTGAACCCCCTTTAAAGGGACACTGAACCCAGTTTTTTCCTTTCATGATTCAGATAGAGCATGCAATTTTAAGCAACTTTCTAATTTACTCTTATCAATTTATTTGAAAATCAAGAATGTAAGTTTAGAAGTCAGACCAATTTTGGTTCAAAATCTGGGTTATGCTTGCTTATTGGTGGCTAAATGCAGCCATCATCAAACAAGTGCTGTCCATGGTTTGAACCAAAAAAGGTGTCTCCTTAGATTAGATGCCTTCTTTATTAAATAAAGATTGCAAGAGAATGAAGGAAAATTGATAATAGGAGTAAAAATTAGAAAGTTGCTTAAAAGTGCATGCTCTAACTGAATCATGAAAGAAAAAAAATTGGGTTTAGTATCCCTTTAAGGAAAATGAGGAGCAATATTTAATTTGTATGTAAACCTCGTCCTGTCTTGGATATATTCATGCCCAGCAAAACCTAGAAATTAGGCTTCTTACTTGTTAACATGCATGCTTATGATTTTTTTTTCATTATACATTATTCATTATTGAAAATAATTATATAATATTTTGAACTCTAATTAGCAAATAAACCACCTTGATATACTGCACTTAATTTTAATAGATCTCCTCCACACAGTGACCAAACACACCAGGCTGTACATTAGCATATGATGCCACACATTTACATACATGGGGCCGCCTGTCTGCCTGCTTTGCATCAAATGGCTAGTGGACCCTGTACGTCGGCTGTTTGGATGTATCATTACACTTACTCACCAGCCACCACTACTCTCTTGTGATGAATGTAGATTAAGGTTCTCATGTCCCAAAAAGGTAGTAGGTGATTGCCATAGGAATTCAGTTCACTGTTGCCCCCGACAATGCACAGAGGGATATGGGACTTGTCGTTTGAAATTTTGTCACAAAGGTGAAAATGCTTAAAATGGCTTAGCATTTAAAGAATTAAAAGGGCCAGAAGATACTTTAAGGCTTTCACTGGACTGATTGCAAATGTGTGTTTTTTTTTTTTTTAATTTTCTGTGAGGGAAATTTAATTGAAGATATTTAAGTAGAGTGAAGTAAGCTTGTATGCATAATGTACAGCACGCCATCTGTAAAAACAATTTCAGCCCATGCTGGTCTTACATATTTCTCAAAATCAGATGCAAGGGACACATGAAGGGTATATACCCCCACTAGACAAACAAGGAACATTTAACTGTTATAAATAGATTACAAGTGGAGCAGTCTTTGATAAAGCGATAATCAAAACTTGTCAGATGGCGCGTCCATGGAGGGGTCTAGCCCTGTGAACCAAACTATTAGTGACGCTCATATATTTTTAAATGTGTGCTAATAAAGTATCTGAATTTTAACTTTCTTTGCTCCTCAAGTTTAGTTAGGATTGACTTGCATATAACATATAGTACTGCTATTGTCTACTTCAATTAAAGGGACAGTTAACACCAGAATTTTTGTTGTTTAAAAAGATAGATAATCCCTTTATTACCCATTCCCCAGTTTTGCATAACCAACACTGTTATATTAATACACTTTTTACTGCTGTGACTATCTTGTATCTAAGCATCTTCTGACCGCCCCTAATCACATGACTTTTAGTTATTATCTATTGACTTGCAGTTTAGCCAATTAGTGCAGTGTCTGCCACAACTCACGGGCGTGATCACAATGCTATCTATATGGTTTACCTGAACTACTCTCCCCTGCTGTGAAAAGCAAATACAAAAGCATGTGATTAGAGGCGGCCTTCAAGGGCTTAGAAATTATCATATGAGCCTTTCTAGGTTTGCTCTCAACTAGAATACCAAGAGAACAAAGCAAAATTGTTGATAAAAGTAAATTGGAAAGTTGTTTAAAATTACATGCCCTATTTGAAAAATAAAAGTTTTTTTGGGCCTTGACTGTCCCTTTAAGCTTTATTATACATTCCCAAGAGCAAGTGGAGGACTAGGATCTTTGGATTGGGTCACGCAAGCAGACTGAGAAGCACATGCTAAATCAGTATAGATTTGTAGAAATAAGCACTTACTGGTCTTCAGGCATCAGTGACAAAAAGGCTTTATTTAGTGTGATGTTTAAGGACTAGATGCTGTCCCTTCCTCTGGCAAACAAGTGAATAAGTGAGACATTTAAAGACCTGTGAAACCCACCCCCAAAACACAGCCAATCAAGGGTGACTGTGTGCAAAACATGCTCCAATACAGTGCTGTTGACAATTAACAATCAAAATAAGTGCAGTACCACAATCAGTGGTCAATAATATGTTGTGGATTAAAATAGTGGTTATGTCCATCCACCTAGTGACACGATCAGCTAGATCTCAATTAGTATATCATCCAACAACCATAAATATATACAACGATCATCTAAGTTGCTGAAAAATATTAGTCTCAACCTGGTTAAAATACCTATATAAAAATAAAACTAATAGCTGTCACCTGGACGTGACCCATCGCGATCTAATCCACTCACAAGCGGACAACCGAACCAGCATGGCATACATAACAAACCCACAATTGGCTAGTACGGGGGAGAGAGGACCAACCCGAGCGCCATAAAGCCGACCAGCCTCTGAAAGCATGACGGCCGGGAATGACGTAATTCAAGGGGGCGTATCATATCGCCCAATGTAAATAACACAAAGCTATATCAGAGACCTCCGCGTTTATGCACATCAGAAGGGAAAGTAGTGTATATTGAAAGAAACAAATTAAACAACGAATCACTTGAGGGAGAATAGAGATTATAATAGACACTAGTGTGCCAAGCGTGATGGAGGCTGTACTCAATCAGAAAGCATAAGTCGGGTTATAAGTCCTGCTATTGTATCAACATAGCTTATCTACTAAAAGTGGGTGGCTAAACCCTATCATCAAATTATGCATAATTTGTATATAACAAACATGATCATACAGCTCAAAGGGATATATACAAAGGAAAAAAGCCAAACAAACTAATCACCTTTATAAGATACTAGAGATTACAAAATAATGAGTACTACTGTACTGAAAATAATGATGAGGACAGAGCACAATTAGGAAATTTCTAAAGAGCTGTAACACTGCACATCTATCAATATAGCAACTCTCATAAACATGAAAGAAATAGAACTACTGAATAAAGACCAAATAACAAATATAATGCTATCATAGCTATATATACACAAGACATAAATCATAAAAATCCAAAAAATTCAAAGAATTAAAAAAATCACAGCCGTGGGCACACATCTGACACCACCTAAGGACTGTATAATCTGAGCTGATCGGACACAAAGTTTGGATGGTGCAAAACCAACCATCTACAGTGAAAAACTAAAATGAGTTAAAAACAATAAGCAATACGGATTAAAAACATCACAGGCAAAATACAATGGTGGCCAAAAAACTTTTTAGAAAAAGGGAACTATATCTAGATTAGTATATAAGATAAGAGCCATATCTTCACCATCTTACTGTTGGATAGAGACATATGGGGATCAGTTCATAGAAATGGAGTCATGGACTCTTAATGGGGCCCTATATTCATCATATTTCTGTTAGATAGCATATTGCTGTTAGATAGCAACATTAGTCGGGCCATAAATTCATCATATTACTGTTATATAGCATAGAAGAGAAACATGGGGACAAGTGAGGATTAATTCACAGAAATGGAATCAGGGACTATCAACCATAATAGCTTATACTGAACTATAAAACTGAGATACTCGGGGGACGCCTCCCTTCTGTCACCAGCCAGTCAGATGGTAGTGGACTCTCATATCAAATCTGTGTGTACAATCAGCTGTAGGGGTGTTATAGATAACACTGCCAACTGGTGTGTACATTCAGTTCTCTGGGTGTTAGAGTCCCAAGTTCGTAAATCCATCTGTACTCTTTCTGTAGGAGGATCTTGGCTCTGTTTCCACCACTTCTAAGGCTTAGTACATGGTCTATGATTCAGAAACTTAGATCTTTTACAGAATGACCTGCCTCCAGAAAGTGACAGGCCACTTGTTGATCCGACTTTCCTTTCATGATAGCTGTATGGATACTGGAACGATGATTACCCATCCTCGTTCTGACATCATCAGTTGTTTTGAAACCAATAGTTTGGGTGAAGTAATGAATCTAACCTCCACTGCCTCACTGAAAAAACTATCCCCTTCCTAGATAGTATAAAATCCAAATCAATCAAAAAATAAGAGACAGTGGGCGCATAAAGCGGGAGGTTAAGTAGATATGTCTATTAAAGAATAAGTGGATATGTCTATTTAAGAATAACTTCAAATGTACCGTTCATGTATATTCAAAAATATTTATTAAAATACTTAACTAATACAATAATAAACTAATATTAGATCCAATTATACTCAGAAAAAATAATATTAATCAATCACTCCCAACTATGGTTGTTCATAAAGCCATTCACACACTTTCTAAAAACAATATAATATTCCCAAAATTAGTGAATGCAAATAAATATATAATGCTGGAAAATCACACTTCACACAGAAAACATGAAGTGTTAACAAACTTCTAATGATAACTTATATTAAATACAATGTCTATTTCTTTAAAAGTCTAAAAGTAGGGTATATGACTGGCCCACTACAGCAGGGTTAAATGCAGAGTAAATAGTCTCTTCCCAAGGAATGATCCCAGATGCAAACAGCTAATACCGACGGCTGTTAGCTGTTTGCATCTGGGATCATTCCTTGGGAAGAGACTATTTACTCTGCATTTAACCCTGCTGTAGTGGGCCAGTCATATACCCTACTTTTAGACTTTTAAAGAAATAGACATTCTATTTAATATAAGTTATCATTAGAAGTTTGTTAACACTTCATGTTTTCTGTGTGAAGTGTGATTTTCCAGCATTATATATTTATTTGCATTCACTAATTTTGGGAATATTATATTGTTTTTAGAAAGTGTGTGAATGGCTTTATGAACAACCATAGTTGGGAGTGATTGATTAATATTATTTTTTCTGAGTATAATTGGATCTAATATTAGTTTATTATTGTATTAGTTAAGTATTTTAATAAATATTTTTGAATATACATGAACGGTACATTTGAAGTTATTCTTAAATAGACATATCCACTTATTCTTTAATAGACATATCTACTTAACCTCCCGCTTTATGCGCCCACTGTCTCTTATTTTTTGATCATCAGTTGTTTTGCTGTGTAAAATTTCCCACATGGGCAGTTCCATAGGTAAATAATATACTGGGTGGTGCATGTGAGGAAGAATTTAATCTCATATTTCTTTTTTTATCTGGATGGTGGAATTGTGTGCCAGTTAACATATCATTACAGGTCACACAACTGGTGCACCTGAAACATCCTTTCTTCTTTTTTAGCCCGGTTTGCTGAGACATATCTGGGATGATGTTGGTTTTTATTAGTGTGTCTCTTAGACTACAACCTCTCCTGTATGCTATTCTGGGTGCATCCCACCGACTGAATGGTAGTGAAGAATCAGCCTCAAGTAATTTCCATTCCTTTTTCACAGTTTTTGTGATCAAATAGCTTTCAGGTGTGTAGGTTGTCACAAAAGTCAGTTGTTGGATATAGTATTGGCTTTCTCACCCTTATTAGACACTGTTGGGTTTACAGCCAGTCTCCCCATCTCAGATAGTTGTTTCTTCCTGCATCTCCTCTCGAGGAACCTCTGTGTCATCTCCCCTAGCTGTTTATTACAGTTGTCATCATCAGTGTTGTTTCTGATGACCCGTTGATATTGTGCTTTAGGTATGTTACGGATCAGAGTCGGTTGGTGGCAGTTTCTTACATGAAGAAGTGAGTTGTGATCGGTAGTCTTCTAAAATAGGGTTGTCCCTAGTCTGTCACCCACCTTGAAAATCCATACATCAAGATAATCTACAGAGCTGGTGCTGGATGTGTGTGAGAATCGAATGGTACTCTCTATCATGTTCAAGTTCTTGACCCATGTATGTAGGGTTTCTTCACTGTCATTCCAGATGAAGAACAAATCATCTATGTATCGACAGTAATACTTGATCTGGTCTGTCTCGTAAATGTGCATCTTCAGGGTCTCATATTCTGCCATATACAAGTTAACCAGGGATGGGGCCACATTTGACCCCATTGCTGTGCCTGATGTTTGTAAATAAAATGTTTTTTCAAATCTAAAAAAGTTCTCAGTAAGACATAAGGACAGCAATGTTATAAGAACTTCTTCTGGTGGTCCGATGTAGGCAGCATGTCTTAGGCTGTTGGCAACTGCTGCTATCCCAACCCCATCAGGAATGATTGTGTATAAACTTGATACATCCAAAGTCACTAGCAGGTCAGTAGCATTGATGTTGTTGAATTGGTTTATTTGTGTGATGAAATCAGTAGAATCCTGGATGTAAAATCTCATAGCTTTAACCAACGGCTGTAGATAGAAATACACAAATTGTGCTAGAAGTTGTAACAACGAGCCTCTGGCAGAGAAAATTGGTCTCCCAGGTGGTTTCTCAGCATTTTTTTGGATTGCAGGCAGGGTGTACAGAATTGGTGTCACTGGGTGGTCACGCTGTAGGAAGTTGAGATCCTGTTGGGAAATAAGCACAGATTCCTTCTACTCACTCAGTTTAGCATCAATTTTTCTCTTGAGTTGGTAAGTAGTGTCTCCCTGTAGAGTTGAGTAGGTATTAACATCGGTTAGTTGTTTCATGATTTCAGCCTTTTAGTCAGAGAAGTCCATGACCACCACCGCTCCTCCCTTATCGGCCGGGCGGATCACGACAGATGAATCCTCTTATAGATTTTTCAATGCTACTCTCTCATCTTTAGTGAGGTTGTCGTTGTATCTCCTTGGTGGTTTTTTCAGTATCTGACAGATTAAGAAGCTGGTTGCTGTACTGATGGTGGATTTATTGAATCCAGGGTTAAAAGTACCTTTGGTTTTAAATCTGCTAGGGGAGTCAGATTCTGTTTTAAAAAATTGTTTCAGCTTTGCTAATGTGTTGTATAGTGATTGGTATGATTCCTCCACCTTTTGTTCTTCAACCGACACAAAATGGATATTATCCGTGTTCTTGTCAGTGAATGTGAATATGTCCTCAGATTTCTCTTCCATGTTTATACCACTTTGGGTATTAGATGGCACTGTAGATGATGATTCCCTATATGTTATATTGTCAGCCTATTAGATGCGTAGATCAAGGAAAGGGAGATGTATCCAGGCAGGGTTAACATCTGCATGGGTGCACTGCACCAAAAATTCAAATGCAAAAACTGGTAATGTGTGTGCACTGCACCAAAAATTCAAATGCAAAAACTGGTAATGTGTGTGCACTCTCACCATCATTCAATATCTGCCATGGTGCTGTAATGTTGATTTTTCCCCCCTCGTATATATATATATATATATATATATATATATATATATATATATATATATATATATATATATATATATATATATATATAGTGTATGTAAATATATTATTGGTATGTATGTGTGTATACATATGTATGTATGTGTGCAGTCTTTTAACATATATTTTAATACAAAACCATAAAACTTGAGAGGAGGTTTAGCACAATTGACCATGTAGGGGGAATCAAAGTGCCTTAAAATCTGAGTGTTATGTACAAGCATTGATCACAGAGTTGGAAAAAAAACGCCAGAGGGAAAACTTAAAATGTAAATACTTTTATTGTTACATAAGTAAAAATCCTAACACTAGACAGTAGAATCTTATGTGATATTCCATCTGATGTGTTTTTAATGCTTGAACACTTTCATTCTACCTGCATGGTGTACATTATTGTGTTGAGAAACTTCGGTTTCATGAAAGGGGCTAAGTGAATGCAGAGCCCCAGGGACATAGTATCAACTTTCATATCTAGAAATGGGTGAGTGCATCATCTATGTATTTGTTTAATATGGAGTTTTCAAAGTTTAGTACACCTTCAGCTTAGTGCTTAAGCAATATCAAACATGGGCTTTTTAGCACGCCCCATAGAAGCCTACTATGTGAGGTATTTAGCAAACCCACAATATCTGACATCCAGATTTTGTTTATTGCACTCCTAAGAGAATTTATATAACCAATTAGAAGTAATGGATGGCTAAGTTCTGACATTCTTTACCACCCATTAATTTTTGGGGGTTATAGGTGTAACTTTTAGGGTCTCTTTCTGGTGAGAGGAATGATGGAATTAGTTTAACATTAATAAACTGTTAAAAAAGCTGGGACCATGACCAAGGTAGAGACTTATAATCTGGATTCCTTAAACAGACATTTAAAGTGCCATTAAATATTTACAGTAAAATTGTAATCAACAAATGCATAATAAGAAGACCATGCCATAGCACTTACTCTGAAGGTCAACTGATAGGAGATTTTGGAAATAAAATGTAAAGTTTCTTTACATATCGATCCCCTATATCATGTGACAGCCATCAGCCAATCACAGACTAATATGTGTACACACTGTGAACACTTGACCATGTTCAGTAGTTGGTGTCTCAAAAACTGTGCATAATTTGATAATGTAAGTAAATTATAAACGGCTAGATTACGAGTCTTGCGTTAGCCTTAAAAAGCAACATTGAGGGGTCCCAACGCTGCTTTTTAACGCCCGCTGGTATTACGAGTCAGGCAGGTACAGGTGTACCGCTCACTTTTTTTCCGTGATTTTCGCATACCGCAAATCCCCTTACTTCAATTGCATATCCTATCTTTTTAATGGGATTTTCCTAACGCCGGTATTACGATTGCTTGAAAAAGTGAGCGGTACACCCTCTCCTGTCCAGACTCCTACCGCATTTAAAAGTCAGTAGTTAAGAGTTTTATGGGCTAACGCCGTAACATAAAACTCTTAACTAAAGTGATACAAAGTACACTAACCCCCATAAACTACCTATTAACCCCTAAACTGAGGCCCCCCTCACATTGGAAACACTTAACTAAAATGTTTAACCCCTAATCTGCTGACCGGATATATTAACCCCTAAACCGCCGCACTCCTGCCTCACAAACACTAGTTAAATTTTGTTAACCCCTAATCTGCCGTCCCTAACATCGCCGACACCTACCTACATTTATTAACCCGTAATCTTCTGCCCCCAACGTCGCTGCTACTATATTAAATTTAATAAATTATAGATTTTAAATCAGCCAATAGGATTGAAGTTCAATCCTATTGGCTGATCCAATGGAAGAAGAAGATGCCGTCTAGATGAAGACTTCTGCCGGTCTGGATGTCCTCTTCTGGCCGGATTGGATGAAGACTTCTGCCCCTCTGGACGTCCACTTGTGCCCGGCTGGGTGAAGACGGCTCAAGGTAGGGTGATCTTTAAGGGGGTAGTGTTAGGTTTTATTAAGGGGGGATTGGGTGAGTTTTAGAGTAGGGCTGGGTTTGTGGGTGGTGGGTTTTAATGTTGGGGGGGGTTATTGTATTTTATTTTACAGGTAAAAGAGCTGATTACTTTGGGGCAATGCCCCGCAAAAGGCCCTTTTAAGGGCTATTTGTAATTTAGTATAGGGTAGGGATTTATATTATTTTTGGGGCTTTTTTATTTTATTTTATTAGGGGGATTAGATTAGGTGTAATTAGTTTAAAAACATTGTAATTCTTTTTTTATTTTCTGTATTTTAGTGGGGTTTTTTTTTTGTACTTTAGTTTATTTAATTTAATTGTAGTTAATTTTAGGTAATTTCTGTAATTAATTTAATGATAGTATAGTGTAAGGTGTAATTGTAATTTAGGTTAGGATTTATTTTACAGGTAAATTTGTACTTATTTTAACTAGGAAGTTATTAAATAGTTAATAACTATTTAATAACTATTCTACCTAGTTAAAATAAATACAAAGTTGCCTGTAAAATAAATATAAATCCTAAGCTAGATACAATGTAACTATTAATGATAAACAGAAAGAAACTTAAAGCACATTTCCTCCCACAGTGAAATGTTCTGAAATCACTACTGCTCATGTACTAAACTAATTTTTTCCTCGAAACATAAATAAGATCTGACAGATGAAGAAATAGCAACTGTATTTGTATTCTTCCCACAGAGACATGTTCTGAAAATCACAAGTCAAATAAATTATAACATTGCAATATCAAAACTTGTCCATGATTTGTGATTCATAATCTGCTCAGGAGCACCACCCAACTTTCCATACCATTAAAACTGATTCTAAATAATTAATAATATGTGTTCAGACATTTAGTCTTTATCAATGGCTAAAGAAATTTCATAGCCCAATCTTCAGAATGCACCCCTTACTGATTCACTTAGATTTTTTTTAGCCATGATCAGTCCAAAGCTAACTACTAAGCTGTTCCGTCTCTAAATTGTTAACACCTTCAATTCCAGGGTACAACAATACCAACTCCTGTGCTGTTAGCTTCAGTTTCTACCTTTGGCCCATCCACAAAAACTTTATCCCTGAACAATGTTCTAGTCACATAGTTCCCTATTTACATGTTCCAAAAAACTTAATTATATTATCAAGCCTTTTTTTAAGTGTTTTTAAATATGAATAATAAGACCTAAAAACCAATGCAAGGCCTGGTTTCTTAGAGTCATTTCCTACTGGTTAACTGACATGAGTCTCCTTGCTCAGTGTGCTTAGAGGAATATCGCTACACATCACTGACGAGGCTCAATGAAGGCCGAAATGATCGTCTGGGGTTGCTGTGTTCCTTGTTCAGAGAGGAATTGCCTGGTATTTTGGCGCTGGACTGACCGTAATAGGCGGGATCAGACTGATATATTACAGGAAAGTTCCACTCTGTGAAAAGCATTACTGGGCTAAAAAGTTGCACCCAGGTGGTAAATCGCCATAGAACAGGCTAACAATAGTATTGAGCCAGCTGTTTGTTCCTGTGAGTGCACTTCTCTCTGTGTGTATTTAGTCTCCTTATGGGAAAAAGGGGAATCCAGACGTGGACTCCTTGCTCAGTGTGCTTAGAGGAATATCGCTGCACCTCACTGACGAGGCCCAATGAAGGACGAAATGTTTGTCTGGGGTTGCTGTGTTCCTTGTTCAGAGAGGAATTGCTTAGTATTTCAGCGCTGGACTGACCGTAATAGGCGGGATCAGACTGATATACTACAGGAAAGTTCCACTCTGTGAAAAGTATTACTGGGCTAAAAAGTTGCATCCAGGTAGTATATCGCCATCGAACAGGCTAACAATGGTATTGAGCCAGTTGTTCGTTCCTGTGAGTGCACTTTTCTCTGTGTGTATTTAGTCTCCCTATGGGAGAAAGGGGAATCCAGACGTGGACTCCTTGCTTAGTGGAATATCGCTACACCTCACTGACGAGGCCCAATGAAGGACGAAACGATCATCTGGGGTTGTTGTGTTCCTTGTTCAGAGAGGAATTGCCTGGTATTTCGGCGCTGGACTGACCGTAATAGGCGGGATCAGACTGATATACTACAGGAAAGTTCCACTCTGTGAAAAGCATTACTGGGCTAAAAAGTTGCACCCAGGGGGTAAATCGCCATAGAACAGGCTAACAATGGTATTGAGCCAGTTGCTTCGTTCTTGTGAGTGCACTTCTCTCTGTGTGTATATATATATATATATATATATATATATATATATATATATATATAATTTTACTAATTAGGAATGGCCAATATATAAATCTATTATAATTTGCCATGCGAGAACTTTCAGTTTATCATAGTGGTTTAGGATTTTCAAATTAGTTTGCCAAATTATGAATACAATAAAATCAGAAATTCATTTTTCTAACAAGGCCTATGGGTAATAAAAACATGACAGCTAATTGAATTAATATTAAGTATAATTGCCTACTATGTTTGACTGTAGTGTTTTCGTTGACTCTTGAATAATTTACATTTTTAAAATATTCTAACACATAAATGGACATTCCAGTAATAAAATTTTAGTTTTATAATAGTTTAGTTGATTAAAAATGTAATTTGAGTTTTAACTTTTAAAGAAACACAAATTTTATTGCCAAATGAACTGAGCGTGCATCAAAGCTAATTAAAAAAATTCAAAAAGCCAATATATGTAATTTGTAAATAGGTATTTGAGAGTATGGAAAACATAATTGAAGAGTGTTTTCTATTTTTATGGAATATTGCTGCCAGTATCTCTACAGTAGAATCAACAAATCCATATTAAAAAGACAATGCAATAGGATTTACTCTGAATTTTGAAGAAGCAGTAGATTTTTTTTTATAGCAAAATGTAAATATTTATCTTTGCTTCCCCTACTCCTGTGTCATGTGAGAGCCATTAGCAAATCAAAGTGAACGTTTGCACATGCCAATTAGCTGCTGGTGCCTCAGAGAGTTTGAATATAAACAAACTATGCACAGTTTAATAATGAAAGTAAAATGGAGTTGCAGTCACTTGAAAATCAGATAAAAAAACTCATGGTTTTCTCATGGAGTGGAATGCTGTACAATTGGAAAGCACCACAAAACGTCATTCAAAGCAATTTATATGGTTATAATAATGAGTGTTTTTGAGCCTTACATTTTGTGTGTAGGCAGACCTAAAAGCAAATTCTGTAGTATTAGCGCTGTATACCACGTTTAGTCCTCTACTAGCAATCTAACACTAGTCTTTTGTGCTAATGAATATTAAATGCACATGAAACCCAAATATTCCTTTCATGATTCAGACAGAGTATACAATTTTAATCAACAATTAAATTTACTTCTATTATTCAATTTGCTTCATTCTTCAGATATCATTTTTTGAAGAAGTAGCAGCAATGCACATGGGTAAGCCAATCACACAAGGCCTCTATGTGCAGCCACCAATCAGCAGCTACTAAGCCTATGTAGATATGTTTTACAACAAAGGATATCAAGTGAATGAAACAAATTAGATAATTGAAGTAAATTGGAAAGCTGTTTAAAATGTAATATCCTTCCTCGCTCGTATAGTAACTGACTGGATTTCATCCAATAACTATGTCTTAAATAATGTGCTTGAAATCAATGTCTGTAACCCATACCTTTCACTTGCACTGATCCATTCTGTGCCAAAGGAAATACCGGCGGAAATTAAGGCCTAGATTTAGAGTTGGGCAGTAGCCGTCAAAACCAGCGTTAGAGGCTCCTAACGTTGGTTTTTACCGCCCTCTGGTATTTGGAGCCAGTCATTAAAGGGTCTAACGCTCACTTTCCAGCCGCGACTTTTCCATACCGCAGATCCCCTTACATCAATTGCGTATCCTATCTTTTCAATGGGATCTTTCTAACTCCGGTATTTAGAGTCGTGGCTGAAGTGAGCGTTAGAAATCTAACGACAAAACTCCAGCCGCAGAAAAAAGTCAGTAGTTAAGAGCTTTCTGTGCTAACGCCGGTTTATAAAGCTCTTCACTACTGTGCTCTAAAGTACACTAACAACCATAAACTACCTATGTACCCCTAAACCGAGGTCCCCCCACATTGCCGCCACTCGATTAAATTTTTTTAACCCCTAATCTGCCGACCACCACCTACGTTATACTTATGTACCCCTAATCTGCTGCCCCTAACACCGCCGACCCCTATATTATATTTATTAACCCCTAACCTGCCCCCCACAACGTCGCCGCCAGCTACCTACAATAATTAACCCCTAATCTTCCGACCGCCACCTACGTTATCCTTATGTACCCCTAATCTGCTGCCCCTAACACCGCCAACCCCTATATTATATTTATTAGCCCCTAATCTGCCCCCCTCAACGTCGCCTCCACCTGCCTACACTTATTAACCCCTAATCTGCCGAGTGGATCTCACCGCTACTATAATAAAGTTATTAACCCCTAATCCGCCTCACTCCCGCCTCAATAACCCTATAATAAATAGTATTAACCCCTAATCTGCCCTCCCTAACATCGCCGACACCTAACTTCAATTATTAACCCCTAATCTGCCGACCAAATCTCGCTGCTACTGTAATAAATGGATTAACCCCTAAAGCTAAGTCTAACCCTAACACTAACACCCCCCTAAATTAAATATAATTTAAATCTAACGAAATAAATTAACTCTTATTAAATAAATTATTCCTATTTAAAGCTAAATACTTACCTGTAAAATAAACCCTAATATAGCTACAATATAAATTAAAATTATATTATAGCTATTTTAGGATTTATATTTATTTTACAGGTAACTTTGTATTTATTTTAACCAGGTACAATAGCTATTAAATAGTTAATAACTATTTAATAGCTACCTAGTTAAAATAATTACAAAATTACCTGTAAAATAAATCCTAACCTAAGTTACAATTAAACCTAACACTACACTATCAATAAATAAATTAAATAAACTACCTACAATTAAACCTAACACTACACTATCAATAAATTAATTAAATACAATATCTACAAATAAATACAATGAAATAAACTAACTAAAGTACAAAAAATAAAAAAGAACTAAGTTACAAAAAATAAAAAAATATTTACAAACATCAGAAAAATATTACAACAATTTTAAACTAATTACACCTACTCTAAGCCCCCTAATAAAATAACAAAGACCCACAAAATAAAAAAATGCCCTACCCTATTCTAAATTACAAAAGTTCAAAGCTCTTTTACCTTACCAGCCCTGAACAGGGCCCTTTGCGGGGCATGCCCCAAAGAATTCAGCTCTTTTGCCTGTAAAAAAAACACATACAATACCCCCCCCCAACATTACAACCCACCACCCACATACCCCTAATCTAACCCAAACCCCCCTTAAATAAACCTAACACTAAGCCCCTGAAGATCTTCCTACCTTATCTTCACCATACCAGGTTCACCGATTGATCCAGAAGAGCTCCTCCGATGTCTTGATCCAAGCCCAAGCGGGGGGCTGAAGATGTCCATGATCCGGCTGAAGTCTTCATCCAAGCGGGAGCTGAAGAGGTCCATGATCCGGCTGAAGTCTTCATCCAAGCGGGAGCTGAAGAGGTCCATGATCCAGCTGAAGTCTTCATCCAAGCGGGAGCTGAAGAGGTCCATGATCCAGCTGAAGTCTTCTATCAACGGCATCTTCAATCTTCTTTCTTCCGGATCCATGTTCATCCCGCCGACACGGAACATCCATCTTCACCGACGACTTCCTTTAAGGGACGTCATCCAAGATGGCGTCCCTCGAATTCCGATTGGCTGATAGGATTCTATCAGCCAATCGGAATTAAGGTAGGAAAATTCTGATCTATCAGCCAATCAGATTGAGCTCGCATTCTATTGGCTGATCGGAACAGCCAATAGAATGCGAGCTCAATCTGATTGGCTGATTAAATCAGCCAATCGGATTGAACTTGATTCTGATTGGCTGATTCCATCAGCCAATCAGAATTTTCCTACCTATATAAAAATTACATGCTCTATCTGAATCATGAAAGTTTATTTTGGCCTAGACTGTCCCTTTAATACATATGCTATGGTAACTTCTGCCCAAAAATAAGAAACTTCTGGATTAAATTGGAATTCTGGCTAAAGAATGTATTAAAGATAGCCCCTCTTGCTTTATCACTTCACCAGATAATATTTTGTCTTAAGAACGAATCTGGCAAACAGATCAGCGAAAAAGTAGTAATCTCTTCCATCCTTGCTACCAGATATCTAATTTGTAAAAAATGGAAAAGTCAAGCACCTCTAAGCATCTCTGGAGTTAAGAACTGCATGAAGAAGCAATGTATATTAGAACAAAGATACACAAATATAGATAGTGAGCATGCTATTAGAAATTTTTAAAAAATTGGGCAGTATTCCTAGAAATATTCTCCTCTACAGAAAAAAATCAGCTGGTTCTGTTCCCTGTTTCTTTTTTTTTTCATGTTGTTCACACAGGGGGAAATGGTGGTTTTAAAAATCCTCCATAACACTGTCAGAGATAACTGACTTCCTTGTATTTATTTTTCGAACGGTGTACAAAGAAATTATACCCATGTATGACAAACAAAACTAACACATTATTGTATAAATTAACATTTGTGGAACTTGTGGAATATGGTATGCTTTAACATTTTTTTTTCTATTTTTTTAATTTATTGTTCATGACAACAAATGTATTAGTTCTATTTCTTTCATGTAATTGACAAGAGTCCATGAGCTAGTGACATATGGGATATACAATCCTACCAGGAGGGGCAAAGTTTCCCAAACCTCAAAATGCCTATAAATACACCCCTCACCACACCCACAATTCAGTTTTACAAACTTTGCCTCCCATGGAGGCGGTGAAGTAAGTTTGTGCTAGATTCTACGTTGATATGCGCTTCGCAGCAGGCTGAAGCCCGGTTTTCCTCTCAGAGTGCAGTGAATGTCAGAGGGATGTGAAGAGAGTATTGCCTATTTGAATACAATGGTCTTCTTCTAGGGCAGGGGTGTCCAAACTTTGCTCTCCAGAGGTTTTGGAACTACATTTCCGATGATGCTCAGCCAGCATTTTTATCTAGCTGAGCATCATGGGAAATGTAGTTCCAAAACCTCTGGAGAGCAAAGTTTGGACATCCCTGCTCTAGGGGATCTATTTCATAGGTTCTCTGTTATCAGTCGTAGAGATTTCTTCTCCTACCTCCCTTTTCAGATTGACGATATACTCTTATATACCATTACCTCTACTGATTCTCGTTTCAGTACTGGTTTGGCTATCTACTATATGTAGATGAGTGTCCTGGGATAAGTAAGTCTTATTTTTTGTGACACTCTACATATAAAGTGCCCAACCATAGCTTAAAGTTCTAAATATATGTCTTTAAACTTATATTTGCCATGATTCAGTATAATCAGTATTCCTTCATTCAGACTGTCAGTTTCATTATTTGGGATAATGCATATGAATAATTTTTTTTTTCTTACCTTGAAAATTTTCAATTGACTATTTTTCCCTGTGGGCTGTTAGGCTCGCGGGGGCAGAAAATGTTTCATTTTATTGCGTCATTCTTGGCGCAAACTTTTTTGGCGCAAAATTTTGTCATTTCCGGCGCCGTAGTTGACGCAGGAAGTTGTATTCAGTTACGTAAATTTTTTGACGCATGTGTATTCAGACTTTTTTTGCGCCCAAAAATGTGGGCGTCGGTTTCAGCGTCAGAGGATGTGGCGTCATACTTGGCGCCAAAAAATATGGGCGTTTTTTTTTTTTTTTTGTTCCACTTTTTTCTCACATTATTTAAGTTTCACTTTTTCATTGCTTCTGGTTGCCAGAGGCTTGTTATTTTGCATTTTTTCCCATTCCTGAAACTGTCATTTAAGGAATTTGAAAATTTTGCTTTATATGTTGTTTTTTCTATTACATATTGCAAAATGTCACATCCTGACCCTGGATCAGAATCTACTACTGGAAAGACGCTGCCTGATGCTGGTTCTACCAAATTTAAGTGCATTTGTTGTAAACTTGTGGTAACTGTTCCTCCGGCTGTTGTTTGTGTTAGTTGCCATGATAAACTTTCCAATGCAGATTGTGTCTCCATTAGTAATAATCCTTTACCTGTTGTTGTTCCTTCAACATCTAATGTTCAGGATGTTCCTGTTTATGTAAAATAATTTGTTTCTAATTCTATTAGGAAGGCTCTGTCTGTTATTCCTCCTTCCAGTAAACGTAAAAGGTCTTTTAAAACTTCTCATATTTCGGATTAATTTTTAAGTGACCGCCATCATTCTGACTTATCTGTTTCTGATGAGGATCTATCTGGTTCAGAAGATTCTGCCTCAGATATTTATACTGATAAATCTTCTTATTTGTTTAAAATGGAGTTTATTCGTTCTTTACTTAAAGAAGTGTTTATTGCATTAGATATGGAGGAGTCTAGTCCTCTTGATACTAAATCTGCTAAGCGTTTAAATTCGGTTTATAAACCTCATGTAGTTATTCCAGAAGTTTTTCCAGTCCCTGATGCGATTTCAGAAGTGATTTCTAGGGAATGGAATAGTCTGGGTACTTCATTTACTCCTTCTCCAAGGTTTAAGAAATTGTACCCTGTGCCATCTGATAGATTAGAGTTTTGGGACAAAATCCCCAAAGTTGATGGGGCTATCTCTACTCTTGCTAAACGTACTACTATTCCTACAGCAGATAGTACTTCCTTTAAGGATCCTTTAGATAGGAAGCTTGAATCCTTTCTAAGGAGAGCTTATTTATGTTCAGGTAATTTTCTTAGACCTGCTATTTCTTTGGCTGATGTTGCTGCAGCTTCAACTTTCTGGTTGGAGGCTTTAGCGCAACAAGTATCAGACCATAATGCTTATAGCATTGTTAAACTTCTTCAACATGCTAATAACTTTGTTTGTGATGCCATTTTTGATATCATTAGAATTGATGTCAGATATATGTCTTTAGCTATTTTAGCTAGAAGAGCTTTATGGCTTAAATCTTGGAATGCAGATATGACTTTTAAGTCAACTTTGCTTTCTCTCTCTTTCCAAGGTAATACATTGTTTGATTCTCAGTTGGATTCAAAAATTTCAACTGTTACTGGGGGGAAGGGAGCCTTTTTGCCTCAGGACAAAAGATCTAAAGGTAAATATAGGGCTGATAATCATTTTCGTTCCTTTCGTCAGAATAAGGAGCTGAAGCCTGATCCTTCCTCTAAAGGAACGGTTTCCGTTTGGAAACCTTCTCCAGTCTGGAATAAATCCAAGCCTTTTAGAAAGTCAAAACCAGCTCCCAAATCCGCATGAAGGTGCGGCCCTCATTCCAGCACAGCTGGTAGGGGGCAGGTTACGATTTTTCAAAGATGTTTGGATCAATTCGATTCACAATCTTTGGATTCAGAACATTGTTTCACAAGGGTACAGAGTAGGTTTCAAGGTAAGGCCGCCTGTGAGAAGATTTTTTCTCTCACGCATTCCAGTAAATCCAGTGAAGGCTCAGGCGTTTCTGAAATGTGTTTCAGACCTAGAGTTAGCTGGGGTAATTATGCCAGTTCCAGTTCTGGAACGGGGTCTGGGGTTTTACTCAAATCTATTCATTGTACCAAAGAAGGAGAATTCCTTCAGACCAGTTCTGGATCTAAAAATATTGAATCGTTATGTAAGGATACCAACATTCAAAATGGTGACTATAAGGACTATTCTGCCTTTTGTTCAGCAAGGGCATTATATGTCTACAATAGACTTACAGGATGCATATCTTCATATTCCGATTCATCCAGATCACTATCAGTTCCTGAGATTCTCTTTTCTAGACAAGCATTACCAGTTTGTTGCTCTTCCGTTTGGCCTAGCAACAGCTCCAAGGATCTTTTCAAAGGTTCTCGGTGCCCTTCTCTCTGTAATCAGAGAACAGGGTATTGTGGTATTTCCTTATTTGGGCGATATCTTGGTACTTGCTCAGTCTTTACATTCTGCAGAATCTCATACGAATCAACTTGTGTTGTTTCTTCAAAGACATGGTTGGAGGATCAATTTACCAAAGAGTTCCTTGATTCCTCAGACAAGGGTAACCTTTTTGGGTTTCCAAATAGATTCAGTGTCCATGACTTTGTCTCTAACAGAAAAGAGACATCTGAAATTGGTTTCAGCTTGTCGAAACCTTCAGTCTCAATTGTTCCCTTCGGTAGCATTATGCATGGAAATTTTAGGTCTCATGACTGCTGCATCGGACGCAATCCATTTTGCTCGTTTTCACATGAGACCTCTCCAGCTTTGTATGCTGAACCAGTGGTGCAAGGATTATACAAAGATATCACACTTAATATCCTTAAATCCCAATGTTCGATCTTCTCTAACTTGGTGGTTGAATCACCATTGTTTAATTCAAGGGGCCTCTTTTGTTCGTCCAACCTGGACTGTGATCTCAACAGATGCGAGTCTTTTAGGTTGGGGAGCTGTATGGGGATCTCTGACAGCGCAGGGGGTTTGGGAATCTCAGGAGGCGAGATTACCAACAACATTTTGGAACTCCATGCGATTTTCAGAGCTCTTCAGTTCTGGCCTCTTCTGAAGAGAGAATCGTTTATTTGTTTTCAGACAGACAATGTCACAACTGTGGCATATGTCAATCATCAAGGTGGGACTCACAGTGCTCAAGCTATGAAAGAAGTATCTCGGATAATTGTATGGGTGGAATCCAGCTCCTGGCTAATTTCTGCGGTTCATATCCCAGGTGTAGACAATTGGGAAGCGGATTATCTCAGTCGCCAGTCATTACATCCGGGCGAATGGTCTCTTCACCCAGAGGTGTTTCTTCAGATTGTTCAAATCTGGGGACTTCCAGAAATAGATCTAATGGCCTCTCATCTAAACAAGAAACTTCCCAGGTATCTGTCCAGATCCAGGGATCCTCAGGCGGAAGCAGTGGATGCGTTGTCGCTTCCGTGGAATTATCATCCTGCCTATATCTTTCCGCCTCTAGTTCTTCTTCCAAAAGTGATTTCCAAGATTTTACTGGAGCGTTCGTTTGTACTGCTGGTGGCTCCAGCATGGCCTCACAGGTTTTGGTATGCGGATCTCATTCGGATGGCCAGTTGCCAACCTTGGACACTTCCGTTACCAGACCTTCTATCTCAAGGCCCATTTTTCCATCAGGATCTCAAATCATTAAATTTGAAGGTATGGAGATTGAACGCTTGATTCTTAGTCATAGAGGTTTCTCTGACTCAGTGATTAATACTATGTTACAGGCTCGTAAATCTGTCTCTAGAAAGATTTATTATCGAGTTTGGAAGACTTACATTTCTCATAAATTCTCTTGGCATTCTTTTAGAATTCCTAGAATTTTACAATTTCTTCAGGATGGTTTGGATAAGGGTTTGTCTGCAAGTTCTTTGAAAGGACAAATCTCTGCTCTTTCTGTTCTTTTTCACAGAAAGATTGCTAATCTTCCTGATATTCATTGTTTTGTACAGGCTTTGGTTCGTATCAAACCTGTCATTAAGTCAATCTCTCCTCCTTGGAGTCTTAATTTGGTTCTGAGGGCCTTACAGGCTCCTTCGTTTGAACCTATGCATTCTCTGGATATTAAATTACTTTCTTGGAAAGTTTTGTTTCTTTTGGCCATCTCTTCTGCTAGAAGAGTTTCTGAGTTATCTGCTCTTTCTTGTGAATCTCCTTTTATGATTTTTCATCAGGATAAGGCGGTGTTGCGGACTTCATTTCAATTTTTACCTAAGGTTGTGAATTCTAACAACATTGGTAGATAAATTGTTGTCCCTTCATTGTGTCCTAATCCTAAGAATTCTCTGGAAAGATCTTTACATTCTTTGGATGTAGTTAGAGCTTTGAAATATTATGTTGAAGCTACTAAAGATTTTAGAAAGACTTCTAGTCTATTTGTTATCTTTTCTGGTTCCAGGAAAGGTCAGAACGCTTCTGCCATTTCTTTGGCATCTTGGTTAAAGTCTTTGATTCATCATGCTTATGTGGAGTCGGGTAAGTCCCCGCCTCAAAGGATTACGGCTCATTCTACTAGGTCAGTTTCTACTTCCTGGGCTTTTAGGAATGAAGCTTCTGTTGATCAGATTTGCAAAGCAGCAACTTGGTCTTCTTTGCATACTTTTACTAAATTCTACCATTTTGATGTTTTTTCTTCTTCTGAAGTAGTTTTTGGTAGAAAAGTACTTCAGGCAGCTGTTTCAGTTTGATTCTTCTGCTTATGATTTCAATTTTTTTCATTATAAGATTAAAACTTTTTGATTTGGGTTGTGGATTATTTTTTCAGCGGAATTGGCTGTCTTTATTTTATCCCTCCCTCTCTAGTGACTCTTGCGTGGAAGTTCCACATCTTGGGTATCTGCTATCCCATACGTCACTAGCTCATGGACTCTATCTAATTACATGAAAGAAAACATAATTTATGTAAGAACTTACCTGATAAATTAATTTCTTTCATATTAGCAAGAGTCCATGAGGCCCACCCTTTTTTGTGGGGGTTATGATTTTTTTGTATAAAGCACAATTATTCCAATTCCTTATTTTTTATGCTTTCGCTCCTTTCTTATCACCCCACTTCTTGGCTATTCGTTAAACTGAATTGTGGGTGTGGTGAGGGGTGTATTTATAGGCATTTTGAGGTTTGGGAAGCTTTGCCCCTCCTGGTAGGAATGTATTTCCCATACGTCACTAGCTCATGGACTCTTGCTAATATGAAAGAAATTAATTTATCAGGTAAGTTCTTACATAAATTATGTTTTTTTTTTGTCTTGCACAGTGTCTTGGATTATAAATAAAAATTAAAAAAAAAAAATGTAATGTCATTTTAATGTTAATTAATTGCTACCATCAATATTTCCATAGAACAAATATCAATCTGCTCTAATACGTTGAGATTTTAATAAAGATATGGAACATATAGAAAAAAAATTGGATTAGAAAACCATATTGAATTAAAAAATATATAACAATGTTTACAGGATGCAACACAACTTGCAGACTTTTAGTAAAAAATCTTTCCTAGCCCTTGAGAAAAAAAAAGCAATAGGATGAAGATATTATTAATATCAAAAGTTGTATCTCAGCCAATTCAAGAAGAAAACACCTTAATATTCAGATTTTACAGTTGACTGAAGACCTTTCAGCACTTTGGATGGAAGATTCTACAGATGAACAGAAACAAATCAATCATGTCTTCAGATTGAAGTCAGCAAGAGAACTATAAAATGTGTATTGCAATGGACAGGAAAAAAGAAGTAGTCGATACATGTTTTAATTAAAAAATAATAAATGATATATACATTTAAGAAAATAAAATATAAAATAAAATGTCTTCCTTTTTTTGGAAAACTAGTATTTGAATATCAAGTTTAACATTTGAATGTTGTTATATTAATATTTGTCTGGTGTTTCTATTAGACTTTAATGTAAGTCTATTGGAATAAATAATTAAATAAAATTGACAGTTACATTTGTTATTTGAATTAATTAAAAATAAGGGGTTCTATTTGGATCTACACTAGACAAACAACATTACAGTTTAAACACATTTAAAATTTTGCACATAAAATAATTCACTACTTTATATGAATAAAAAAGTTCAAGCCATCTAAAAAAGAACAAATGGTATATGGGAGCCACAATTCAAAATGCTGACAACATACACAAAAACCTCATTTTTAACTGATTTATTGATCAATTTGTTTACTTAATAGATATATAGCAGTAAAAGATATAGAACTCAAAGAGACCAATGGCACTTCTCTTATACATTTAGCCAATCCGAGCTGTCTCACTGGATCTCCACGTGTGTGAGCACAGTGTTATCTATATGTCACACATGAACTAACACCCTCTAGTGGTGAAAAACTGTTAAAATGCCCTTAGAGAAGAGGCGGCCTTCAAGGGCTTAGAAATTTTCATATGAACCTCCTCGGTTTAGCTTTCAACTGAGAATACCTATAGAACAAAGCAAATTTGGTGATAAAAGTAAATTGGAAAATTGTTTAAAATAACATTCTCAATCTGATAAATCTCTTATATATAGATCCTTGTGTTATAGGATTTACATTATATAGAGTTATGGTGCTGTGTATAGTGGCTTAATTAGAAAAACAGAGAGGGTTAAGAAACCCACTTTAGTGGATACACGTGTAGCACTCAAGAGTCTATTGACAGGAAAATTCCTGTTTATTTTGTTAAATATAAAGTTCCCCAACTGGGTTACATGGGTGCCCAGCAATAATATTAAAAGTTACCCTTTATTAATTGTATGGGAGAATATTAAAAACACACACTGGAAACCATGTTAATGTGTGAAGAAATCAGTCTGGTATAATTTCCAGCTCATGCAACATAACCAATATCAGCAAGATATATGTAGGAGTCCTAGTATTTAAATAGGTATATGGTAAATCATATCAGTTGTAATGCTGTTGGCTTTGTCACCAGAATAAATACTTAGGTAGAGGGGCTGATTAACCACTCAGATCAGCCCCATTAAATGTAGGTATTAACTGTCATATTAAGGCCAGATGTATCATTATGTCCATAGATTTAGTAAATCAGTTAGTTCTATGAGTGAGCACCCTATTGCAGCGCGAAACGTGTACGAAATGTGCCTTTTCTATGGTGTATTTTGTTTATTTTTAACGTGCTTGAATAAAGCCTGTTTTTATCGTTGCTTCATAGTGGCTTTTTATTTCATCTTAATCAGTATCCAGCAATCATAACTAGCTGAAAACCAACAAGCCAACTATGATTTCAAATAAAAGTTTTTGCTACCTATATACATGTAAGTTTACAAATTATATAGTTACATTTTCTTTGACTTTATATTGCATATTGAAATAGAAAAACATATTAATACAATTATGTAAATAGCAATAATAAACTTACAAATTTAATGTATATAGATACAAAGTTTAATATAATATTAAGTGGATCTATAAAACGAATTCACTTAGTATAAAAGGAAGAAAACTATATATATATATATATATATATATATATATATAACTGGTCCTTTTAAATGTGCAATTTATTTTGTGACGTTTCGGGACCGTATCCGTCTGAGGAAGGGGATACGGTCCCCGAAACGTCACAAAATAAATTGCACATTTAAAAGGACCAGTGAGTGCTGCCATTTGTTCATTACTATTCAACTCCTGCATGCACCCTGGCAGAGTGACCTAAGAAGTGAGAGTGCTCTCCAGCTGCCTGTATTTATATACGTATATATATATATTAATATATGTATATATATATATATATATATATATATATATATATATATATATATATATATATATATATAGATAGATAGATAGATATAAGAAATAAAGAAAATAAGATAGAAACTAGAGGGCGCACTGAACAGAATATAGAAAAAACATGTTACAGGATATTAACTGGATTATATGGTCTAGTTTATAAACCCATACGCTTTAATGAAAACAATTAAGAAAAAAAACAGAGTTATACCAAAGTATTAACAGAATTTTGTAACAGAATTTGAACAGAATTTCAGAGGCTCGTAGAAATAGGGAGGTATATATTAAACAAATCTTTAGGCCACCTTATAATGAGCCTTTAAGCATTTTCAGCACCAATGTTAGAGCACAAAATATACAATAAGATTTTATAGCACAAATATTCAAGCACAGGTACTATGTAAAATATATAAAATATGATTGTAAATGTAACTGGTAGAGCTATATAGTGATGCAAAAAATAGGGCTTAACACTCTAATTGCAAAACTTCCCAAAACAATAGACTGGAAAATCTGACAAGTAAATACAATCAAAAAGATAGAAACATAAAAACATTCAAATCGTGTAAATTGTATTTACTTGTCAGATTTTCCAGTCTATTGTTTTGGGAAGTTTTGCAATTACAGTGTTAAGCCCTATTTTTTGCATCACTATATAGCTCTGCCAGTTACATTTACAATCATATTTTATATATTTTACATAGTACCTGTGCTTGAATATTTGTGCTATAAAATCTTATTGTATATTTTGTGTTCTAACATTGGTGCTGAAATTACTTAAAGGCTCATTATAAGGTGGCCTAAACATTTATTTAATCTATATACCTCCCTATTTCTATGAGCCTCTGAAATTCTGTTCAAATTCTGCTAGAAAATTCTGTTAATACTTTCGTATAACTCTGTTTTTAAAAAAATGTTTTGCTTAATTGTTTTCATTAACCCCTTAGTGACCAGAGCACTTTTCCATTTTCTGTCCGTTTGGGACCAAGGCTATTTTTACATTTTTGCGGTGTTTGTGTTTAGCTGTAATTTTCTTCTTACTCATTTACTGTACCCACACATATTATATACCGTTTTTCTCGCCATTAAATGGACTTTCTAAATATACCATTATTTTCATCATATCTTATAATTTACTATAAAAAAAATGATAAAATATGAGGAAAAATTGAAAAAAAACACACTTTTTCTAACTTTGACCCCCAAAATCTGTTACATATCTAAAACCACCAAAAAACACCCATGCTAAATAGTTTCTAAATTTTGTCCTGAGTTTAGAAATACCCAATGTTTACATGTTCTTTGCTTTTTTTGCAAGTTATAGGGCCATAAATACAAGTAGCACTTTGCTATTTCCAAACCATTTTTTTCCAAAATTAGCGCTAGTTACATTAGAACACTGATATCTTTCAGGAATCCCTGAATATCCCTTGACATGTATATATTTTTTTTTAGTAGACATCCCAAAGTATTGATCTAGGCCAATTTTGGTATATTTCATACCACCATTTCACCGCCAAATGCGATCAAATACAAAAAATTTTCACTTTTTCACAAATTTTTTCACAAACTTTAGGTTTCTCACTGAAATCATTTACAAACAGCTTGTGCAATTATGGCATAAATGGTTGTAAATTCTTCTCTGGGATCCCCTTTGTTCAGAAATAGCACACATATATGGCTTTGGCGTTGCTTTTTGGTAATTAGAAGGCCGCTAAATGCCACTGCGCACCACAAGTGTATCATGCCCAGCAGTTAAGGGGTTAATTAGGGAGCTTTTAGGGAGCTTGTAGGGTTAATTTTAGCTTTAGTGTAGTGTAGTAGACAACCCCAAGTATTGATCTAGGCACATTTTGGTATATTTCATGCCACCATTTCACCGCCAAATGCGATCAAATTAAAAAAAACGTAAAATTTTTCACAATTTTAGGTTTCTCACTGAAATCATTTACAAACAGCTTGTGCAATTATGGCACAAATGGTTGTAAATGCTTGTCTGGGATCCCCTTTGTTCAGAAATAGCAGACATATATGACTTTGGCGTTGCTTTCTGGTAATTAGAAGGCCACTAAATCCTGTTGCGCCTCACACGTGTATTATGGCTAGCAGTGAAAGGGTTAATTAGGGAGTTTGTAGTGAGCTTGCAGGGTTAATTTTAGCTTTAGTGTAGAGATCAGCCTCCCATCTGACACACCCCACCCCCTGATCCCTCCCAAACAGCTCCCTTCCCTCCCCCACCCCACAATTGTCCCCGCCATCTTAAGTACTGGCAGAAAGTCTGCCAGTACTAAAATAAAAGGGTTTTAAAAAAAAAATGAATTTTTTTTAGCATATTTACATATGCTACTGTGTAGGATCCCCCCCTTAGCCCCCAACCTCCCTGATCCCCCCCAAAACTGCTCTCTAACCCTCCCCTCTGCCTTATTGGGGGCCATCTTGGGTACTGGCAGCTGTCTGCCAGTACCCAGTTTACAATAAAAAGTGCTTTTTTTTTCTTTGGTTTTTTTTTTCTGTAGTGTAGCTTCCCCCCCCCCCACCCCCCACAGACAAACCCCCACCACCTTGCTGATTATTTACATTTTCAATATTTTTTATCTTTTTATTTTCACATTTTCTGCAGTGTAGCGGTTCCCACCCGCTCCCTCCCCGTGCACGCGCCCGCCCCCACCCTCCCGTGCACGCGCGCACGCCCGTGCGCGCCCCCAGCCACCCCCGCCCACGATCCCGCCCCCCTTCACATCCACATGGCCATCGATGGCCGCCACCCGCCTCCCGGTCCGGCTCCCACCCACCAACGCAGGTAGCCACCGATCTCCGGTGCAGAGAGGGCCACAGAGTGGCTCTCTCTGCACAGGATTACTTAAAAAGGTTATTGCAGGATGCCTCCATATCGAGGCATCACTGCAATAACCGGAAAGCAGCTGGAAGCGAGCAGGATCGCTTCCAGCTGCTTTCCACACTGAGGACGTGCAGGGTACGTTCTCAGGCATTAACTGCCTTTTTTCTGAGGACGTACCCTGCACGTCCTCAGTCGTTAAGGGGTTAAAGCGTATGGGTTTATAAACTAGACCATACAATCCAGTTACTATTAATATCCTGTAACATGGTTTTTTATATTCTGTTCAGTGCACTCTCTAGTTTCTATCTTATTTTCTTCATTTCTCATTTTTCTTTCTTATCAGGTCCGCAGTTATTGGAAGACTCCGGTCCTGATAGATAGATTTGGGCAGCATTTTAGTGAACTATACGACTTTTCTGGGTCTTTATTGTGCCATACTCACAATCTTTTCGGCTAGATCACGAGTTTTGCCGGTAAGGCTGTGCATTGCTAACGCTCCTTTTTTTCTTACCGCTCCCTTTAAACAACGCTGGTATTGCAAGTTTTCTTTAAGCTGGTGTTAGCCAAAGAAAAGTGAGCGTTGAGCAAAATTTAGCTCAACATCTCACCTCGATACCAGCGTTGCTTACGGTAGCGGTAAGCTGGCAAAACGTGCTCGTGCACGATTTCCCCATAGGAACCAATGGGGCTGAGCTGGGTGAAAAAAAAAACTAACACCTGCAAAAAAGCAGCGTTCAGCTCCTAACGCAGCCCCATTATTTCCTATGGGAAAATGAAAGTTATGTCTGCACCTAACACCCTAACATGAACCCCGAGTCTAAACACCCCTAATCTTACACTTATTAACCCCTAATCTGCCGACCCCGCTATCGCTGACATCTGCATTATATTATTAACCCCTAATCTGCCGCTCCGGACACCGCCGCCACCTACATTATACTTATAAACCCCTAATTTTCTGCCCCCCACATCGCCGACACCTACATTATAGTTATAAACCCCTAATCTGCCCCCCCAACGTCGCTGCAACTATATTAAATTTAGTAACCCCTAATCTGCCGCCGCCAGCGTCGCCGCAACTATAATAAAGTTATTAACCCCTAAACCTAAGTCTAACACTAACCCTAACCCCCCCTAACTTAAATATAATTTAAATTAAACAAAATTATTTTAACATAATTAAATAAATTAATCCTATTTAAAACTAAATAGTTACCAATAAAATAAACCCTACGCTATCTACAATATAACTAATAGTTACATTTGTAGCTAGCTTAGGGTTTATATTTATTTTACAGGAAAGTTTGTATTTATTTTAACTAGGTACAATAGTTATTAAATAGCTATTAACTATTTATAAACTACCTAGCTAAAATAAGTACAAAATTACCTGTAAAATAAATCCTAACCTAAGTTACAATTACACCTAACACTACACTATCATTAAACTAATTACCTAAACTACCTACAATTAATTACAATTAAATGAAATAAACTAAATTACGAAAAAACCCCACTAAATTACAGAAAAAAAAAGAATTACAAGAATTTTAAACTAATTACACCTAATCTAATCCCCCTAATAAAATAAAAAAGTCCCCCAAAATAATAAAATTTCCCTACCCTATACTAAATTACAAATAGCCCTTAAAAGGGCCTTTTGCGGGGCATTGCCCCAAAGTAATCAGCTCTTTTACCTGAAAAAAAAAATACAATACCCCCTTAACATTACAACCCACCACCCACACACCCCTACTCTAAAACCCACCCAATCCCCCCTTAAAAAAACCTAACACTAACCCCCTGAAGATCACCCTACCTTGAGCCGTCTTCACCCAGCCAGGCACAAGTGGTCCTCCAGAGGGTCCGAAGTCTTCATCCGATCGGGGCAGAAGAGGTCCTCCAGATGGCAGAAGGCTTCATCCAGGCAGCATCTTCTATCTTCATCCTTCCGGAGCGGGTACATCTTCAATCCAGCCGACTTGGAGCCATCCTCTTCAACCGAAGTCCTAACGAAGAATGAAGGTTCCTTTAAATGACGTCATCCAAAATGGCGTCCCTTGAATTATGATTGGCTGATAGAATCCTATCAGCCAATCGGAATTAAGGTAGGAAAAATCCTATTGGCTGATGTAATCAGCCAATCGGATTGAAGTTCAATCCGATTGGCTGATCCAATCAGCCAATAGGATTGACCTCGCATTCTATTGGCTGTTCCAATCAGCCAATAGAATGCAAGGTCAATCCTATTGGCTGACCTAAGTTACAATTACACCTAACACTACACTATCATTAAACTAATTACCTAAACTACCTACAATTAATTACGATTAAATGAAATAAACTAAATTACGAAAAAAAAACCCACTAAATTACAGAAAAAAAAGAATTACAAGAATTTTAAACTAATTACACCTAATCTAATCCCCCTAATAAAATAAAAAAGTCCCCCAAAATAATAAAATTTCCCTACCCTACCCTATACTAAATTACAAATAGCCCTTAAAAGGACCTTTTGCGGGGCATTGCCCCAAAGTAATCAGCTCTTTTACCTGTAAAAAAAAATACAATACCCCCCCAACATTACAACCCATAACCCACACACCCCTACTCTAAAACCCACCCAATTCCCCCTTAAAAAAACCTAACATTAACCCCCTGAAGATCACCCTACCTTGAGCCGTCTTCACCCAGCCAGGCACAAGTGGTCCTCCAGAGGGTCTGAAGTCTTCATCCGATCGGGGCAGAAGAGGTCCTCCAGATGGCAGAAGGCTTCATCCAGGCAGCATCTTCTATCTTCATCCTTCCGGAGCGGGTACATCTTCAATCCAGCCGACGTGGAGCCATCCTCTTCAACCGAAGTCCTAACGAAGAATGAAGGTTCCTTTAAATGACGTCATCCAAGATGGCGTCCCTTGAATTACGATTGGCTGATAGAATCCTATCAGCCAATCGGAATTAAGGTAGGAAAAATCCTATTGGCTGATGTAATCAGCCAATCGGATTGAAGTTCAATCCGATTGGCTGATCCAATCAGCCAATAGGATTGACCTTGCATTCTATTGGCTGTTGTTAAACTACAAGGATTAAATATTATAAAGAACAAAGAATTTAACAATTAATTAACCTTATTTTAGGAGTGAATTCTAATTCATACCCAACATTAGTATTATTATTATTAATATTTATCACTGTCTATATACAAAAAAAGCTGGAAATGAAACTTGAAGTCTCATAAATACATATACATTTTGTTTAGAGTAATGAAATAAAAAGTTGCCCAGCATGTTTTAGTAAAACAAATCAACATTCATTATAGAAAATCCAAAACACCTCCCTTTGGTCTAAAAGTCTCTCCCTATCCCTACCTCTCCTATGTCTAGGGACATGGTCTATACCCTGAACTGTCAAAAGGGAATCATTTGAATTGTGTTCCTATCTAAAATGTTTTGCTATAGGTGTTGTACTTTCTGGGTTCCTATATTACTTAGATATTGTAATACTCTAGTCCGTACAGTTTTTTACACCCTTGACAAGTTAGTAGGTAAATGACGTGTGGTGTTAAATGTGATTCTGAAGCATATGTCATGTACTCTATTAGTAGTACTTGTTACAAATTTAGCCCCTTGTTCAATGTGTGTACACGTTTTACAAATTCTTCCATTGCATTTCTATTTTCATAGATGGTGCTAATATACTCCTCAAAGTCTTGGCTTTACGAGCAGAAAAATGACAACCTTCTGCAACAATTCTGTTTAGTTTGGCATCACTCTTAAAGGGACACTGAACCCAAATTTGTTTCTTTTTTGATTCAGATAGAGCATGCAATTATAAGCAACTTTCTAATTTAATCCTATTATTAATTTGTCTTCGTTCTCTTGCTATCTTTATTTGAAAAAGAAGGCATCTAAGCCAAGGAGCCAGACAATTTTTGGCTCAGTACGCTGGACAGCATTTGTTTATTGGTGGGTGAATTTATCCACCAATCAGCAAGAACAACCCAGGTTGATCACCAAAAATGGGCCGGCATCTTAACTTACAATCTTCCTTTTCAAATAAAGATTCAAAGTCTTGACATTTTCCACCATGGTGAATTCAAGATTCAAATTATTGCTGTAAGCATAGTCAAGAAACCGGCAGCAAATCGTCAATGTACCTGCCAAAATAAATAATGTTGTCACAAAAGGGATTGGTATCTCCAAAAACATGGCACAGCTCCCAGAATCCCATATAGAGATTCGCATAGGATGGTGCAAATTCGGCACCCATGGCTGTGCCACATTTTTGGAGATAGTACTTGCCCTCGAACATGAAACAATTGTGTGTGAGCAGATATTCAATTGCAGAATGCAAAAATTGAATAGTGACAAAATCATAAGTAGTGTAATAAGTTAGAAAAAACGTAATGCTTCAAATCCCTGATCATGAGGGATGGAATTATTAAGAGATTAAGATTAACATCCAATGTGACAAATCTGTAAGTGTCACTCCAAGTCATATGTTCAATTTGTTCAATGAGTGCTGTAGTATCTCTCAAATAACCAAATACATTTGTGACTATAGGTTGCAAAAAAGTGTCTTCCAGATCAGAAATTCTCTCATTTAATGATCCAATACCTGCCACAATTGGGCAGCCTGGTGGATTTACATGATCCTTATGAAGTTTGGGAAGGTGATGGAATATAGGCATATAAGGATTTTTAGGCAATAAATATTCCACCACCTTCTTAGAGATTACCCCATGCTCGCCTTGCTTTGTGAACAACTTCAGCTAGTATCAATCGGTATGTTTCAGTGGGATTTGATTGTAAAGGTTGGTATACATCAGTGTTAACAAGTTGTCCGGTAGCTTCCGCTAAGTAATCACTTTTATTCAAAACTACTGTGTTACCACCTTTGTCAGATTCCCTGATTACTATATTCTGGTCATGTTTCAGAGCCTGTATCACTTTCCTCTCAAGTATAGTTAGATTGTTACCCTTATAACCCTTTAACATCAGTACCTTTGTTCTTTTAATCCAAATCAATAAGATGGGTTTCCAAGGTTTGTTGAAAAACCTGCACATTCTGACCCCTGCTATGAATATGGTAAAAGTAGCTTTTTTCCTTAAATATGCTCACATCAATATCTCTTTCTGAAGGCCCAAACCTACTTGCTTGTGTACAGTTACTCTCTTTCATAAGTTCCTGCATATCCATCATGGCTGCATGGTCACTGAAATTTAAATTAGGAGCATACTGTACACAATCAACTTCACCTTCACCTTTATGTGCCTCGTTACCTTTCTCCTCATTCTCATTAAAAAATGTTTTTTCAAAGTCAGGTCCCTGACAAAATTATTTAAGTCTAATATAATTGAGAAAAGGCAACCCCTTATTTAAAAGTGAAATTTCCTGATTGTTAAGTGTTCTAGAGGATAAATTAACAAAATTGTTTAAGGACGAGCTGTCTTGAAAGACACTTTATTCCTTTGAGGGTACCCGCTGTTGCCTGCCCCTTCCACCTCATCCCCTGCTTCTGCAACATAATTTATTTTTGTTTTTATCTTTGGTTTGGAGCTGCCCTCCCCGTTTTTGACTGTGTGGAGGTAGTGGGTATTGGGGTGTCTAGCACAGAAATGGATTCCCTGGCTGATGTTAATTTACTAGCTAGTTGGGATGATGCCTCCTGATCTGAAGTGTCATAGTCATATTCAGTTTCACTTTTTTTGGTGTTTAGGCCCTGAATTTTTATTGTTAGTGTTTCTACATGCAGCTCGACCCTTAAAAGATGTTTTGTAATAATTGTTACTAGTCCATTTATAGACCTTATTCATCTCATAGTCCAACTTGTCTCTTTGCATTTTTTGCTCTTTACACAACCACAGTTCCTTTTTAAAGGATCTCATATTTCCTTGGAACTGTTTGTCATAATCTTTAAACTCTTGTTGATATTGATGTTTCTTTAGCTCCAATTGCAGCTCTTGCATATGCTGAATTAGTTGTAGTCTCTGTTTCTTTTCATACTCAATGAGTAGTAGTATGAGGGCCTTTGAGCAAGCTGTGAGAATGTCATTCCACTTAGCTATAAATTCCTGGCAAGTTCCAATGGGGCCTATCTATCAAGCTCCGAATGGAGCTTGATGTCCCGTGTTTCTGGCGAGCCTGCAGGCTCACCAGAAACAGCAGTTATGAAGCAGCGGTCACAAAGACCGCTGCTCCATAACCTGTCTGCCTGCTCTGAGCAGGCGGACAGACATCGCCACAATACACCTCCCTGCATTTGACACGTCCCTGCAGGTGGCTCATTGGCCGCGAGTCTGCTGAATACGGCGAGCGTATTGCTCGCCGTATTCAGTGAGGTCTGGCGGACCTGATCCGCAATTAAAATTATTCTTTAAAACAAACAAATGTGTACCGGCACAAGTGACTAAAAATCAACAGTGACATTAAACAGACATATATCTCATAGCATGATAAAAGAGTAGATACCAGATATGCTGGTTAAAACAGTATGCAAGTGAAAATTCATGCAAAAATGACAGTAAGCATAAAACCTATTAGGTTGAGAGAACAGATTATCCCTGAGGGATACATGTTGTGAGCTGGTATGCTTATAGTTCTGGAATGGTAAATCTTTAGATCTTGAGGTACTTAGAGAATGTCTCATAGAATGTCTCAGAGAAAGTTGTGAGTAGCAGCCTTACCTTTAGGTGATTTCTTCTGTTTGTTGAACTGAGTTTCGGTCTTTTTGGCCAAGTGAGAAACATGTTTCCTATTTGTTTGTTTCCAATTGTTATTCGATTCCAGCCGTTCTGCGGTCTGTTCTTCCAGAGAAGGCAATCCTCCTTATGGCTTGAAACCTCCTGACACTTGTATTAGTCTTCAAGTTATGCCGTAGCACAAACAGTGGATTCAGGTTATGTAGGGGAAAAAAAACTTTTAGTTTGGAAATGGAGTTGTATCACATAGGCGCTACAGCGGTTAAGTGTGTACCTGTCCCTCGTTATTTTGCACTAAGAGTCACTCGGACACCCATTCAGCCTAGGATACTTCTCCACTAACGTTAAATATACAGGTGATAGAGAAAGTGCATCTACGCATTTTTGGCTGTATATCAGCCTTTATCAAGATCAAAAAGAGGTGAAAATGTCTTTGTTTTACTTGATATAGTGTTGGTTGTATCCAGTTTCCAGCATCTATCAATCTTTACCGCTGCATGCTAGCAAGCCTCTACACGGAACAATCGTCCGTCTTCTGTGAAATCATCACTATTGGACTGGGCCTTGCACCAGCATCACAGTACGTGCTGATCTGGAAAAACGACAATCCCAACGTATCAACCAAATGGATGAGAAGACAGCAAAATAGTAAGTATACCAATCAGATATTCACTCCAAAATTAGTACGCTCCAACAATATTATATTCAGTACCGCACTTGTTCAAGTTGTGTTTAATAGGATCATACAATATTCGCCTTTAGGCTAGGGGTATAAATAAAGCAGTTTACTGAAACCAGCATAGATTCTGGGAAACAAAACAATCACAGTATCACTACACACATACCCTTTGATGTCCAACACTTTTCTTCAGCTGAACCCTTTTGGTAGAATTATACATAGATCCTTGTGTTATAGGATTTATATTATATAGAGTGATGGTGCTGTGTATAGTGGCTTAATTAAAAAAAATAGAGTGTTAAGAAACCCTCTTTAGAGAATACACGTGTAGCGCTCAATAGTCTATTGTTTATTTTGTTCAATATAAAGTTACCCAACTGGGGTACATGGGTGCCCAGCAATAATATTAAAACTTAATCTTTATTAGTTGTGTATGCTAATGATAAAAAATGGGAGAATATTAAAAACACCCACTGGAAAACATGTTAATGTGTGAAGAAATCAGTCTGGTATAATTCCCAGCTCAGGCAACATAACCAATATCAGCAAGATATATGTAGGAGTCCTAGTATTTAAATAGGTATATGGTAAATCATATCAGCTGTAATGCTGTTGGCTTTGTCACCAGAATAAATACTTAGGTAGAGGGGCTGATGAACCACTCAGATCTTGTTACAGCCCCATTAAATGTAGGTATTAACTGTCATATTAAGGCCAGATGTATCATTATGCCCATAGATTAAGCTGTGTGGTGTTTGGTAAAAGGTAAATCAGTTAGTTCTATGAGTGAGCGCCCTTTCTATGGTGTACTTTGATATTTTAAACGTGTTTGAATAAAGCCTGTTTTTATCGTTGCTCCGTAGCAGTTTTTTTTTGCATCTAAATCAGTTAGTATCCAGCGATTATAACTAGCTGAAAACCAACCAGCCAACTTTGAATTCAAATAAAAAATGTTGCTACCTATATACATGCAAGTTTACAAATTATATAGTTAAATCCTCTTTGACTTTATATTGCATATTGACATAGAAAAAAACATATTAATAAAATTATGTAAATAGCAATAATGAACTTCTAAATTTAATGTATTTAGATACAAAGTTTAATATAATATTTAGTGGATCTATAAAATGAATTCACTTAGTATAAAAGGAAGAAAACTATATATATGTATGTATGCTTATTTAACATGACTTGCAGCAGAAGGGTTTTCTATGTCATAGAGATATTTTCTTCTCATAATTTGATAACTATATACTGTTGGCCATCTGCACTATAGTTATGTGATTGAAGAATATACAAAAGGCAGCATAGATATTTCCGTGCGCTGCGCACATTAAAAACAGAGAGTTGGAGTGGAAATCTAAAGAGCTGTCACACAATCACCAAACCTTACAGACAACCTTAGAATCTGAAAGACAATGCTTTATTTCTGTGAGTGAATGAAAACTTAAACCTTTGCAAGAGAATGAAGAGTTATGAAACGATGTAGTGAATTTGACAAATTTTCTCTGGATGCACAATGAAATGTCAAATTCTAGATAAGCACAGTGGAGCGATACAAACATTCTCAGCATGGGAATAAAAATTAAAGTGAAGTCTCAGGAAAATAGAAGCTAATATAATTCCGTAAATTTTCTGAGAAAGCTACAGACTGCTCAATAAAAATGAACCAGCCAATAGAGTAAAGCACTAGAAAAAAATAAAGAAATCAAAAGAGCAACTAGACAGAGAATGTAAAAACGAATGGGAAGAAGAGAAGCACCACTGTCAAAAACTGCTTTCTAGGAACTATACAAGTAGAAAAAAAGCTTTGAAAAACAAAAATAATCTAGTCTCAGACTATCAACAAAAAAAAAAACAAATATAGAGGCGGGAGCAACCTAATGACACAGATAGCCCTAATAAATTACATAAGAATAAAGAAATGTCAATTTAAAATCAATAAAAATACAATTTTGAAATTGATGTACTGCAGCTGGAAAACAAGAAAAAAATATTTTGTATGTTTTAGTATATAAGTATGTATTTATTATAAGTGACTATTCTTGTAATAACAAATATAGTGCAAATATTGACCTTACAATGGATTAGGCCTTTGCCTAGGGCAACATGATTTGGGGGCAGCAACTTTTTAAGAGTAGTTCAGAAATGTTATGTAAACTAAATCATTCCTGTTGTCTTGTGTGGTTTTATGACTCCTTTATGTACCTCTAAACTTTAAGACAAATATGAGCTAACATTCAGCTAGATTACTAGCATCCATTGCATTCCTATTGGCTGAAAATTAGGGTTGCTAAAATCCTATTGGCTATTAAAATCAGCCAATAGGATTTAAGCAGCTCTCATTCTATTGGCTAATTCGAATAAGCCAATAGAATGAGAGCTGCTTAAATCCTATTGGCTGATTTTAATAGCCAATAGGATTTTAGCATCTCTAATTCCGATTGGCTGATTCAAAATTTTCAGCCAATAGGAATGCAAGGGACGCCATCTTGAATTGCGTCCCTTGCATTGAAGATTCAGTGTACGGCGGAGACCGTATGAAGAGGATGCTCCACGCCAAATGTCGTCAGGATGGAGCCGCTCTGCGCCGGCTGGATGAAGATCGAAGAGGCTGCCTGGATAAAGACTTCTTGCAGCATGGATGAAGACTTTGCTGGCTGGATGAAGACTTCTTGCCGCATTGATGAGGACTTTGCCAGCTGGATGGAGCCTTCAAGCGGGGCTTCAACAACTGTAAGTGGATCGTCAGAGGTTAGTGTAAGTTTTTTTATGGGTTTTTTGAGTGTGGTTTTTATTTAGTTTAGGGTCTGGGCGGTAAAAGAGCTAAATGCCCTTTTAAGGGCAATGCTCATACAAATGCGGTAAGCTTAGGTTATTTTAGATATTTTTTTATTTATGGGGTTAGTTGGGTGGTGGGTTTTACTGTAGGACTGTTGGGATGGGGTGTTTGTATTATTTTTCTGCAGGTAAAAGAGCTGATATCTTTGGGGCAATGCCCCACAAAAGGCCCTTTTAAGGGCCATTGGTAGTTTATTGTAGGCTAGGGTTTTTATTTTGGGTGGGCTTTTTTATTTTGATAGGGCTATTAGATTAGGTGTAATTCTTTTTTATTTTTGATAATTTGTTTGTTATTTTTCATAATTTAGTGGGGGTTTTTTGTAATTTAGTTACGGCCAGATTACGAGTTTTTGGTTATGAGGTGTGCGGTGCTACCGTGCTGTTTTTTTTCTCACCGCTCACTTACATGCAGCGCTGGTATTACCGGTTTTTACAAACCTGGCGTTAAAAGGCAAAAAGTGAGCGTAGAGCAAAATTGAGCTCCATACCGCACTCCAATACCAGCGCTGCTTAAGTCAGCGGTGAGCTGGTCGTACGTGCTCGTACACGATTTCCCCATAGACATCAATAGGGAGAGCCGGCTGAGAAAAAGTCTAACACCTGCAAAAAAGCAGCGTAAAACTCAGTAACGCAGCCCCATTGATTCCTATGGGGAAACACATTTTATGTCTACAGAATAGTTTAGTGTTTAGGAGCGCCTATTTAAAGGCTAAGTCTAATGAGGGTATAAATAAAAGTACGTCGTTAAGTATACCAGCACAAGGAGCCCAAGAGTGTAGAGGATATTTACAAGTTTAATATAGCTTTTAAATTAACAAATTTATTAAGGCAATAGCTTGGTGTCTATAATTGCAAACAGATTATAAAAGCATAAAAGTATATGGATCCATATCACTTCATAAATAAACAATAATTAAAAACATTCACTGGTGTACTGTATCTGATAAAATCAATTTTACAGTCTATGATAAAACTGGTTTGGGTGAAGTCAAAAAGATGTACAAATGATACAGTAAAATACAATAAAAGATGTACAAATGATACAGTAAAATACAATAAAGTAAAATACAATAAAATACAAAAATAATGCAATAAAATACAGGAATGGTGTAAAAAAAGGAGCAAATGGGGATAGGTCGTGTGGCCTAGGATAAAAACATATATGTGAAGGATGTCATCCTGATTTAATATGAGAAAAAATGTGATAATCTTTTAGAAAAATAAAGTAAAAATGTGATAATCTTTTAGAAAAATAAAGTGAAATGTTGTTTTTAGCCTGATGAAGGATGTGATAAAAATGTGTGCGAGTCCCCTCGTGAAAAGTCAAAAAGTGTCCAAAATTAAGTCAATAATCCGCAAAAAAGTCACTCATAAAAAACAAAAATCCAAAATGTCAAAGAAATGAAATCCAAAAGAATTTAGTAGTGATAATGTGATGTCCAATAAAAGTCAAAAATGCCACCTGTGTTTATGGATCAAACTGTGAATAGCTGAAAAAAATGGAAATCCAACTGACCAATTTCTTGAAAATATTGGATATATGAAACAATGAATATAAAAAGGTTTATAAAAAAGGTTATAAAAAATATAAGACGATCCAATCCCTGTGGAAAAAGAAAAATACAACATAGAGCAGTATCGTTTAAAATACGTTTGCACAAGTAGAAATAAAACTCACCATATATGCCAACGCGTTTCGGCCCACCAATAGGGCCTTTATCAAGACTGATATATGGTTGGTGAGAGTGCTTGCTTTATACTTGTTTGGTTTGTGACAAAATTCTCAATTGCGCCAAAAAAGTTGCGCCAAGAATTCGCGCCAAAAGTTGGCCTTTGAACCCGGAAGTGTAAGATAGACCGGATATGTGTAGCTCCGGTTTCGGATAAAAACATATATTATGATATTATGGCACATATATAAGTCCTTCATTTTAGACTCATTTTGTTAATGTCCCTTAGAAGTGATGATTGGCAATTGGGGACTTGCTGGAGATATAGTAACTGTCTTGTACCGGATGTATGGTATTTTCATTCTACCGGAAGTTAACTGAAACCGGAAATTGATTTTGAGAGCAAAATTTGACCGGAAGTGTAATACCGATAGTAACATTTGTTACGATATGGAGGCCCAGATTTATTATTGAATAATACCCTCCTTAAGGACTCATTGTGCTGGTAACCCCGAAACATTAATTCGGCAGTTCGTGACTTATTAGCCCCATAATTGGTACTCGATTCCTGAGAAAGCCGTTCTACCGGAAGTGTATACATACCGGAAGTTAACAGAAACCGGAAGTCGGTTTCTTACGTGGAAAGCAGAGGAGGCGGTAGACATGTGTCTGGGATTTGTGAATGAAAACATTGTGGGATCTTAAGTTTAGTATGGGAATCATTCACCTGTTTTGTTAGAATGACATAAAATAAGGAACATAAAATAAATAAAGATTTTTTGAGTGAAACTGTGATGTGGTCTCCAAATCTGAGATTCGTTTATAATTATTCATTTTAATCGCATATAAATTCTGACCTAGGTGTAAAACGAGATTGGAATATAGTCTTAGTTATGAGAATAACCTATAGTTGTGGTAACTTCATCACTTGTTATTTAGGAGTTATTAAATCCAGATAGTTAGACATAGAGGTCAAGTCGTGTTTAAAATTGACATGAACGAGGTTAACAAGATATATATAAAAATATAAATTATGAAATTGTCGGAAATGTAAAAAGACATTTAAAAGATATAGAGTTGTCTTTTTGAAGTGTATTTTAAAAAATCTTAAAAATATTAAGAAATGTTAAAAACGAAAGCTTGTAAAATATAATTTTTTTTAAAAATTATTTTTTCCTTAAAATTGTTAAAAATTGTTAAAAATTGTGCATAGGGGAAGGTTTCGGGGCCCTAAATCAACCAACCGGCTATTGTCGCTTCAAGTTGGTGTTTATGTGTAGATCTATAATTGTTATAGGTGTTTGATATGTGGGATCCTTCATTTGAGATGTAATAGATGCGATAAGTCTTCTTTATTATTGAGACCTTTAGGATAGAGACAATCAAGTTCATAGATCCATCTTGATTCAGCTACAAGAAGTTTTCTTTCATAATCCCCGCCTCTCCAGTTGGGTCTTATTCGTTGAATCCCATAGTAGCTGAAATCTTTAAGGTTACTTTTATGATGGATGGTGAAGTGTTTGTACAGGGCGGTTTCGGTGTTGCCGTGTTCGACTTGTAGAATGTGCTCTCTAATCCTATCTTTTAATGGTCTTGTGGTTTGGCCCACATACTGTAGTGCACAGCTGCATTGTATTACGTATATTACGCCTTTACTTGAACATTTTATCATATCTTTAATTATATATTCCACCTTTGAGTTGTTGGATACGAATTTCTTGGTTTTGATACCTCTTTTGCATGCTTTGCAACTTATGCATGGATAGAAGCCCCTGATTGTCTTGCCAAAGACATCTTGTGTTCCTGTTGATCTGGAGCGTGGGACACTAGGTGATAGTATGTTTCTTAAATTGTCTGATTTCCTGTAGATGAATTTCGGTTTGTCTGCTAGTATTTCCCCTATGGTATCATCGTTTTTCAGTAGAGGCCAATGTTTTTTAATTATTCCCTCTATCAAATGTCTGTTTTCGCAATATTGTGTGATGAATGCTACATCGATAGTATTTCTGTCATCCGTTATTGTCTTCAGTTTGTCTTTATATTTCAAGAGTTCGTTCCGATCTTTCTTCCTTACTTCTTCAATCTCTTTATCTATCGCATCTTCTTCATATCCTCGTTCTATGAAGCGAGCTTTAATGGTCTTGGCTTGTGTTTCCCATAGGTCGGGATCTGAGCAGTTTTTTCTCAGTCTGAGTAGCTGTCCCTTGGGAATATTTCTTTTCCACCTAGAGTGGTGACAGCTGTTGATGTGTATATAATGACTACAATCCACAGGTTTGAAGTATGTTGATGTTTTGATAGTGTTGTTTTGGATTGTGATCCTAAGGTCTAGAAAAGTGATCTCTGAACTGCTTATTTCATAGGTGAATCTTAAGTTATGTATATTATTGTTCATAACTGTGATGGTGTGTTCCAGGTCATCTCTTGTACCTTTCCATACCATGATGATATCATCTATATAGCGATGGTATAGTACCAGGTCCGCGCCAGCTGGGCAAGAGTCCCAAAAGATGGTCTCCCATTTTCCCATGTAGAGGTTAGCATAGCTAGGCGCGAACCTGGTCCCCATGGCAGTGCCACACAGTTGTTTGTAGAAGTTTCCATTGTGGTTAAAATAGTTATGAGTGAGAATGTAAGAAATCCCTTCCAGGATAAATGTTTTCTGGTTGTCTGGTACTGTTGGATCCTTGTCCAGAAAATATCGTACCGCCTCTACACCACCTTCATGTGGTATACTGGTGTAGAGTGAGGCTACATCACAGGTCACTAGTAAATAGCCTTCTTCCCAGCTAATGTTGTTCAGGATGTTGAGTATTTGTGTAGAGTCCCGTATGTAGGAGGGTAATTTTATAACATACTTTTGTAGGTTTTTATCTAGGTACTCGGATAGATTGCTAGAGAGAGAGCCAATCCCAGATATAATAGGTCTTCCTGGTGGTTGTTGAAGTGACTTATGTATCTTTGGTAGAAAATAGAACACTGGTGTAATAGGATGTTTGATTCCTATGTATCGAAATTCTTTGTCGTTCAATATGTTGTTCTCGTGTGCTTCTGCCAAGATGTCGTCAATTTCTTCTTTGAATTGAATCACTGGGTTGGTGTTGAGTTTTTCGTATGTGTTCTGGTCAGACAGAATTCTCATACAATGCTCATACAAATGCGGTAAGCTTAGGTTATTTTAGATATTTTTTTATTTATGGGGTTAGTTGGGTGGTGGGTTTTACTGTAGGACTGTTGGGATGGGGTGTTTGTATTATTTTTCTGCAGGTAAAAGAGCTGATATCTTTGGGGCAATGCCCCACAAAAGGCCCTTTTAAGGGCCATTGGTAGTTTATTGTAGGCTAGGGTTTTTATTTTGGGTGGGCTTTTTTATTTTGATAGGGCTATTAGATTAGGTGTAATTCTTTTTTATTTTTGATAATTTGTTTGTTATTTTTCATAATTTAGTGGGGGTTTTTTGTAATTTAGTTACGGCCAGATTACGAGTTTTTGGTTATGAGGTGTGCGGTGCTACCGTGCTGTTTTTTTTCTCACCGCTCACTTACATGCAGCGCTGGTATTACCGGTTTTTACAAACCTGGCGTTAAAAGGCAAAAAGTGAGCGTAGAGCAAAATTGAGCTCCATACCGCACTCCAATACCAGCGCTGCTTAAGTCAGCGGTGAGCTGGTCGTACGTGCTCGTACACGATTTCCCCATAGACATCAATAGGGAGAGCCGGCTGAGAAAAAGTCTAACACCTGCAAAAAAGCAGCGTAAAACTCAGTAACGCAGCCCCATTGATTCCTATGGGGAAACACATTTTATGTCTACACCTAACACCCTAACATGAACCCCGAGTCTAAACACCCCTAATCTTACACTTATTAACCCCGAATCTGCTGCCCCCGACATCGCTGACACCTGCATTATACTTATTAACCCTTAATCTGCTGCTCCGGACACCTCTGCCACCTACATTATACTTATTAACCCCTAATCTGCTGCCCCAACACCTACATTATATTTATTAACCCCTAATCTCCCGCCCCCAATGTCGCCGCAATCTACCAACATTTATTAACCCCTAATCTTCCACCCCAACGTCCCCGCCACTATATTAAATGTATTAACCCCTAAATCTAAGTCTAACCGTAACCCTAACACCCCCTAACTTAAATATAATTTAAATAAATCTACATAAAATTACCATAATTACCTAAATTATTCCTATTTAAAACTAAATACTTACCTATAAAATAAACCCTAAGCTAGCTACAATATAACTAATAGTTACATTGTAGCTAGCTTAGGGTTTATTTTTATTTTACAGGCAAGTTTGTATTTATTTTAACTAGGTAGAATAGTTACTAAATAGTTATTAACTATTTACTAACTACCTAGCTAAAATAAATACAAATTTACCTGTAAAATAAAACCTAACACTACATTACAATTAAACCAATTCCCTAAATTAAATACAATTAAATAACTTAAATTAGCTAAATCACAAAAACAAACAAACAAACACTAAATTACAGAAAATAAAAAACAAATTACAAGATATTTAAACTAATTACACCTAATCTAATAGCCCTATCAAAATAAAAAAAGCCCCCCCCAAAATAAAAAAAAACCTAGCCTAAACTAAACTATCAATAGCCCTTAAAAGGGCCTTTTGCGGGGCATTGCCTCAAAGAAATCAGCTATTTTACCTGTAAAAAAAAATACATAGAACCCCCCAACAGTAAACCTCACCACCCACACAACCAACCCCCCAAATAAACGCTTTGCTAAAAAAACCTAAGATCCCCATTGCCCTGAAAAGGGCATTTGTATGGGCATTGCCCTTAAAAGGGCATTTAGCTCTATTGCAGGCCCAAGGCCCTAACCTAAAGAATAAACCCACCCAATACACCCTTAAAAAATCCTAAAACACTAACCCCCAAAGAGTCACTTACCGGGAGAAGTCTTCATTCAAGCAGCTAGATGTCCTCAACGAAGCCGGCAGAAGTGGTCCTCCAGAAGGGCAGAAGTGGTCCTCCAGATGGGCAGAAGTCTTCATCCAGATGGCATCTTCTATCTTCATCCTTCTGGCGCGGAGCTGGTCCATCTTCAAGACGTCCGATGCGGAGCATCCTCTTCTTCCGACGGACTAACGACGAATGAAGGTACCTTTAAATGACGTCATCCAAAATGGCGTCCCTTAGATTCCGATTGGCTGATCAGCCAATCATAATTAAGGTAGAAAAAATCCTATTGGCTGATTGGATCAGCCAATTAGATTGAGCTTGCATTCCATTGGCTGATTGGAACATATATATATATATATATATATATATATATATATATATATATATATATATATATATATATATATATATATATATATATATATATATATATATATATATATATATATATATACACTCTGCAATCCTGCATCTCCAGACTAAAAAAGAGAATATTTAGTAAAAATAAAAAACTATATTTAGAAAAAATAGTTAAAATCCATGAAATGACATGTATAAACATGAAATACAAGTTACAGGTCTGTAACTGGGTTAGAACAAACAGTCAAACATGTTTCGGACCAAGTCTCAATAAATTCTATCAGCCAATCGGAATCTAAGTGACGCCATCTTGGATGACATCATTTGAAGGTAGCTTTATTCGTTGCTAGTCCGTCGGAAGAAGAGGATGCTCTGCGTCGGATGTCTTGAAGATGGACCCACTCTGCACCGGATGGATGAAGATAGAAGATGCCATCTGGATGAAGACTTCTGCCCATCTGGAGGACCACTTCTGCCCGTCTGGAGGACCACTTTTTCCGGCTTCCTTGAGGACATCTTGCCGCTTGGATGAAGACCTCCTGGCAAGTGAATCTTCGGGGGTTAGTGTTAGGATTTTTTAAGGGTGTATTGGGTGGGTTTATTTTTTAGGTTAGGACTTTGGGGCTGCAATAGAGCTAAATGCCCATTTAAGGGCAATGCCCATCCAAATGCCCTTTTCAGGGCAATGGGGAGCTTAGGTTTTTTAGTTAGGGTTTTATTTGGGGGGTTGGTTGTGTGGGTGGTGGGTTTTACTGTTGGGGGTTGTTTGTATTTTTTTTTACAGGTAAAAGAGCAGATTTCTTTGGGGCTATGCCCCGCAAAAGGCCCTTTTAAAGGCTATTGGTAGTTTAGTTTAGGCTAGGGTTTTTTTTTTATTTGGGGGGGCTTTTTATTTTGATAGGGCTCTTAGATTAGGTGTAATTAGTTTAAAGATCTGTAATTTGTTTTTTATTTTATGTAATTTTTTTAATTTTATTTTTGTGATTTAGCTAATTTGTATTTATTTTGTATTTATTTTAGCTAGGTAGTTATTAAATAGTTAATAACTATTTAGTAACTATTCTACCTAGTTAAAATAAATACAAACTTGCCTGTAAAATAAAAATAAACCCTAAGCTTGCTACAATGTAACTATTAGTTATATTGTAGCTAGCTTAGGGTTTATTTTATAGATAAGAATTTAGTTTTAAATAGGAATAATTTAGTTAATGATAGTAATATTTATTTAGATTTATTTAAATTATATTTAAGTTAGGGGGTGTTAGGGTTAGATTTAAGTTTAAAGGGTTAATAAATTTAGAATAGTGGCGGCGACGTTGGGGACAGCAGATTAGGGGTTAATAAATATAATGTAGGTTGCGGCGATGTCCGGAGCGGAAGATTAGGGGTTAATAATATTTAACTAGTGTTTGCGAGGCGGGAGTGTGGCGGTTTAGGGGTTAATATGTTTATTATAGTGGCGGTGATGTCGGGAGCGGCAGATTAGGGGTTCAAAATGTTATTATAGTGTGCGATGCAGGAGGGCCTCGGTTTAGAGGTTCATATGTAGTTTATGAGTGTTAGTGTACTTTTTAGCACTTTAGTTATGAGTTTTATGCTACAGCGTTGTAGTGTAAAACTCATAACTACTGACTTTAGAATGCGTTACGGATCTTGTTGATTTAGGCTGTAATGCTCACTTTTTAGCCTCACCGCTAAACTCGTAATACCAGCGCTATGGGAATCCCATGAAAAAAACGTCATTTCTACGTGTGCGGGACTGACGTTGCGGTACAGGCTAAAAGGTGTGTGGTACACCTATACTGACAACACTTGTAATAGCTGCGGTGCTCTTTTTACGATGAAAATGCCATATATTAAGCTTTACAAGCCGCAACGCAAAACTTGTAATCTAGGTGATTGATAGGACAGTAACTAAATACCCCATTGCAAAAAACTAAACACTATCGCCTAGATTAGAGTCTTGCGTTAGCCTTAAAAAGCAGCGTTGAGAGGTCCCAACGCTGCTTTTTAACGCCCGCTGGTATTACGAGTCTGGCAGGTACAGGTGTACCGCTCATCCCCTTAAGTCAATTGCGTATCCTATCTTTTTAATGGGATTTTCCTAACGCTGGTATTACGAGTCTTGGAGAAAGTGAGCGGTACACCCTCTCCTTTCAAGACTCCTAACGCATTTAAAAGTCAGTAGTTAAGAGTTTTATGAGCTAATGCCGTAACATAAAACTCTTAACCAAAGTGCTAAAAAGTACTCTAACACCCATAAACTACCTATTAACCCCTAAACCAAGCCCCCCCCCCACATCGCAAGCAGTTAACTAAAGTTTTTAACACCTAATCTCCCGACCGGACATCGCCGCCACTTCAAAAAATATATTAACCCCTAAACCGCCGCACTCCCGCCTCGCAAACACTAATTAAATTTTATCAACCCCTTAATCTGACATCCCTAACATCGCCGACACCTACCTACATTTATTAACCTCTAATCTGCCGCCCACAACGTTGCCGCAACTATATTAAATGTATTACCCCCTAAACCTAAGTCTAACCCTAACCCTAACACCCCCCTAACTTAAATAAAATTTAAATAAAACAAAATAAAATTACTACAATTAAATAAATAATTCTTATTTAAAACTAAATACTTACCTATAAAATAAACCCTAAGCTAGGTACAATATAACTAATAGTTACATTGTAGCTAGCTTATGGTTTATTTTTATTTTACAGGCAACTTTGTATTTATTTTAACTAGGTAGAATAGTTACTAAATAGTTATTAACTATTTAATAACTTTCTAGTTAAAATAAAAACAAATTTACCTGTAAAATAAAACAGAACCTAAATTATAATTACACCTAACAATACACTATAATTAAAATAATTTCATAAATTAACTACAATTAAATTAAATAAAGTATGAAAAAAAACACTAAACACTAAATTACACTAAATTACAAAAAATAATAAAATAATTACAAGAATTTTAAACTAATTACACCTAATCTAATCCCCCTAATAAAATAAAAAATCCCCCCAAAATAATAAAAATCCCTACCCTATACTAAATTACAAATAGCCCTTTAAAGGGCTTTTTGCAGGGCATTGCCCCAAAGTAATCATCTCTTTTACCTGTAAAAACAAAATACAATACCCCCCCAACATTAAAACCCACCACCCACACACCCAACCCTACTCTAAAACCCACCCAATCCCCCCTTAATAAAACCTAACACTAACCCCTTGAATATCACCCTACCTTGAGACGTCTTCACCCAGCCGGGCACAAGTGGTCCTCCAGAGGGGCAGAAGTCTTCATCCGATCCGGGCAGAAGAGGACCTCCAGATGGGCAGAAGTCTTCATCCAGGTGGCATCTTCTATCTTCATCCATCCAGAGCGGAGCGGGTCCATCTTCAAGACAGCCGACGCGGAGCCAGCTCACCGCTACCGTAAGCAGAGCTGGTATTACAGTGAGATGTGGAGCAAAATTTTGCTCTCCGCTCACTTTTTAGAGGCTAACGCAGGGTTGAATAAAACCTGTAATACCAGCATTGTTTGTAGGTGAGCAGTGAGCTGAAACTGAGCGTTAGCACCGCACGGCCTTACCGACAAAACTCGTAATCTAGGTTTATATTCTGTAACAGTCTCACTTTTACAGATCATTTATAACTATCACAAACTGGCTTCAACTGATTAGAGAAGGAGAACATTATTTTCAAAGAATGGAAAATCTATGTTACAAAATAGCAGCACTCATTGCTTTATAGAATCTAAATCTTAATTGGACATTGTACTCCAAAATTATCTTCCCTTTAATGTGTTTCCAATGGTGCATTTTACCTGCTGCTGTAGTGTATGTAAGCGTTTGCAAACAGCTATTTTACATTTATTTCTTATTTGAAATTGTTACTTTTGCTTGTTGTATCTACACCTACACTGAAAATATGAGTAACAGACGTTTACTCCGTAAAAAAATATAGCATACAATAGCACTGATTAATCTCCTAGTGGGGGTATGAAGCAGAGAGATTTTGTATGTGTAATAGATGCTTGTGATTATTTAACCCATCAGACATAATTAGCATTTATTTATTTATTTATTTATTTATTTATTTATATATAATATAGTATATAAAAATTGCACATTTTGATATTGGAAGTGATTTGGATAGCGCTGCGGAATCTGTTGGCGCTCTACAAATAACCGATAATAATAATAATAATAATAATAATTTGGATACTTGAAGGGACATAATACTCATATGCTAAATCACTTGAAACTGATGCAGTATAACTGTAAAAAGCTAACAGGAAAATATCACCTGAGCATCTCTATGTAAAAAAAAAGAAGATATTTTACCTCACAATTTCTTCAGCTCACCAGAGTAAGTTCTGTGTAAAAAGTTATACTCAGCTGCTGCCCAGCTGCAGGTAAAAAAATAATAATGAAGAAATGAACAGCAGCCAATCAGCATCAACAGTGTCATGAACTCTTTTACTGTGATCTCATGAGATTTCAATTTCATAGTAAACTTCCTTAAACTGAATAGGGAAATAACATGAGAGTGTACGAGGCTCAATCCTTTAGCTGTCCCAGGACAGACATACTGATTTTCTGCTTAGAAGTCCTTTACAACGGGATGTGGCTACTGAGGAATTTTTGAGGTAAAATATTGTTCTTTTTTACATAGAGATGTTCAGGTGATATTTTCTAGTCAGCTTTTTACAGCTATGCTGCATCACTTTCAAATGTTTCAACATTTGGGTATCATGGCCCTTTAATTGCATGCTAAATCTGAACCATGAATTGGTGGATGGAGCTGGTACAGGAGTACAGGGCCAGATATATGTGGCAAGGTCATATATATGCTGTGGGCGGGGCATGGTTGGATAGTGTCTAGGTGTGTTGTGGACGGAGATGGTGCAGTCCTAGGAAACTAGGACATTTGCCCTGCTTGGTGAAGCTGCAGCAGGAACAGTATAAGACACTTTCAACTTTCTAGGGGTATTTTGGAATTTAAGTGGGTTCTCACAGGGATTTTCTCACACAGAGATTTGTATTAATGATAATCAATGTATGAGTTATTTGGAATATGTAATTCTGTCAATCATCATATGAAATCAGTTTGAAATATGTATAACACATATGTCAGTAAGACCTGTCACTAGATTGCTAGATTTCAACCAAATGTATTTACCACCTTGGGCTATATGTGTCTAAATTTTTCTGGTAACACCAAATGGGGACCCCTATAAAGTTCTTAAAAATTACTGATCCAAAAAAAATTAAATTTCATGTTTTGTAAGGATTGTCTCTCTAAATATAAATGGCAATTGACCCACACATGTGGCACATTCCTTTCACACAATAATTGACACAACCAGTTGGCTATGGGGTGAAAAGACCACAGCTCGCATTTATTAACATGTCATTTTAAACAATAACCATAAAACCATTTTAACCAATATAAATAACATAGGGTGCCACCCCCTAGATAGCCACATGTGCCTTCCACTGGCTACTGTCAGGCATGCCCCCAATCTCTAAACTCTCCCCCTCTTCAGGGGAGGTACCACATGGTCTTGAACTCATCTCATAAGGCCAGCACCCGCTACAGCACGACCTATGGACGAACCCCACCCAAACAGGCTAAGGCCTTTTGCACCCCTTCCCTCAGATTGAAATTAAATAAGTGTAACCCCACCTCATTGAGATGTACACCATCTTTAAGGAAGAAACATCTTCCCGACTCCCCTTCAAATTCAACATGGCGAATGCCAAACCCCCCCAACTGCCCCACAAAACTCAAAATTGTCCTATTAACCTTTTTCCTAGATGCATCAAGCCACCTGACATCCCAAGCTGACCTTCAGACAAGCCTGGTATCAATCTCCGACCAAACTATCATCAATTGCGAGAAAAGCTCCTTCAGCCTCCTAAATCCCCCTCTGATCCTATCAACCAGCTCCTTCTGAGCCATAAACCTGAGGTCATTTCCCCCAGCATTAACTACCAGGATGTCAGGAGGCCAGTATATTCTGGCATACTCACACACCAAACTTACTACTCTCTCCCATTTTACACCTCTGAGCCCGAACCATCGAACTAAAACCTGGTCCCCCGGAAGGCTCAGCTGAATCCCTGTATCCTTCACCGCCGCCGCATTCCTTGCCCAGTAAATGTACAAATGACCCACTATCCAACAGTGGAGCAGACCTGCTGGGAGACACAAAATACTACACTCTCAAATTCGGCCTCACATATTGCTTAAAGCACCTCGACTTCTATCTCCCCACATGCTTTACCACATTCACACCTAAACTTAATTCATACACTTCCATTGCGGCCCCAATCCTGAAGGAATGGCACCCAAAATCCCTTTCATCCACCCCCACTACCGTCAACACCTTAGACAGCACTGACCTAAATTGGAACTTAGACAACATGCTGCCATCCTCATGTCTCAACAACGGACCACCACACTCATGGCGACACCTCAAATACTCCACCACCACCAAGACTTGGCAACATGCACCCCCAATTGCAAACAGCCGAATCATCCGGCCTTTACCCGCCTGATCCGTTTTTTATTTTCTTAACAAAATCATCAACTCTGACTCACCCAGCAGCACCTCACTCCCACCAATACCACCTGCATCTTTCTTATTTGCCCCTACCAATTTCAGGATCCAAAATGCACCAAAGAACAATAAAACAAACGCCGCACAGAATAGTAAGGCCTCAACCCTGATTTGCAAAACACCTTTACCATTTTTTTTAACAACGAAAAGACAAGTGGACGCCTTTTAACCCCGCATAATCCCCTGTGATGAATCAAACCTTCTCAACATCACAATAGAGGGGTGAGGGCATGAAGGGGTTAATGGCACACAGCTCTGGTTCCCTTAAAGGGACAGTCTACCATAGAATTGTTATTGTTTTAAAATATAGATAATCCCTTTATTACTCATTCCCCAGTTTTGCATAACCAACACAGTTATATTAATGTACTTTTTACCTTTGTGATTACCTTGTATCTAGGAACCTTCTTCCAGCCCCCTGATCACATGACTGTGACTGTTTATTATCTATTGTCTTAAATTTAGCATTGTATTGTGCTAGATCTTAAATAACTTTCTGTGCCTGAACACAGTGTTATCTATATAGCCCACGTATACTTTCTGTCTCTTTGTGTTGAAAAGAGATTTAAAAAGCATGTGATAAGAGGCAGCCCTCAAAGGCTTTGAAATTAGCATATGAGCCTACATATGTTAAGTTTAAACTAAGAATGCCAAGAGAAAAAAGCAAATTTGATGATAAAAGTAAATTGGAAAGTCGATTAAAATTAAAAGTCCTATCAGAATAATGAAAGTTTAATTTATACTTGACTGTCCCTTTAACATTGCAACTCTAGAAAAGGACCTTTAAAGGGACACCACATTAACCCCCAAATCATGTCCACACTGCTCTAACAATTTCTGCCACCACCAACACTTCTAAATTAAAGGGGCATTTTGGGAACCTCCAAAAACTCACACAAGTTAACAATTAGGTAACGTGCCTTTCAACAGAGTGTGAATTCAGATATTAGAGCCCAAAAGACAGAATAAGATTTTCTATGTGTTTAATAACAAAAAATATCAATACAGGTTACACAGTGCGAAATTATAAAGACATTCAAAATAACATACACTTGCAAAGTTACAATTCTTTAAAAAGAAAATGGGAAATAAAAATAATAGAAACACAATATCTTACTTATTACCAAATTTCTTTAGATATGTGGGGAACTGCTTTTCATGATGTTAGTGGCTTTGGTCCCAGGGCAATTCTACCTCAAAAGTCTTTCTGTTACATACTTAAACTAAACTTTATTTGTCTTGTCAAAGACACCGCCCTGGTTATAATTTACAACGAGTTCAGCAAATGCCACACATCTTAGCTCCCAGTAGGGGAGGAGCTTTTTGCATTCCTACACACAGTTACACAAAGAACACTAGGCTAAGGAGGGGGGAAGGGGGTCTCAGCTTACAGCTTTTCTGAAAACAGATTTCACATAAAGAAAAAGCAGTTCACATTGACCCTTTCCAGGCTGAGATCACAATACCACCTCTGCTTGATAGCCAATCCAGGTAACAACTACTCCACATGATTGTATCATGACACTTCCCCTTTTACATGGTGGAAATAGGGGGTCAGCCCACGCTGATCCCCTATGTCAACCTAAATCTTAGTTTTTCCTTTTTCATAAGACCATATCTTCCCTTTCTGCACACTCTCTGCATTAATTTGCCCACTGTAACAGTTAGCATCAGCTGACACAATTTCCCTCATGGAGAACACTACCTTGCAGGATATCATACACTCTTGCACTCACTCTCACTCATAAAGGAATCTAGCACCCCCTCAGGGTAACTCACTAGGGGACTAAGAGCAATTCTTGCTTAGGCCAGATAGTCCACTATTCACACCTACCCCAGTATGCTCTGTAGGGGTAGCAGGTTCACTAGTCACTGCAGCTGCTTGGCCCACACACTCTCTAACCAGGGCACACCCAACCATGGGAGAGCTGCAGTGGGAAGTCACATCGCCCTCCCCCTCTTCTTCACATCTGCCTTCCCTGTAGGGGAGGTCCACAGACACACCCTGGGTCCCATCCTGTTTTACTCTCTGTAACAGGGCAGGATGTACTTTGGCCCCTACACCAGCCATGCCATTCACTCCTCCTTGCATATGCAATGCTGTTTCAGGGACAAACTGACACATATGCAAAACAGAAAGAGAAGCAGTCTGCCAGGAACGATCAGCAGCATCAATAGCTTGTTCTATGGCCTGGTTACCACCTGGAAGTAGCTTCTTTCTGCCCAATTGTGTTTTTCAAAGAGGAAACTTATCCTGTAGTATATCAGTGTGATCCCACTGACAAGGTCAGTCCAGCCCCAAAATACCAGGCAATTCTCCTCTGAACAAGGAAAAGGCAACCCCAGACGATCGTTTCGGCCTTCTGTGGGCCTCGTCAGTGAGGTGCAGCCATATTCCTCTAAGCACATTGGGCAAGGAGTCCACGTCTGGTTTCCCCATCACCCATAGGGAGACTATCCCCAGGGTCATATTTACATATGCAAAACAGAAAGAGAAGCAGTCTGCCAGGAACGAACAGCAGCATCAATAGCTTGTTCTATGGCCCGGTTACCACCTGGAAGTAGCTTCTTTCTGCCCAATTGTGCTTTTCACAGAGGAAAACTTTCCTGTAGTATATCAGTCTGATCCTGCCGACAAGGTCAGTCTAGCCCCAAAATACCAGGCAATTCTCCTCTGAACAAGGAAAAGGCAACCCCAGATGATTGTTCCGGCCTTCTGTGGGCCTCATCAGTGAGGTGCAGCCATATTCCTCTAAGCACATTGGGCAAGGAGTCCACGTCTGGTTTCCCCCATCACCCATAGGGAGACTATCCCCAGGGTCATATTTACATATGCAAAACAGAAAGAGAAGCAGTCTGCCAGGAACGAACAGCAGGATTAATAGCTTGTTCTATGGCCCGGTTACCACCTGGAAGTAGCTTCTTTCTGCCCAATTGTGCTTTTCACAGAGGAAAACTTTCCTGTAGTATATCAGTCTGATCCCGCCGACAAGGTCAGTCCAGCCCCGAAATACCAGGCAATTCTCCTCTGAACAAGGAAAAGGCAACCCCAGATGATTGTTTCGGCCTTCTGTGGGCCTCATCAGTGAGGTGCAGCCATATTCCTCTAAGCACATTGGGCAAGGAGTCCACGTCTGGTTTCCCCCATCACCCATAGAGAGACTATCCCCAGGGTCATATTTATATATGCAAAACAGAAAGAGAAGCAGTCTACCAGGAACAAACAGCAGCATCAATAGCTTGTTCTATGGCCCGATTACCACCTGGAAGTAGATTCTTTCTGCCGAATTGTGTTTTTCACGGAGGAAAACTTTCCTGTAGTATATCAGTCTGATCCCGCTGACAAGTTCAGTCCAGCCCTAAATACCAGGCAATTATCCTGCCAGGAACAAACAGCAGCATCAATAGCTTGTTCTATGGCCTGGTTGCCACCTGGTAGTAGCTTCTTTCTGCCCAATTGTGCTTTTAACAGAGGAAAACTATCCTGTAGTATATCAGTCTGATCCTGCCGACATGGTCAGCCCAGTCCCGAAATACCAGACAATTCTCCTCTGAACAAGGAACATGACAACCCCAGACGATCGTTTCGTCCTCCTTTGGGGCTCGTCAGTGAGGTGCAGCCATTTCCCTCTAAGCACATTGGGCAAGGAGTCCACGTCTGGTTTCCCCCATCACCCATAGGGAGACTATCCCCAGGGTCATATTTACATATGCAAAACAGAAAGAGAAGCAGTCTGCCAGGAACGAACAGCAGGATTAATAGCTTGTTCTATGGCCCGGTTACCACCTGGAAGTAGCTTCTTTCTGCCCTATTGTGCTTTTCACAGAGGAAAACTTTCCTGTAGTATATCAGTCTGATCCCGCCGACAAGGTCAGTCCAGCCCCGAAATACCAGGCAATTCTCCTCTGAACAAGGAAAAGGCAACCCCAGATGATTGTTTCGGCCTTCTGTGGGCCTCATCAGTGAGGTGCAGCCATATTCCTCTAAGCACATTGGGCAAGGAGTCCACGTCTGGTTTCCCCCATCACCCATAGAGAGACTATCCCCAGGGTCATATTTATATATGCAAAACAGAAAGAGAAGCAGTCTACCAGGAACAAACAGCAGCATCAATAGCTTGTTCTATGGCCCGGTTACCACCTGGAAGTAGATTCTTTCTGCCGAATTGTGTTTTTCACGGAGGAAAACTTTCCTGTAGTATATCAGTCTGATCCCGCTGACAAGTTCAGTCCAGCCCTAAATACCAGGCAATTATCCTGCCAGGAACAAACAGCAGCATCAATAGCTTGTTCTATGGCCTGGTTGCCACCTGGTAGTAGCTTCTTTCTGCCCAATTGTGCTTTTAACAGAGGAAAACTATCCTGTAGTATATCAGTCTGATCCTGCCGACATGGTCAGCCCAGTCCCGAAATACCAGACAATTCTCCTCTGAACAAGGAACATGACAACCCCAGACGATCGTTTCGTCCTCCTTTGGGGCTCGTCAGTGAGGTGCAGCCATATCCCTCTAAGCACATTGGGCAAGGAGTCCACGTCTGGTTTCCCCCATCACCCTTAGGGAGACTATCCCCAGGGTCATATTTACATATACCTGTCACCTGTTCTCCTTTGCAGCTGTATAGCTGACATCCCTCACTAAGGGTGCATTATACCTCAGGGGAAAACAGAGAACATGCTTCTTCTCCTGCCCCCTGCTTACTCCACTCAGCTGGCACACCACACTCAAGCATCTGACATGTCACACTGGCCACTCTACTCCACTCCACAACTCCTACATTTTCCTGGGGTATAGCAGTTCCTTCACAAATTTCTGGCTATGCCCATTCCATACATTTCTCTTAGGCATGCAATGCTGATTCTAGCACAAAAGGGTATGCACACTCAGTCTGCCCTTCTGCCCAGCCCTGCTGCCCTCTCACATTCCCACACACTGCATCAGGCATCCCATTGTCACAATTAATTGCAGTATAACCCTTTTCACTGGCACAATACAGTACTGGTACAGGTTCAGGTAAATAGGCTCTCCCTCCCAGCGCCCAGGTTCAATAGAAGCAACATTGTCACAAACATTTTCAATACATCCCTCTTCATTAGAGTAAGACATTACTGGTGTACACTGTTGCAGGTGCTCTATTGTTGGCGTATTCATTAGCCAGATCTGCAGCCTCTGCCACTGTTTTGGGCTTTCTGTCCAGAATCCACTCTCTGGCATCAGGACTTCATATTTGCAGGAACTGCTCCAAGATCATCAGATCCTCCACAGCCTCATGAGTGAGGACGTTTAGGCCCCCAGTCCATTGCTTAAAAGCAGACCTTAGCTGTGCAACATATTCTGTGCAGCTGTCATCTGCAGTTTGGTGAAGACTCCGAAATTTTTTCCTGTAGAATTCCGGAGTGAGGTTAAAGCTTTTTAATAAGACTGTTTTTATGGCCTCATAGTCCTTGTCATACTCCCCTGGAAGTGAAGCAAATACATAAAGCGCTTTACCCTTCAGACTAGGAGCTAAATGCAAACCCATTGCTCTGGGGGAGCTGATACTGCTTGCATACCTTCTCAAAGCCCCTCAGAAAAACATCCAAGTCAGTGTCTCTTTCCAACATTGGAAAATACTCCAGGTGGGGCCTCTCTGTTGCTGTTTCCCTGCGTTCACTGGTTTGGGGAGACAGGCTGGCTCTCTTCATCTGCATAACCTCCAGCTCATGTCTCCATTGAGCATCCTTTTCCTTTCTCTCTGTCTCTTTCTGCAGCCTCCCTCTCTGCAGCCTCTCTCTCTCTTTCTCTCTCTTCTTGTCTTTCTCTCTCTCTCTTTCTGCAGCCTTTCTCTCTGCAGCCTATCTCTCTCTTTCTCTCTCTTCTTGTCTTTCTCTCTCTCTCTTTCTGCAGCCTATCTCTCTCTCTCTCTCTTTCTCTCTCTTCTTTTCTTTCTCTCTCTCTCGCTGCAGCCTCCCTCTTTCTCTCAGCTGCATCTTGAAACTTGAGGATCAATTCCATTCTTAGTTTTGGATCAGCATCCTCCAAGTACCTGAGTGCTGTTTGTAGCTCAGACTCCTTTGCACTCACAGGGGTAACAGCAGTAGGTATCATCTCCTGGGTTACCAGTTCCACAGTAACCCTTTCTGTGCCTGTTTTCTGCTCTGCTGGAATGTCATCTGCCTGCTGCAGTTCCTGGACCAACTGCTCCTTTGTTTTGCCAAAAGTTGCGATGGCTCTCTCCTGACAAACCAGCTCCAGGGACTCTTTCGGCATCTTCCTATATGCTTCCATAATGAGAGTAGCAACGAACAAACAAGAGGAAGGGAAAATGAACTGCTTCTTTGCACTGTATGTCTCTGTAATTAGGCACTGAGTTCTGTCTTTATGAAATTACACAAAAACATGTAATTTATTTTAGTACTATACAAATAGCACTAAAAAACTCTAAATATCCCCACAGTTGCCAGCCAGTTTGTGACGAATCAAACCTTCTCAATGTCACATAAAGGGGTGTGGACATGAAGGGGTTAATGACACACAGCTCTGGTTCCCTTAACCTTGCAACTCTACAAAAGGACATTAAAAAGGGACATCGCATTAACCCCAAATCCTGTCCACACATTTCCCTAACAATTTCTGCCACCACCAAAACTTCTAAATTAAAGGGGCATTTTCGGAACCCCCAAAAACTCACACAATTTAACAATTAGGTAAAGTGCCTTACAATATAGTGTGAATTCAGATATTGGTGCCCAAAAGACAGAATGAGATTTTCTATGTGTTTAATAACAAAAAATATCAATGCAGGTTACACAGTGCAAAATTATACATTCAAAATAACATACAATTGCAAAGTTACAATTCTTTAAAAAGAAAAGGGGACATAAAAATAATAGAAACACAATACCTTACTTATTACCAAATTCCTTTAGATATGTGGAGAACTGCTGTTCATGATGTTAGTGGCTTTGGTCCCAGGACTTATCTTGTCAAAGACACCGCCCTGGTTATAATTTACAACAAGTTCAGCCAATGCCACACGTTTTAGCTCCCAGTAGGGGAGGAGCTTTTTGCATTCCTACACACAGTTACACAAAAAACACTAGGCTAAGGAGGGGGGAAGGGGGGGTCTCAGCTTACAGCTTTTTTGAAAACAGATTTCATACAAAGAAAAAGCAGTTCACATTAACCCTTTCCAGGCTGAGACCACAATACCACCTCTGCCACCTCTGCCAGGTAGCCAATCCAGGTATCATGACATCCCATACCAATTTGTATCATGACATCCCATACCAATTTGACCAAAAATTATTTTATCAAATCACCCCATCCTAACAATTTGAAAAGAAAGGCTAACGCTGCCACCTGCCTCTTCACTACCACTCTTGACAATCCTACCTTTTGCCATTCCTCAATCCAATCCACCAAACAAGTCAATATCATTTTTGGCGATAGACTATCCTTCCCTCTAGACATTCTGTCAAACCATTTCAGTCACACCGGTACATATACCTTCCATGTATTAAGGGCTAAAGCCCCCCTTGCTATTCTCAATCCTCTAGAAAGTTCATCTGCCACAACTTCCCCGGGCAAGCCAGCCCTTCTGTATCCGCCTCCAAATCTGCAGATCTGAATCTCTCCCACTGCAAACGGGAAAGAGAATCAGCAATAATGTTTATCTTTCCAGGCACATGCACAGCTCTAAAGAAAACATTCCCCCTCAGACATTTCAATACATATACCTGAAGGAGCCGTATCACAGGGACCGACTTTGCCATCAACTTGTTAATAGCAAAGAGCACCCCCAGATTATCCAAGTGAAACACTACCTTCCGGTTCCCCAAAACCTCCTTCCACGTCATCACAGCTACCACTAATGGAAACAATTCCAGGAACACTAAGTTCCTGGTTAAACCACCTTCTTTTCAGCTCGCTGGCCAGGAATTGGCACACCACTTGCCGTTCAAATAGGCCCCGAACCAGTGTGCGCCAGATGCATCCATATACAGGTGCAGTTCGTCGTTCGACACCACCAAGTCCTGAACAAATGAACGCCCATTAAACTCCTCCAGAAATATCAACCACACCCTCAAGTCATCCTTCAAATCTTTTGAAAGACAGACCATGTGATGTGGAGCCCTCAGCACGGCTGTTGCCAGTTAAAGGCATCTCCCAAAAACCCTACTGACCGCTATCACCCTACAGGCGAAGTTTAACTTTCCAAGCAGTGATTGCACTTCCCTCAATGTCACCTTCCCTTTTGAGCCTCAGAAATAACCAGCCTTAAATCCTAGAGCTTCTTCTGCGGCAAACAACACTCCATCCTTACTGAATCAATCTGAATACCCAAAAAGCTTAGAGTGGTAAATGGACCATCCGTTTTCTCACCTGCCACTGGTATCCCAAACTGCTCAGCAGTGTCCAAGAATGTCCCCAACAGAAGTTTGCAATCCCCTGAGTCAGCCACCCCGACAAAGAGGAAGTCGTCCAAGTAATGGACAATTGAGTTCCGCCCCGCTCTCTCCTTCACTACCCATTCCACAAGAGAACTAATTTTCTCAAAGTACGAGCACGAAATGGAACAACCCATGGGTAGGCATACATCTACAAAGAATTCCCCTTGAAAATGGCAACCCAACAGATGGTGACACATTGGGTGCGCCGGCAACAGCCGAAAGGCTGCCTCCACATCCACCTTTGCCAAAAGGGCACCCTTACCTGCCCGTCTAACCGCATTCACCGCTTTGTCAAATGATGCGTAATGAACATCCATTAGAGCCGGGTCAATTCCATCATTCACCGATGTCCCCTTTGGATAAGAGAGGTGGTGAATCATCTGAAACTGCCCAGCTGCTTTTTTTGAGACCACACCCAAAGGTGAAACTTGGTGGTTATGCAAAGGCGGGTCCTTGAACAACACCTCCTTTTCCAATTTAGCTTTTACCACCTGGGGAAATTGCAACGCTGACCTCAAATTACTCAAAATCCCAGACCCTTCCGATTCATTAAAGGGGACACGAAAACCTGAACTAAACCCCAAAATCAACAGTTCAGCATCCCCTGCCTTCCCCCGTCTCCTACCGTATCATCTTAGCCACAGCAACATCTCTTTTACCCTCTCCGGCGAACGCGCTCGCAACAGCACCCTCACCGGCGACAGCGCTTGCAACAGCACCCTCTCTGTTTTTCCCACTTCCTTTTTTCCACTTGAAGCACTTGACACCTGCGTGAGCTCCCCCACACACCGAACACTTGTGCTTGTAGAAGGACCCAAACCTGCACACTCCCTCATTAAACTAGAAGCATAATCCCTTCTGGATGGCTACTGCGGTTGCACTCACTCCTGGTGCCTCACTGCTTCCCGCCCCCAGGCTCCGAAAGACTGCCCCCTTAACAGAGTCATGAGCTCCAACAATACCCCCATCTCGCAGTCATCCCATCTCATCTCCGGACGCACTGCCATCCTCTGGCGAAAACTGCTCATCATAACACTGCCATGCTACTCCATCGTTCACTGCCCTCCCGAAATTTCCCCAATCACACTGGCTAATATACAAAAGGCCTTGGACCAGTTGGCAAACATTTTTGGCAACTTTCTCCACCTTTTTTTCCTTCTCTACTTTAGGGTCCTCCTTCACCTCAATAAAATGATCCAGAGGAAGCAGTGAGAAAATCTCCATAAACTCCCTCTTCCATATCTTCTCCTTTACCTCCTTGCTCAAGTAAATCCCCAATGGACCCACCGAGCATAAACACGGCCTCCTCAGGGCCTGATCCACCACTTCCAACACCTCCCCAGCTGGGACTACCGTCCCTTTTTCCACCATCACGGAGGCCTCCCTACTTCCTACCAATGGCATCTCCGCCCTACTCCCCCCAGCTGGGACCCATGCCCCAGTCGCTCCAACCAACCCTTTTCCTTCTAACTGAGACACCAGCTCATTCAACCCTTTCCGCACCAACTCATGCACTCCCCCCCCTTTCCCCTTGACTATTACCCCCCTCCTTCAGTTAGGGCCCCACTGCCTCAACCTGCCGGCCTTGAAGCTGACTCAGTTACTGTAGCATTCGCACCTCTGGAGGTCCTCTCTCCTTGCCTCCTCCCACTAGCCGAACTCAATCTCTCTCTCCTCGTTCTATTGTCTGCCCGAGCCTCTGTGCGCCCCTCCCACTCTTTGTAGTGCCTCTGAGGTGACCAGGATCTCTCCCTTCACCATTCCACCCTGACATTGCTCCTGGTCTCCCTTACCTGCCTTGGCAAGGCGGGAACTGACCTCTGCGAGGGGGAAGAAGCAATCAAACTGTGTCCCTCAGCTTCCTCCTACTCCCACTAACCCTAACGCTCCTAAACCTCCTCCTAGCATTCCCAGCCTGAACCTTATCTCCCCCCACCTTCCCTGACCCCAGCATCAGGGAACGTAGCAACTGCATCAAAGCAGCCAGGTCTCCTACCTGAGCTGTCTGATCCGGCTCTTCTTGTTGCTCCACAATGCTGTCCTCCCCTGCAAAGTCACTGTAGGATTCGTCCACCCACAGCACGTCCTCCTCCAGGTCCCTCAAAGACGAATGTGCCACAGGCAATCCTTTCAGCTCCTCAGGAATGCCATCCAACTCCTCCAGATCTGTGGATAAATGGTCAAAAACATTAGTTCCCCCATCCCATAATGAATTTGCTCCCAACTCCCCCCTCCGCCCACCCTCACACACTCATGCGCCAGCCTCTGCTCTCCCCGACCACATCCCCTTTTTCCTCTACTACCCACTCTGACACCACCCCTCTCACCACTTCTCAACTCCTGCACTAGCACCTCCACAGCCTCACCCATTCTGTCCTGCCCCCAGATCTCCAACCTCTCTACACTGCTCAACTCCCCACCCAACTCAGTAGCTGGACCTTGTCCCCTCTGCACCCTGCTGGTGCTTGACGCCTACACCCTACTGTCTACCCTCCTGCCTTGTCCACCCGCCCTCCACCTCACACCAGCTGCCTGCCTCCCCTTGTCTTTCCCCCTCTGCCCAACACCATCTCTGTGCTCCGTCACCTCCCTTGACCTCTCAGTTTCCCCCCTACTTGCTCACCCAGTCTAGTTCCTTCCTTCTGGAGTTCTATTTTAATGCAGTTTTTATTCAAATGTAAAATGATCTTAAACTAAAGAAAATTCTATGTTAAAGAGCTGCATATAAACATGTTTGCATTATTAGAATAAATAAAGTAAAGCAGTTTATATTTAGACTAATATATGAGCATCAGCTGTGCACTTCAAAATATATTCATCGTCCTACTTCCTGCTGATAATCAACCAAAGAGCATAATCAGGAAGCACCTATCAGCCAATAAGCATTTGGAGGAAGTGGCAGAATAAGTCACTGAGGATTTTTAAGAAGTGTACAAATGATAACTTTGTAGTTAGTTGCAGTTTAAATAATATATAATAAAAAAAATACTTCACATTTTCATACAAAATAATAAATAAAAAATTCAACACTTTTAGATGTTGCTTTTTATATTGATGACAACATTTTTTGGAATTGGAATACAGTGTTCTTTTAAACTATGGACACACTGACATAGTTTATGGTTGCCAGAATTTAACTTCTCCTTGCTTTAATTGATCACTTATGGAAACTCTTTAATTAAACTTACTACCCAGGCTCTGCTCTATAAAATAGCAAAGTGAAAAAGAATCCACCACCTTACTCAAGATTTTAGTACACATATGTTCAAATTTTTAATAGGAAATATAAGTGTGTGTGGATATTACAACTACATGATAAATGCCATTTTATGTTTATTCCTAATTTCCAAATGTTTATTACTTTGAAATGGGTTAAACATTTTTGATGAAGACTAATAGTTTTGTTTGTATTTCTAATTGCTAATATGAAGTAAATTGGTTCAAGGTGGCATGGAAGAGATCGATCCTTGAAGACTTTCCCACTTGTAGAAAAGCCCTTTTCACCCATAAAGTAATGTTCTTAACTACATTAATGAGTGAACAATTTTTTTTTATTTGTATCCATTTGTTTATTTTTGTTAAATGTGCTGCTAATTTATAATTTTTAGAAAATCCCAACAAATAGCACAATTCTAACATTTCTCCATATTTGAATGTATATGCCTAGAAACCAATTGGATTTATTTTCATGGTAATTTTGAATATTATAGTGATCTACAATAGTAAAATCATTTTTAGTGAAAAGGGAATACTGAAAGTTAGAAGGATATGACATAGAAAATATAATGTTATTTATTTTTTGACAATTGTATAAGCTATAATTTTCTAAAACAGTAAATTTAACTTTCTTTCCTACGCATATCATGTCGGACAGACATTGGTAAATCTACCGCATAATGTTAACTTCAAAGTGCCCAGTTTGTCTCTAAGATTTACTATATTATGTTATAAAATGTAAGCCCCCTATTTGGAGTACAAAGAGGGAAATAGGGCTTTGAGATAAAGTGTGGCTCCAACCTCAAAGAGACATCAACAAAGTCATATTATAATAACTATTCCAAGAGCATATTATCATTACACAAATATAAATATGTACGGTGATGGGTAATTGGGATAGCACAGTAAATGCCATGAGTGGTGTCTATGAATTGGTAAATTAGCCACACAAAAATAAAATATTATGGCATTTTATTTGTGCAGCTTGCTTATGCCACAATCTGAGGACATTTACCCCCCCCCCCCCCCTTTGGCATTATCTCTACCATAGCAGGTCTGATAATCAAACTCCCCTTTTTCTGTTTATGTGATCTAGGGAAGCTTATAGTTCGAGATATATAGTCTTGTCCATAGCATCTTTTCTTTGCATTGGTCAAATAAAAACAAACAAAAAAACTCTATAGTTTAGATTATAATTTGCAGAAAATTGATGTTTGACAAAATGTTTACTCTAATGTGCTGACTGCCTAATACTTTATGTGATATAATCTGAAATGGAAAACTGGTAAAGGCCAATGTTCATTATTTTTTAAGGCATGTTTCAAATGTTACATTTAAATACCTTAAACCTTCAAAGAAATGATTCACATATATTTTTGTAATTCCATACCACCAGCATCAATTCATCAGCTAAGCTTCATGCAACTATCAAGTCTAGTGGTTCTTAACTTTTCTAATGTGTGGTACAATTGATTTCTATTTACCTATGACACCACACTCATACCATAAATTGAATACTATGATTTTAAAATAACAATTCAGTATACAAAGAAGTATATGCAGATATATTAACACAAAGAGTACACTTTCCATGATTTAATAGTAAATGGATACCTCAGGTTAAAGTGGTTTTAGATATTAAAAATTGGAGGTCCTCACAAAAGTTGATGGTGGAATGTGGTACTATTTTCCCTATTTTAACTAGATCATTGCCCAGAGTAGGATTTAAGAAATTAAAAAAAAAAAAAAAAAGACCTACCTTGCAATTTACAATATATTTGAAAATTGTTTGTGGTGCAATCATTATTGAGGGTGCTTAGCAGTCCCCAGCACCAATATAAATTGTCCATTTGTCTTGCAGTGTCTCAACAATAGTAACCAAAAAAAAACGTTTTTATGTATTAAAAGTAAAACATAACACTATAAGGGCTGAAATCTACCAAATTAATTTATTGTACATCATTTAAAAAAACAAACTGTGAGGAGTCAGAAGACAAGCTACTATGATTTATTTATTCCATAGGCCAGAGATGTAACGGCGTCTCTTTTAGCTTTCAATTGATTGTTAGTTAAACACTATTTTGAAAGAGTCTCAACTAGGAGAATTTCTTCCATTTATTTTTACATTGTTTTTACTCCCAGATGAGAATAGTTGAGGAAAATTAAATATGCTTTACTCATTATGTTATTGAATTAAACTGCAATTTGCAGTATAAATCTTTTTTTCCCTGCCAGTACTTGCTTAGTGACATAAAATGTTACGAGTTTAAGTAAAGATTTTAATCCCTCGTCTGTATAAAGAAATAAAAAAATCATGCTATATAGGAGAACACAAAGGGGCCAATTTATTATGTGTCTGGAGGACATGATCCTCTGTAGCGATCATGTCCGCCAGACATCGATAAATGCAGACAGCATACACTGTCGGCATTTATCATTGCACAAGCAGTTCTGGTAAACTGCAATGTGCAATGCCCCTTGCAGATTGGCTGCTGCCTGCTAGCAGGGGGCGTCAATCAACCCGATCGTATGCGATCAGGCGGATTGCTGTCCACCGCCTCAGAGGTGGTGGACGAGTTAATGAGCAGCGGTCTTAAGTCCGCTGCTTCTTAAAGGAACAGTATACAACAATTTTCATATAACTGCATGTAATAGACACTATTATAAAGAATAATATGCACAGATACTGATATAAAAATCCAGTATAAAACCATTTAACTTACTTAGAAGCTCCCAGTTTAGATCTGTTAAAAAGGTAGCTGAAACAGTCACTACAAGTGGGAAAAAAACAGAGGGGGAGCCTGAAGGCTTGTGCGGAAATAGATGTATTTGGCCCCATTCAGGCCATAATAATTCGGCCCCAAATTCTTGAAAACACAGTATTTATATGTAGGGCCAGATTACAAGTGGCATGCTAATTCATTTTTAAGCTTTCACATTAAGTGCACTTAAAGTAAACTTTCAACGCTGGCAGATTAGCGTGCATATTACAAGTTGAAAGTAAAAGGTTAGAGCACAAGTGATAAGTGCTAACTTCAGGTATTCTGATATCGCGACTGCGTTACATTTTCTCCATAGACATTAATAGAGCACGTTGTTAAAAAAAAACTAACACTTATCGCTCGTGTGCTAACCTGATATATATATATATATATATATATATATATATATATATATATATATATATATAAAGAAATATGCAGGCGTACTTCAGAGATATTGCAGGTTCGATTCTAGACCACCGCAATAAAGTGAATATTGAAATAAAGCGAGTCACACAATTTGTTTTGTTACCCAGTCCATATAAAAGTTATATTTACACTATACTGTAGTCTATTAAGTGTGCAATAGCATTATGTCTAAAAAACAATGTACATACCTTAATTTAAAAATACTTTATTCATAAAAAATACTAAACATCATCTGAGCCTTCAGCGAGTCATTAAAACGAAGAATGCATGTATATTTAAACATAAAAAAAAAACATTTTCTTCTCATTAAAGAACATTGGAATGTAAAATATGTACAGTAAAAGCACAGTAAAACATTTAAAAATGATTAAAATTGATTGAAAAATTATTTTTCATGTTTAAATGTATTGGAGTGGAAAGGGCTCAAAAGTGTGTATATATAAGATGTGAATCCGCCCTCCTGGGGTCAACCACCCGGTCCCTCTGTGTACATACAGCAAGCTTCAACAAGTCAGAGGCAAACCAGGTTTTGTTCAAAGCAATTAGTCAAATTTATTGACGTTTCGGGGAACAAAACGCCCCTTCTTCAGAAAACTAATAACACACACAAACTGTGCTTAAATAGAGTGAAACACAAACAGGTACCTCCTTCTTTCTTTCAAAAAAGGTGCCAAACTGACATAATTTCCAGTTTAGGTTAATGTGACCCTGGATGTTTACAACATCCACTTCCGGGTTATAATAATCTTTATACATGCAACAATTGTGAACACAAATGGGAACACTAGTGTCTCCAGTGGCCCCGTGTATTAAAACAACTCACCTTTAATAAACCTAGTTCTACATTGTATGTTAAAGCACAATTTACAATGTTAAAGATATGGGTATGATCACATTAATAATGGGGACCTTAATAAGGGTGTTCTCAAATAATTATATATATATATAATTATATATATTTGGACTCTTTTCTTTTTTGGTAAAAAATTATTGAAGGATAAATCACTCTTTTTTTTATCTTTTATTGAAAAATACACCTTTATGTATTTATTCGTGAATGATCTATAGAAGAGCAAAAAATTCAAATATATATATATATATATTTGGACTCTTTTCGTTTTTGGTAAAAAATTATTGAAGGATAAATCACTCTTTTTTTATCTTTTATTGAAAAATACACCTTTATGTATTTATTCGTGTTTATTATAAATTTGCATAATGGTTGTTATGTTCTTTATTAGTTTTGAATATATGAAACATTAAATGTGAATTCTAATGTTTATAAATTTTATCTGTACCCAAATAAATATAATGTCACATTGAAACACTTCCGGACTCTCAGTTTAAAGCCTCTATATTTGTGATATGGTTAAACCAGGTACATTTTTTTTTGACTAGCCTGCGCAGAACAGAGTACTTTGAAACCCTAATTTTGTCAGGGGTATTCCCACCTGAATGGTACTGAGTTTCAGAGTAGCTTGGTTATGAGATAAGGAGATGGGAAATGGAAAAACCATCTTGAGTGGGGCGGCGGGGATTGGGGGAGGGTTGGATGCGGAGGGAGTAGAGAGTTAGAGCGGTGGGTGTTTTCTCTTTTTTTTTTTTTTTTCCCTTTCTCCCATTTTTCTTCTTCTTTTTTCTCTCTTTCTTTGTATGAATTTAAATTGCCTTATATCTCAATTGGGATAAGGCAAAGGATCCTTAAAATCCAAAGGATAATGAGTACAAGTGTAATCTCTATAGATAGAACTAGAATTGTATGAAATATATGATAATGTATTTGTTTTCTAGTTCCCTTTTTGTTTATTACTGCAAGTGTACTTGTTTCCTTTCAATAAAAATTTGATTACAAAAAAAAAAGAAAATATATGCCAATTTTATAAAAAAAATTTTACTTATTAAAAAACATTACATAAAAATCATAAAATACAAAATTATACAATTAGCAGATTTTTCACTGAAATCTATTGTGACAAATTTGTTCCTTTAAAAACAAACAATTAAACTTTCTTCTAAGAAAACCTTTGATATGCGTAGATATTTAAAATAAATTACTAAGCTTATAACTTTATGCAAGTGTTTTCGATATACTTCTGCTTTAAGAAAATGGCTTCTGTGTTTTCTTACTGGACTGATAAGTAAAGGATGGTCTAACGTTACCACCTTTAATTAACCAAAAAAAAAAATATTATTTTTAAAGAGAAAGCTGTATAGTCTCTTTTAGCAAATGGTAATTTTGTTGCAATGCCCCTTATTTTGACATATGTAATTTTGCGTATTATTTTAGAAATGGAAAGTCTCTCCAAATGTAACGATTACATTTAGTAGTGGCTAACTACTGAATGCTTAAGTTGCCTTTTAGGACTTGCCTTAGGGAGGTTTTTTTTTAAAGAATCTTTATATGATTAGTACCTTTGGTAGACTTTGTAGTAATCCTGCCATGCAGGTAGTCTTACCCTTCCTTCGAGTAATCTTCCCTCAGGAGTTCATGTTTGTCGGTAACAGTCAGAATTTTTCCAGGTGGATGTTTTCAGACTTGCGCAAGTCTCTTATCCTTAGACCAAATTATTCTTCCTGCTCTTTAGTACAGAGTGTACGCAGGGGAACAAGTGTCTTTACTTTTTGATTTCAGGTGTTTGTTTTTCACGGCAATCCTTTTCTTTCAGGAAAAAACCTTTAGCTGCTATGATTTTTTTCCACAGCGTCAAACCACCTTGTATTGCTCCAAACACAGTTTTCTCCAAACACAGCTTCAACCGGTTTCACCCTAATTGCGGGCTTTCTCAAAATGCTGTGCTGTCTTTGCTGAAGCATTTAAAAACAGCTCCACTTCTTTTCATTGGTTAAGACTTCATTATGTCAGAAATAAGGGGAGGTTTAGCTTTTTACCTTGAGGCTTTTTCTTGCAACTGTTTGGTTTTTTTCTCTGGGACAACTTATTTCCAATCTATATTGCACATAAACTTTTTATGTAAATTGTTTAGAAGTTATATAAAAAAACAAATCAATATCTTCCAAAAATAGGGAAGAAACAATATACATTTTTAAGGTCTTTTCTTACTAGCAGATTACTCAGTGTCTAAAACAACTATAGTGTCCTATATAAATAAACCATTTGTTTAGGAAATATATAATAATAAAAAAAAAAAACCTATCTTGCATAAAGAACAATAAAAAGATTAAGGCGATTTCTCTGGTCTTATCTTAGTGGGATCCTTATTACTATCATGTCCTCTCATTTAAGAAAAATATCGTACCTATATTATTGCAATATATTAAATATTGCACCTAAATTATCACTGTAATATATTAAATAGCAATCTAATGGAACAAATTCATTATCACATACTTTTGACATTTGGAATTTGAGGCCATTGTTATAATAAAATTCTTATATTGAGTTTGCATTATGTTCTTACAAATTCTTTTGGGTGGGATATCTTACTATCTATTGAACTTGACTTCATGTATATACTATATCAAATATTTTAAACTAACCTATATAATAATTTACGGAACTGTGCCAAAATATAAATGGTGTTGATTAAAATAAATTGAATGTGATTTTTATAATTTTGTGCATTTTTATTTATTTTAAAGTCTGTGTTTATCATTTTAATAATTGTCTCTTTTCTAATTGTGGAATTCTACTTACAATTTGTGAATGTTTTTAAGTGTTAAAATAATAACTATTATTAGTAGTGTTAAAGTGTCTTAGATGTTTTAATTTTTATACATCCTTATTATATGTGTAGCTATATCTTAATAGTGTAACTTGTGCAATATTGATTTTAATATTGGAGGTTTCTTGAAATTAGAATTTATTTATTTTTTATTAATTTTTAATTAAAAAATCAATGGTGTTCTTTAACTTAGATCTATATGGCTCAAATATAACGATATAGAGTTTATTCACTGAGAGTAAGCGAAAAATGTATGGGTATTAATTGGACTAAGCACATAAAAAAGGAAATAGATCCATTTCAGAATTAAGGCTGTTTGGGTATATAGTGTTAAAATTAAATATAAATTCTGCTTCCTTTTTCAAAAGACTTAATTCTAGACTACCACCTCTCCAATTTTTCTTAATTTTGCAGATTCCCCAATATTTCAGGTCTGATGTTCTATTTTGATGTATTTCCCTGAAATGTTTATATAACTGGGTTTCCAGATTTCCCTTTTTAATATTACATAGATGCTCTCTTATCCAATCTCTTAACATTCTTGTGGTTTCACCTATATAGAACAAATTACAGGTATGTTGTAACATGTATATTACTCCTTTACTACTGCATCTTATAATATCTTTAATTTGAAAACAGTTTTTTTTGTCCTGGAATGGAAATATTTTTCTTTTTTGAACTAAATTTACAGGCCCTACAAAGATGGCAGGGGAAGAAACCCTTAAGGTGGTTCCCTGAAAGATCACATTGGGTTTGTTTCTTATGATTCGATTTAAACTCACTTGGTGCTAATATAGATTTAAAGGTTTTTTCCTGAAAGAAAAGGATTGCTGTGAAAAACAAACACCTGAAATCAAAAAGTAAAGACACTTGTTCCCCTGCGTACACTCTGTACTAAAGAGCCGGAAGAATAATTTGGTCTAAGGGATAAGAGACTTGCGCAAGTCTGAAAACATCCACCTGGAAAAATTCTGACTGTTACCGACAAACATCAACTCCTGAGGGAAGATTACTCGAAGGAAGGGTAAGACTACCTGCATGGCAGGATTACTACAAAGTCTACCAAAGGTACTAATCATATAAAGATCCTTTAAAAAAAACCTCCCTAAGGCAAGTCCTAAAAGGCAACTTAAGCATTCAGTAGTTGGCCACTACTAAAGTTTATTGTCAAGGAGAAATATGCATTAGGAGAGACTTTTGTGTAATCGTTACATTTGGAGAGACTTTACATTTCTAAAATAACACGCAAAGTTACATATGTCAAAATAAGGGGCATTGCAACAAAATTACCATTTGCTAAAAGAGACTATACAGCTTTCTCTTTAAAAATAATATTTTATTTTTTTTGGTTAATTAAAGGTGGTAACGTTAGACCATCCTTTACTTATCAGTCCAGTAAGAAAACACAGAAGCCATTTTCTTAAAGCAGAAGTATATTGAAAACACTTGCATAAAGTTATAAGCTTAGTAATTTATTTTAAATATCTACGCATATCAAAGGTTTTCTTAGAAGAAAGTTTAATTGTTTGTTTTTAAAGGAACAAATTTGTCACAATAGATTTCAGTGAAAAATCTGCTAATTGTATAATTTTGTATTTTATGATTTTTATGTAATGTTTTTTAATAAGTAAAAGTTTTTTTATAAAATTGGCATATATTTCAAGTTCTCTTTACTATATATTAGTTAAAAAAAAAAACGTACCTGGTTTAACCATATCACAAATATAGATGCTTTAAACTGAGAGTCCGGAAGTGTTTCAATGTGACATTATATTTATTTGGGTACAGATAAAATTTATAAACATTAGAATTCACATTTAATGTTTCATATATTCAAAACTAATAAAGAACATAACCATTATGCAAATTTATAATAAACACAAATAAATACATAAAGGTGTATTTTTCAATAAAAGATAAAAAAAGAGTGATTTATCCTTCAATAATTTTTTACCAAAAAGGAAAAGAGTCCAAATATATATATACATTTGAATTTTTTGCTCTTCTGTAGATCATTCACGAATAAATACATAAAGGTGTATTTTTCAATAAAAGATAAAAAAAGAGTGATTTATCCTTCAATAATTTTTTACCAAAAAAGAAAAGAGTCCAAATATATATAATTATATATATATATAATTATTTGAGAACACCCTTATTAAGGTCCCCATTATTAATGTGATCATACCCATATCTTTAACGTTTTGAGCTTACTGAGCGCCCCCGAAAACCATTCTCTGTTTTATTTACATTATCTCTGTCCAGGAGGAGGACAGTATTTCGGGAGGCAAAAAGCGTTTTAAGTCCAGCACTTTATACACTATAAACCCTTTATTTTCTGACAATTTGCAATGTACCTCGTTCCATATATTTCTTATATGATGCATAGTGTGTGCAGTGCTTCACTATACGTGTTTACTTATACTTATGCCGGAAGTTGCGTCACTTCCGGTTGCACCGGAACTCTACCATTGTGACGTCACTTCCGTGACAAATATTTATAATATCACACGTGCAATGCGGTGTCAGTGTTTACATGACAAGTAAGCCTAAGCTATAGCGATTTCAGAGGACAATTAGAACAGCCAATAAGAATATACCAACAAACATTACGTGGTCAACAATTTTAACCTGTCAAAAAATGGACAATACAACAGTAAGTTAATGCTCAGAGGATCGGCAACAGGGTTACGTCTCTTAATCCACGTATATAATTCTTCTTACAAGTGCATGTATATACTATATATATATATATATATATATATATATATATATATATATATATATATATATACACACATCATTCTTTGTTACAGATAGTAATCAATATGTCACATTAACACCCATCATTATAGCAATTGTGTTGGCAATGGTGCATACCTTGTAATACCATTTCACTGTCATGTGTTAGAGTCACCTATAAGGGTGGGGAACTCAATACTGGTCTAGGGGGTACCGTGGCAATAGCACAAATTATCTCTAATCTGCGTCATCGCCCATACCATAGACAATGGCTGGTGGTGTATCCCTCGTCCAAAGACGAGAGGAACACCCCCAGTCAGTCCCCATCCACAACCATCCAGTGCCCCATCTCAAGAGTGACACATTACAAGGATATATTATGTTAATGCACCAAAATCAGGCACAGAGTTCAGTCCCTTAGGATTTATGGTATCCAGCCTGTACATCCATTCCGCCTCCCTTTTGAGAAGCAGCTTATTTCTGTCTCCACCTTGTGATAGTTTAGGGATATGATCAATGAGAATCACTTTGATTGAAGATACAGGATGTTTGGCCACCAACCAGTGGCATGCCACCAGTTGGTCGGATTCTCCTTTCTTTATGGCCTGCCTTATAGCTATTCGATGGTTGGCCATTCTTTCTCTGATCATCCCTGGGTCTTTCCAATGTAGTGCAAACCACATGGGCATATCAACATATAGACAACATAGGTAGTGGTGCACGTTATGGAGTGATTGATGGTGTACTTCCGATTACCATGTGGATGGTTACATTTTTGGCACCTTTTTTGACTGGAAGAAGGAGGTACCTGTTTGTGTTTAACTCTATTTAAGCACGGTTTGTGTGTGTTATTTGTGTTCTGAAGAAGGGGAGTTTTGTTCCCCCGAAACTTCAATAAATTTTACTAATTGCTTTGAAGAAAACCTGGTTTCCCACTGACTTTGTTAAAGCTTGCTATATATATATATATATATATATATATATATATATATATATATATATATATATATATATATATATATATATATATAAACAATATCCAGAGAGCTCCTGTTGTGAAAAAATACTTACCTTTTAAACTTCACAGCAGCTCCAGCTTCCTCCGGTCTCACAAGCCATTTCTGATGTCAGAAATGATTGATAGGTCATCCTCCAATCACAGCTTCCCCCCCGGAGGAATCAGTGTCTGATTCAACGCTGTGATTGGAGGAAGCCAGATGCCTCATTTTAGACCCATGAAGAGGCTTTGAAACGGTTGGAGGAAGCTGGAGCTGCTGTGAAGTTTAAAAGGTACGTTTTTTTTTCACAACAGGAGTTGTGATGGATGGGTGAACATTTTGGTATTGCTCAGTCCACTACAAGTGGTGCACCCAAGCATCTAAAACAGCACAATTTAGGTTGATTGAGCCATGTTGTCTGTCTGTAGCTTTCGACTGGATCAACTCTGATGGATTTGGACCTTTTAAAGCCCAGCTTTGGGGGACCCATATTCACAAATGGGAGCAATGTATCCAATTTAATTATATCCCAATCCTTCCGAATTACATTTGACACTTCTTTTTTATCCACAGAGTAGGTCTTATCCATAAGTGTATCCTCCTGTTTCAAGTCTCAAAAGTGTGATAGTTGGGTATCAATTCTTGTTCCTTCATATCCCCGACGAATAAAGTGATCTTTCATCTCCAATAGCTGTTGTCTAGCCAGAGTTTGTTCACTATTATTACGGACTACTCATTTAAACTGAGAAACAAGTAGTGCTCTTTTTTAGAGTAGGGGGATGGCAACTTGTGGCTTCCAACAGAGAGTTCCTATCCGTGTCTTTGTGAAATAGAGTAGTGTACAATCGGCCTTGTTGTTTATAGATTTTCAGATCTAAGAAATCTATAGTTTGATCATTATATTGCATCTTAAACTGTAGTGTAGATATTTCCTGATGGAGTTGTTTGTACCATATTTCTAGATCAGTTGCTGAACCATCCCAGATTAAAAACAGATCGTCTATATATACCTTCTGAATAATTGTATTTCTTTATGTTGGAATAGACTTGTGGAATGCTGTTCAACTTTGGCCATAGATTGGCATATGATGGGGCCACATTGGACCACATCACCATACCAAGTAGTTGTAAGTAGAAGCAATTCTCGAATCTGAAATAATTCATGGATAAACAAAACTGCAATAATTCCAGAATCCACTCCATACTGGGTCCCACATAGGGATATCTGCAGAGATGATTTCTAATTGCCTCCAGACCCATTGTATGCGGGATGACCATGTATAAGCTGACAACATCTAAGGTCACCAGCAATTCAGTTCTTCTCAATGGAGGTAGTTGTCTGAGATCCCTAATTAGTGTCATGGAGTCTAGGAGAAAGGATGACATATTTCTGACTAATGGTTGCAGCAAACTGTCCAGATAGGAGGCAACAGGCTGCAAAAGCGAACCAATAGTCAAAACTATTGGTCTACCTTGTGGTTGAGTGGCATGCTTGTGCACTTTCAGCAGGGCATAAAATAATGGTGTTCAGGGGAATTGCACTGTCAGATATAATAGAAGGCCTTGTCTATTAGCCCTTATGATTGAGCACTCTGTAATGACTGATCAACCTGTTTTTTAAAAGTCCTGATAGCATCTCCAGGTAGTTGTCTATAGGTGATTGGATCATTCAATTCTTTGAGAGCTTCTTGTTGGTAATAGCTGTAGTTCAGGACCACCACTGCACCTCCCTTATCCGCTTCATGGAAAATAAAGTCCTTGTTTTCATCGAGGGATTTAAGTGCTTTTCATTCTTCTCTGGACATGTTTTTTCTGCACTGTTGTCTGGTTTGTTGAACGATCTCATTGGCTTGCCTGCTATTTTAAGTCTTTATACTTGCATTGGAGCTAGATGGATCATAATGGCTCTTAGTTCGAAATTAATTTTGTTCACTTGGAGATCCTGGAGATCCTGAATCTCATTGTTCTTTCAAATTTTTGTATGTCCAGGAAGGTTTCAAAGGGTTCATTGTAGGTAAACGGAATGAACAAGAGTCCCTTATTAAGTACCCTTAGTTCACTTGGGGTCAGTGCACAAGAGCTGAAGTTCATATCAATGTTCATTGTCACATTCTCCTTTGTCTTGGGGGTCTTCCTCTTATACCCCCCTCCTGCTGTGTGGCCTTCTCCTTTCAAGTATTTTAAGCGAGTCATTACACCTCCAGCTTGTACTTGTGCTGGCATTGTCGACATCAGGGGTGCATCTGAATCCGGACTGTTCCCTAAACTGTCCACAGTAGTAAGATTTCTAGGCTGGTAGTATCGGGGTCTTCCCCCTTAAAATATTATTTTACATGAGCTAAATTTCCTAGGATAGTAGGAATAACCCAGTACGTAATGTTTGATCTGATAAGTCAGAGCTTTATTGCGAGGGATCCTCTCGTATGCACATTTTAGCTAGAGAGTAAAAAAAAGCTTGTGTGGCGTTATTATACTAGTGCTTGCTATTCTGATTACACCGTGTTCTGCTGTAATGATGTTCTGTATTGTGTAATTCCTGTTTTTAGACTGATGCGAGTTCAGGTTGCCATGGCAACCACCAGAACTGCTCAGTGGTGCGGTGGAGACACCGTGAAGGTTCCGGTTACTTTGCGGGTGTTGGGGTAAGTTATTTAAACTATATATTTCACATTATATATTCATGGTCTGAGGACGAGGATAACATCCCGGAAACGTCACAATGCTCACTGAATAAATATTTTTATTAAGTATAAGTACCGGCGAGTGCTTCCTATTTTTGCACATATACTGTATATATATATATATATATATATACCCATTTCAATTATTTATTTTTACCAGTGAAACCAATATAACATCTCAACATTCACAAATATACATTTCTGACATTCAAAAACAAAACAAAAACAAATCAGTGACCAATATAGCCACCTTTCTTTGCAAGGACACTCAAAAGCCTGCCATCCATGGATTCTGTCAGTGTTTTGATCTGTTCACCATCAAAATTGCGTGCAGCAGCAACCACAGCCTCCCAGACACTGTTCAGAGAGGTGTACTGTTTTCCCTCCTTGTAAATCTCACATTTGATGATGGACCACAGGTTCTCAATGGGGTTCAGATCAGGTGAACAAGGAGGCCATGTCATTAGATTTTCTTGTTTTATACCCTTTCTTGCCAGCCACGCTGTGGAGTACTTGGACGCGTGTGATGGAGCATTGTCCTGCATGAAAATCATGTTTTTCTTGAAGGATGCAGACTTCTTCCTGTACCACTGCTTGAAGAAGGTGTCTTCCAGAAACTGGCAGTAGGACTGGGAGTTGAGCTTGACTCCATCCTCAACCCGAAAAGGCCCCACAAGCTCATCTTTGATGATACCAGCCCAAACCAGTACTCCACCTCCACCTTGCTGGCGTCTGAGTCGGACTGGAGCTCTCTGCCCTTTACCAATCCAGCCACGGGCCCATCCATCTGGCCCATCAAGACTCACTCTCATTTCATCAGTCCATAAAACCTTAGAAAAATCAGTCTTGAGATATTTCTTGGCCCAGTCTTGACGTTTCAGCTTGTGTGTCTTGTTCAGTGGTGGTCGTCTTTCAGCCTTTCTTACCTTGGCCATGTCTCTGAGTATTGCACACCTTGTGCTTTTGGGCACTCCAGTGATGTTGCAGCTCTGAAATATGGCCAAACTGGTGGCAAGTGGCATCTTGACAGCTGCACGCTTGACTTTTCTCAGTTCATGGGCAGTTATTTTGCGCCTTGGTTTTTCCACACGCTTCTTGCGACCCTGTTGACTATTTTGAATGAAACGCTTGATTGTTTGATGATCACGCTTCAGAAGCTTTGCAATTTTAAGAGTGCTGCATCCCTCTGCAAGATATCTCACTATTTTTGACTTTTCTGAGCCTGTCAAGTCCTTCTTTTGACCCATTTTGCCAAAGGAAAGGAAGTTGCCTAATAATTATGCACACCTGATATAGGGTGTTGATGTCATTAGACCACACCCCTTCTCATTACAGAGATGCACATCACCTAATATGCTTAATTGGTAGTAGGCTTTCGAGCCTATACAGCTTGGAGTAAGACAACATGCATAAAGAGGATGATGTGGTCAAAATACTCATTTGCCTAATAATTCTGCACTCCCTGTATATATATATATATATATATATATATATATATATATATATATATATATATATATATATATATATATATATATATGTGTGTGTGTATATGTATCTGCTACGTGTATATATGTATACATAAACATAAAAAACACATAAATACACATATACACATACACACACACACATATACATATATATATATATATATATATATACACATACACATACACATATACATACACACACACACATATTTAGACATATATACATTATAACACATTCCAGTTAAATACCTTGTCATTTACCATATGCATTTTAACCCTTATAAAACATATTTAATAATATTTATATTATATATTTAATCAGAAAGTGCATATGAGAGTAATAGTTTATTTTACGCTAGGGCTTCAGATGCGCAAATCCATTGAGCACAACTTTGTTTGCGCTCGAGTAAACCCGTTTACTTTCAACTTGCAATATTTGCACAATCCATTGTGATTGTGATATGTATATATTATACAATTTGCTTAATTTTGTTTTTGTGCAGATCAGTCTGCATTGCACCTATTATTTATTTTTCCCATGTTTCCTGTAATTTAACTGTAAACATTGTTATTTCTCCACTTTACCTAGTCAGGCTGAAGTTGGAATGCTGCTTCTGTAATATTCTACACAGTGATCGCTTCATTTTTGTAGGAGCACATTTATATTTCTCTAATTGGCCGCATTTAAGGAGAAAATGTATTTTAGAGACCTTTCAAGTGGTTTGTCCCTGGACTGTAAAACAATGAAAACAGCAAAATGACATGTTTTAAACACAACATATTTTTATGGTATAAACAATAAAAATATTGCAGCAGATAAATAAATTGTTACATATAACTCATCAGATATTATTTTTTCTTTTAGTCAGAGATTAGTTCATTGGTTCATTTGGTAGGGCCATATTTGTTAAAATTATTTATTTGTCTCCAGGACATCAGAGGAGCAGCTGGACAGCAGACAAATGACAGGTGAGTTAGACCTGTAATAAAGCAACATCTTGCCTCAATAGTGCTATTGTTGCACTTGGGTAGTAGTGGACACTGGACATTTAGAATACTAGGGCAGTGTAAACTGATAGATTAGTCAGTGTCAAACACCATTAGCCAACAGAAAACATTTAAATAAAGTAAAAGAAAGTAGTAAGTACTAGCTAGCTAGTGCTACTGCTACAGGGCAGAATAAGCAATAAAAATGTTTTTTTTTTTAATGTTTTTTGTACCTTTTTGTTTTTTGTACCTTTTTGTTTCTTTTCTCAATATTATTCTCCCACCTTCCCTCTTTCTCTCCCTCTCTCCCTCCCTCTCTCTCTACCTCTCTTCTGTTCTATGTCTTTTAGAAGCTCTCTAGCAAGTAGCAACCAAAAAGGAAGCCGACCAAATGTGTTTATTTTTTAAATTCTTTTTATTCAAGGAGCTCAGGTAAGTAATATAAATAAGAGTCCAGTCGTCCACACAAAGTGCCACGAGGCAGCGAGATACTCAAAAGGGATACATTGCGATGTTTAGAAAACTGGCAAAATATACAAAAGGGCTGACAGTACTGTTTAAAGGTAGCATCGCTCAGAATCATTTTACAATACCTTTCAGTGGATGGTGAAACTGCTCTAATACTGTTGATACATTCAAAGCAGCATCATGTAAATGATCCCTTTAGACAATAATGTATGACAATACAATTTACTTGTGTCAAGTAAACTCAACCCCTGTTCTTACAATACAATAGTGAATTAAACAAATCAATAATACATCTATAGAAGCAGGGGTATTGTGGGTATATGATATATGTATATACATTGTTTAATGTATATGTATTGTATAGTAAAATGTTACAATATATATCCAAACAGTAAGCATGATTGTACTAATCATCTATTGTGTCCTCAGATGTGTATTTTTACTTAATTTTAAACTTTGATTGTGCGTTCTCAATATTCATATTTACATTATATTGAGAATGAGCATTCGCGATCCCAATATTCATATTTCACAATATTTTGGTCGTGATTTTGCATTTGAAATATTCATATTTCCTAATATTGTGATTGCGCGATAACGTTTTACGTATTATATTGCGATTGCACTGTAGCAAACGTTCTATATTAATATATATCTATATCTACAGAAATAGATTTAATATTAATATAAAACATTTTTGCTACAGTGTGAACACAATATTATAAGTAAAACACGATCATGAAATTGTGATCGCAATATTATAAAATATGAATATTACAAATACGAAATCGCAATATTGTGAAAAATGAAAACGCAAAATCACAATCTTAATATTGTGAAATATAAAAATGCAAAATTGCAATCACGATATTGTGAAATATTAATATTGCGTTCGTGAATGAGCGGTCTCAATATAATGTAAATATGATAATTGAGAACACAGTCGCAATCTTAAAATTTTTAAAACTTCACTCATAAGGGCACAATCGAAGATTAGCACCATCACACGTACAGTTTATATACATATTCTAATTTTATACAATACAATGCCCAGCTCCTATCATATTAATAGGACATTTTTGTTTTTATTAACAAAGCTGATCACAGACATGACAAATATATAGCTGTTCCGTGGGAGTTTAATGGGAGTTTCAAGGGAATAACCTGTATTTTAATAGTGAAACATAGCAGTGGGTTTCTAATATTCAAAGCACTATCCTCCATATTAGATATATATTTACAGCCATATCAATCTCACCTACTTTTCAGTGGCAATATTTCCCAGTGTGACAAATCTAGTGCATATACAGTGAAACTGAATATACATATGTATGATTCGAATTGTTACTACACAGAAAACTTTTTGCAAATGCGCAGTCTATTTTGTGTTAACATACATTAACGACAGCCCCTGCTGCTGTCATTGCAGCTCAGATGCAATGTCGGAGGACTTTTGCTGAAGTTATGCTTTGGGAGACACATCACCACTGTTCAGGACAATGAGGTTCAGCCCACTTTTTTAGAATATATATCGACAGACCGACAGACTGAGCCTGGCAAACCCAAACAGGCAATTTCTTGTCTGTCTGTCGATGGTTATAATATTGGGACCATAATCTTAAATTGTCACTGTTCACAATACAGATAGCATGAAAAATGTACAATGTAAGATGGTATAACATATTTGCATCATCAAACAGAGTATCCAGCCTCCAAATTGTTAAAACAGACCTTTATTTGGTTACATAGGGTCCAAAGAAACACCTTTCTGAGAGCTAATATAATATAACAGTAAAACACATACATTAATGGTATGAGTTAAAAATAAAATAAAAAATACTAGGGAGGGAATATTTATTTTTTTATATATTTTTTAATTTTTCAATGCTTTATTACTAAACCAAATTAAAAATACATAAGACAATGTACATTTCGTTGAAATGTTTTGAAGCAGAATATATAAACAGTGACAAGTAAGCAATTATCCAAAACAAGTGAGATATGAATAAAGATAAAGAATCATACAGCAGGGAAATAAACTGAAATAAAAAAGTACTCTGTTGCCTCCTCCTAGGCCCCTCCCATCTCCCCAAAGTTTAGTTCCAGTGAAAATTGGTTTAGTTGATATAATTTGATTTATTTGATTTTTATATTCTAAGCCCATAAAGTTTACAAACTTCCCCCAAGTCTTGACATATTGCTCAAGCTTGTCCAATGTATGCATTTTGTAATCATATGCCTCCAGGATTGCACATCTCGTCATCTTATTTTTAAGCTGTTTAATAGTTGGCATTTTGTTATTAATCCAATTTTTAAAGATCAGCGCTCTCATTTTCATTTGTTACCTGGATGAATTTAGAATTTTTCCCCCAATCTAGGTGTTTAGTGAGAAATATTATGTTTGCTCCAGATAGTGAGATCTTAATCTCAAGGATATGAGATAGCAAGAATCCCACCTTTGCCCAAAGCTGTAGCCGTCTAGGGCAAGAGTAGATTAAATGTACTAAATCAGGATTATCTTTTGAGCATTTAATGCATTTATTCTCTACTTCCTTTTTTTCCACTTTTGTACCCTCCTAGGGATCAAGTAGTCCTGATGGATAAGTCTAAGATTATATTCCCTAGTGAACATAGTTCTATCTAGTTGGTACAATGCCCCCAAACTTTTTTGTATATTTTTTTCACTGCTACATATCTTATCCCATTTAATATATAGCTGGCTTACCTGATTTGAAAATAATATTTTATATATAACTGATAATGATCCTATCATTGCTTTCGGATGGTCTAAAAGTTGGTGTTTTTGAAAAATTTAATCAGTGGCAGCTTGGATAACTGTGTTTAAATAATGTTTAGCTTGCATAAAATGGAATCTATTTTTAGAAGAGAATTTGAACGTCTTCTGGAATTCTATAAAGTTGTATATATGTTTGGACGTGGAACCACACAAGTGTCCAAGGATGGTTATCTGAAGTTCCTTCTAGTTTTTAAACACTTGATACTTTAAGCCTGGTGGAAATTGGCTGCTCCCTAAAAGAGGTAGCCATTTAGAGCACCTAGATTCTATATTCAGAAGTTTAATGGAAGTCCTCCAGGCCTTAAAAATATCCCTCAACAGAGCATGTCAATAGATTTTGTTTGCCCACTTCTTTATTGGAAGCATGAAGAACACGAAGAACAAAATTGAGGGAGAAAGGTTCACAAAGTCTGTCGTCCAAATTATGTGTTGTATATTTAGTGGTTTGAAATAGCCAGTCTAATGGAAATCTCAAGAGAGTAGCATAGTCATAGAGCAATAGGTTAGGTATAGCTTACTCATTTTGATCCTGGGCTTTCTGTCCCACCATAGAAAATATCGTAAAGCTTTAGAAAGATTTTTAATATCCTGGTGTTTAATTAATAGTGGAAACATTTGTAAGGTATACAGAATTTTTGGAAGAATAAACATTTTATATGCTGCCACTCTACCAGACAGTGAAATCGGAAAGCTATTCCAACAGTTTAGTTTGTTAATGCTATTATCTAGGATCTTCGTTGTGTTATCTTTTTACCAGTCCTCAGACGAGGAAGACAAAAAAAATTCCCCAAATATTTTAACAGGTGTGTTTCTGAGAAAGGGGGGTTAAAGGGACACTGAACCCAAAATTTTTCTTCATGATTCAGATAGAGCATGCAATTTTAAGCAACTTTCTAAATTACTTCAATTATCAATTTTAATTTGTTCTCTTGCTATCTTTATTTGAAAAAGAAGGCATCTCAGCTAAGGAGCCAGCACATTTTTGCTTCAGGACCATGGACAGCACTTGTTTATTTTTGCTGTCCAAATAGCAAGGACAACCCAGGTTGTTCACCAAACATAGGCCGGTTTTTAAACTTACATTCTTGCTTTTCAAATTAACATACCAAGAGAATGAAGAAAATTTGATAAAAGGAGTAAATTAGAAAGTTTCTTAAAATTGCATGCTCTATGTGAATCAAGAAAGAAATTTTTTTAGTTCAGTTTCCCTTTAAGATTAGACTTGGACTTTTTAGCCATAGGACTTTGGATTTTGAGAAGTTAATTTTATACCCTGAAACTCTTCTATAGATTTCTAATTGACTAATAATTTCCTTTATTTGTTTATCTGGAATGGTTACACACATCAGCAGATCATTTGCAAATATGGACAATTGAAAGGTTTCCTTATCCAATTTAAGCCTGTTAAGATATTTCTTAAATTTGATGCAAGTGGTTTCAGAACCAAATCAAAGAAGAGTGGTGACATCGGGCAGCCTTGCCTAGTCCCCCTATATAGTAGGAAGGACGATGATATATTAATATTTTTCAAAAGAGTGGCATCAGCATCAGAGTATACATTTAAAATTAAGTCCAGAAAATTCCAGTGAAACCCAAAATTAACTAGGGTTTGGTACATGAAGCCCCACTCTACTTTGTCAAAGGCCTTCTCCACATCTTATTCTCTCTATCTCATCTCTATAGTGATAAATTGCATGCTGGATTTTTCTTATGTTGTTTTCAGATGTCCTGTCCTTCATGAACCCCTAGCTGTGGAAGGATTGATTTTAATCTGCCAGTAGTTTCATAAAAATCTTATAGTCCAGATTTAATAATAAGATTGGTCTATATGATTTAACTTCCTCCTCATATTTCTCTTCCTTGGGAATTAAGATTATATTTGTGCCTTTAAAGTACTCTGTGATCTTAGTGTTATGGCAATAATATTGATTGTATAGGGTTTTCAGAATTGAGGAAATATTCTTCCTCATCATAGAATTAAATTATATTGGTAGGCCATCAGGACCTGGGGTTTTGCCTTTCCTCATTGATTTATCAACATTGTTTATTTCTCCAATTGAAAATGGTCAAAAAACTTCTTTTGAGATTTTTAGTAGATTTAATTTGATAAAATAATTCATTATATTTGTTTTTAGAGGTTGCTGGGAGGAGTATAGTTCCCTATAGTATTTTTGAAATAAGCCTATAATATCTTCAACCTTATTGGTTGTTATGTCACCATCTCTTATAGTTTTAATAGGTTTCCTTTTATTTGCCTTTTTAAATAAACTTGAGAGATATTTACCCACTTTGTTGCCGAATCTATTGAATTGAGCCATATTCTTAATAATTTTTTTGTGCACTAAACTCAATAAGAATATTTCTCTCTCTTTTTTACTTGCTAAATAACTATCTCTATTGCTTCTATTAGGGACATTTTTTGATGACTGAGTAAGCTAAGGTTAAATTGAGTGCTAACTTTTTATCTCTTGCCTGTTGAGACTTTTTTAAATTAGTTACATAAGTATTGATTTCTGCTTTTAAAATGGCCTTGGCTGCCTCCCAAAAAATTGTGATATTATCTTTATATTCCTTATTGCTAGTACAATATTCCTTACAAGCCTTTTCCAGAAAGGAATTGAACTTAGCTGATTTCTGGAGATGATTAGGAAATAAAAAAGTGTTATAATTCGACTTATTGATCTCATTTAAGGTTAAAAGAATTGGAGCATGATATGATTGTGTAAAATCCAATATCTTGGACTCCTTAACTCTATGGACCAATTGATCTGAAAGTAAGAAAATATCTAGCCTAGATAGTGTGTTGTGGGTTTTAGAGATACATGTATACTCTAAACAATTCGGATTAAATAGCCTCCATACATCCACCAAGTTAAAATGAGATTGAAAAGAAGAAAAGATTTTGGTTTCATAGTGTATTTGTGCTTTCCTTATTTTACTAGGTTTTTTTGTGAGGGAAAGTTTTTTGTTGTCTAGATTTCAATTAGGTGTAGCATTAAAATCTCTGGCTAGTATAGTGTTGGTGTCGGGAAATTTATTTAGTATATTATTAATTTTCTTCCAAAATTTGCAGTCCGAGTTATTGGGGCCATAAATATTCCCTATCAGGAAATCCTTACTTTCTAGTGTTAACAATAAGAATAGGAATATACCTTCAAGCATATTAGCCTGTAATGAAACGTCAATCCCGCACTGAGAGCAGTAGTTATGGATTTTGTGTAACAAAATTTTTTCACAAAACTCATAACTAAACTGTTACAAAGTACACTAACACCCATAAACTACCTATTAAGCCCTAAACCGCTAACCCTCCTACATCGCCAACACTATTTAAATATATTAACCCCTATTCCCCCGCACCCCGACATCGCCACCACTATAATAAAGTTATTAACCCCCTATTCCGCTGCTTCTCAACATCGCCGCCACTAAAAAAAGTTATTAACCCCTAAACCTCAGGCCTCCCACATCACCACTAAATAAACCTATTAACCCCTAAATGGCCACCCCCCACATTGCAAAACACTAAATTAAACTATTAACCCCTAACCCTAACACCCCTTAACTTTAAATTACAATATAACTCTATTTAAATAAATAAAAACTTACCTGTGAAATAAATATAAATCTAACATTAAACTATAAAGTAACCTAACATAACTAATCTAAAAAAAATTAAAAAATTCTACCAATTGTAATATCGAAATTACAAATTTATAAAAAAAAAATAACACTAAGAAAAACATTTAAAAATCTAAATTACAACTAAAATAAACAAATCCTACAAAAAATGAAAAAAAAAAAAAAAAAAAGTTTTCCAGAAATAATTAACACTAAAATCACGAAAAATAAAAACACTAAGATTACAAAAAAATAAACAAAATTATCAAAAATAAAAACAATTACACCTAATCTAATAGCCCTATAAAAATAAAAAGCCCCCCAAAATAAAAACACCCCTAGCCTACAATAAACTACCAATAGCCCTTAAAAGGGCCCTTTGCAAGGCATTGCCCTAAAGAAATCAGCTCTTTTACCTGTAAAAAAATACAAAGTCCCCCCAACAGTTAACCCCACCTCCCAACCAACCCCCCAAAATAAAAAACATAACTCTAAAAAAAAACTAAGCAACCCATTGCCCCTAAAGGGGCATTTGTATGGGCATTGCCCTTAAAAGGGCATTTAGCTCTTTTGCATTGCCTTTAACACTAACCCCAGAAGATCTACTCACGGTTTCTGAAGTTCAGACATCCAACTCCATCCAGGCGGCAAGGTCTTCTTTCAGGCGGCGAGGTCTTCATCCATCCCGTGTAATGCTTGTGGGATATTCCTCTATCAAACCAAACTTGTCCAGTAGTCTTCTTAGGTGTAATTATTTTTAATTTTGATAATTTCGTTTATTTTTTTTGTAATCTTAGTGATTTTTATTTTTTGTTATTTTAGTATTAATTATTTTTGGTAAACTTAGATTTTTTACATTTTTTCATAGGATTTGTTTTTATTTAGTTGTAATTTATATTTTTAATTTGTTTTCTTATTGTTATGTTTTTTTAAATTTGTAATTTAGATATTTTAATTTGTAATATTTTTTATTTTATTAGATTAGTTATGTTAGGTTAATTTACAGTCTAATGTTAGGTTTATATTTATCAGAAGGGAGAGAGCCTCACTCCTGAGATAGAACAAAAGCTAGAATAACTTCCATGCCAGTCCATTTCCATTGTAACTCAGGGTGCGTGTTCTTTTAGCACACTATGCCTTTTCACAGAGAAAAAAATATCCTGTAGCATATCTGTCTGACCCTGCCCAATGACAGTCCAGACCAACATATTTAGTTCTATAGTTTGGCTGCCCGGGTTAAGGTGGCAGTGGATTGGTTAACAGGGCAAGACCATGTTTCTGCTGTAGCTTGGGAAGCTACATTGGTAGCACCTTTTCGCCTAGATGCTATTTTACATTGTCCAATCACTGCTCTTCCATCAAAGATATTTGCTCTTGTAACTTTTAGAAATATAATTGTAGCATGGCAAAAATTGTGTGGCTGTGGGTTGCTCTCCTCATGTTTCTAAATATTTACCCATTACAGGTAATCCAACCTTTATACCAGGAATGACAGATGAAGTTTTTAGAACTTGGTTTATTAAAGGGCTGGTATATGTTACACAAATGTTAAATACAGATCTAGTCCCTTAACCTTTATGGAAATTAGCAATCAATTCAGGTTGTCGAACAAGGAGTTCTATGCCTATTTACAAGTAAGACATTTTATACATGAACTAAAAAAAGAATCATGGTGTAGAATGGTCACTTCGGGAGTTACAAACTAGGATAAACAATTTTCAAGGGGGTGTTTATTCCATTGCTCCGTTTTATTCTCTCCTCAATCAAGGGCCTTCTGAAGATCAAGTCAGGTATATAGTGACAAAATGGAGTAAATTTTTCCCAGAGATAGATAGCGAAGTTATAGAGAATGCGTTTAAGGTGATTCAGAAAAGTTGGGTTTTGACAACAAGGAGAGAATCACAGATCAAAGTGGCTTTAATGGTGTATTTAACTCCGGCAAAACTTACTAGCTGGTATAAGACAAAGATCATATGCTCCAGATGTTGTTCGCCTGTGGCGGATCTGTTACATTGTTTCTGGGCCTGCCTAAAAATAGCCCAATTTTGGAATAAGGTAATATATTGGATGAATATAATCCTTAAATTAGATTATGACATACAGCCGCTGGAAATATTTTTTCTAGTCAAATCACAAGCAGCTGTCCAAAACTTTAAATTAATTAACCTGATTATATTTCTTGGACGTAGTCTAATATTAAGAGCATGGAAGGCTAAAACAGCACCTAGTTTGAAAGAGCTTAAGAATACGCTTACTTCACAATATACACTTGAACAATATAGTTTACATAACCCAACTGATGAGCGGTTAGCAATTTTTTTTTAAACAGTGGAAAGTGTTTATTTTATCCTTTTCAGTGGATACCCAAACGATCCTTGCTAGGCCATTCAAGAAAACTGCTTATGTTCAATTACAAGTGCTTGCCGGACATCTACCCAGTATGTAGATTGATGATAATGGAGAGCAGTGACTGGAACAAGAGTAGAGCTAGAGGTTGATAAGGGGTTGCGAGATCTGGGGGAATTATATATAAAAGGAGGGATTGGAGAGAGGGGGAGGGAGAGAGAGAGAGAGAGAGAGAGAGAGAGAGAGAGAGAGAGAGACTATATTCAGAGGGGGAGGGGTAAGGGAAGCAAAACCCCCCCTTTTTTTATTCTCTCTTTTTTCCCCCTCTTCGCCTAATGCAATGAAAGAGAATATAAAGTTATAATTACTCTGATTATGAATAGTATCTTAAAGGAGTAAGACAATGTAGGGTTTATTGTTGGTTAGGGAAGAGATACTTGTTTTTTTTATTTTTTTGTTGTTGTTGTGTATTATGTTTATTTAATTAATAGATAAAATAGCAACAGGTATTTATGTCAAGTGGTTAAAGCTTATGGAGTTATGAAATTTAAAGTCTTAATACTGATACATACGGGAGATTTATGTATATATGAGTAAGAGATATATATTTGTTTTTTCTCTCTTTGATGTTGTAACAATATTGAAACATTCCTGTTGCGGAATAATAAAAAGAAGAAAAAAAAAAAAAAAAAAGAACCCACATCTAAGTCTAATTGGCTAACTTCAACCACAAAAGGATTTTTTAAATGCAATCGGGCCAATTGTAAAGGGTGTGAGCATGCTTATGATACAAAAAAAAAACAACCAAAACAATTTATTCAAACACTTTCCCCCATAAAAATTGCACAATTAACAACTTAAACTGTAAAAGCACATTTGTTGTGTATTTACTTGAATGCTCCTGCAAATTGCAGTACATTGGGCGTACAAAACATACAAAAAGAGACTGTTGGAACACCTAAAAAACATAGAAGCAGGGTTCAAAGGACATAGTGTATCCAGACATTTTAAAAAAATGCACAATCAATACCCAAAATTCATTAAAGGAACAATTTTAGAACAAGTACAAGTTCCTAATAGAGGGGGTGACAGGTTTCAAAGGCTAAGACAACATGAAACCTACTGGATCCACTATATGGGAACCATGAACCCGGCAGGACTTAATGAGGATATTGATCTAGCAGCTTTTTTTATAAAGATATATTCTTTCAAATAAACATTAAAGAATATCCAATTAGTTCATAACACTTTTAATCTAGAATGTTATATATCATACACAATATAAACCCTAAAATAGGTAACAAACTTAATACCTAAGATCTTAACAAAGTAAGCAATCCCTTTTCCTTTAAAGGACATTTGTGGGCATAATGTTTATGACTAGTACATATTATTATCCTATTTAGATAGGTACAATTCATGTCCACATTCCACAAAGAAAGGGAGTCCATTATAATATATACACCCCCACTGTGTAAGGCTGTAATTAGGGAGACAAAAAATTCCGCTCATTCTTGCCTCATTCAGTCATTAACACAAAATCAAATACTAAAATATCCATTAGGTTCCATAGGTTAAATCACCAAAAAAATAAAATATGTAATATTGAAAAGGTACATCGCTTCACAATATCAGAATCAAAATTGATTTATTATATGAAAATATGTCCTTTATTTTACATGTTCCAAAAAAGATTAGGGTTTTAACAGGTTAGAAACACACCAAATGAATACATGTAAGGTTGCCTATAGTAACAAGAGACAGAATCGTCTCTACAGGCTTCCGTAGCGCACATGACGTCATGACGTCACACGTCACAATGGAGATAGAGAAAAAACACGCCCACTTTAGTACCTTTTTAATCTCAACAAGCCGTAAACCTGTCTAACCACTCTCCTCTGACGAAGAAGTTGGTGGTAACTTCGAAAAGCGTAAGGACTACACCATTGGCGGACAGGCTCTTCTCCAACCGGCAGACAGTTTGTTTTTTCACAGCTGGTCTTTTTTAACTATTAAACGGCACCAAGACTGTTTCTTATACATATGCAACAGCTGGATCCTAATAGTGCCATTGAATATATAAATTTGGGATAATCCTCTATACTATTATACACTACCACTCTCTATATCCTTTTCAGGAAACTACCAACATATAGTTGTACATCAACCTGTGCATTTTAAATGTCATTTAGCCCCTGACAGAACAGAGTGAGTAATAATAGTTATAGACTATATACACCCAACAGCACAGATGACCTTTTATCAGCAAGGTTTCATCTGGAAATATATTTACACATTTTGGATAAAGCTATTATCTTACCTCATCATGGATTGAGGTCTACTAATGTCAGCATAATACTATTTGTATATAATACATTTTACGTTCTACAGTATTACACTATGTGTGTTTTTTTCCTTCCTGCATAACTCTGGGAACCTGTGCCAATCGCTCCTTACATTCCTGAGGGGATAAAAGATTCTCACAAGCACATGAAAGAACAGCAGAGAGTCCAGGATTACCATTGAAAACAAAGACTACCTCCAACAAAAAGTGAAATAAAGTGGACCAAGAAATCCTGAGGATACCATACTGGGGTTGAAAGACAAAGTTATCTTTAAAGTACGCAGAGCAGACACCTTACCTCATAAGATTGAGGTCTGAGCTGGTAAGCAGGAATTCCTTACTTCATTATACAAGTTAAAGGAGTTAACAACAAAAGAAATTCATAACAGCATACAGCTAGTTAATAAGAACTGCCTTACTGTGTGAAGAACTTTTACATACTGTTTTTTGAAAAAAAGGCACTATAGCAGAGTGCCTTGTAACAATTATTGATTGCTCTTATTTATATATATACACTTACATACACTTGCAGTGTGTCACAGCCTTTAGTGCAATCACAATATCTGATCTGAGGATAACTTTCGTTCTTGCAGTAACTTTGTACTTTCAAATTTGTTATCTGGCCCTTTGTTTGCAAGCTCAATCTTGTTATGCTTAGCACATGCATGAGAAGATCATACTGATAAACTTCACACAAAAAAAGTCTGCCTCAATTTTTTTTTTTAAGCTCAGGACAGGGGCAACTCAACATCCTGGAGCAGGGCACTCTGTGGGCCGAGTCATAGATATTTGAGAGAATGATTGAGTAGTTTGGAAGTATGGCTTGCAGGGGCCGAACTACCATTGGTGCAGCAGATGCAGTGGCACAAGGACTCAAGAGCTGGGGTGTGTGTAGAATGTGTGCAAACTTATTGTAAACAGAGCTTTTTATTAGTGCAGAATGCAGATCTTATCTATCAGTCTAGATACTCAAAATCATTATAGAGAACATTATGTATATTGTTACTAATGATTACTACTTAGTTACCATTGGGAGCAAAAAAAAATTGCTACTGAGTAAAGTTTAGGTGCTCTCGTGTTTCACAAAGTGAAATAGCGGGAAAAAAATGGAACATGAATTTGAAACGAGACATCTAGCATAAAATGTTGGAAAGTTGGGACCTCTGGTCTATGTTAAAGGGACAGGATACACCAAAATTTTCTCTCATTATTTGGAAAGAACATAATTTAAAAAAAACTTTCCAATTTACTTCTATTATCAAATTTGCTTCATTATCTTGTTATCCTTTGCTGAAGAAACAGCACTGTACTACTGGCAGCTAGCTGAACACATCAAGCTAGCCAATCACAAGAGACACATGTTGGTAAGCACCAATCAGAAGCTAGCTCCCATTAGTGTAAGATATGTGCATATTCTTTTTCAACAATGGAAACAAAGAGAACAAAGTACATTTGAAATTAGAAGTGAATTTAAAAGTGTCTTAAAATTACATGTCCTATCTGAATTTTGCAAGTTAAAATGTTGACTTTCGTATCCCTTTAAAAACTCTCACATTACCAGACAGATATCAAAACAATGCCAAATACTTTTTTAGTTTCAGATTCTTTTTGGCTTAAATATAAAATTATTGCTTCAGTTATTTGTAAAATATGTTCAACGGCCCTGCACTTGGGGAAATATTTTTTATTGTGAAGCCTTATCTTGAAGGACTGGACAACACTATCAAATCATTCACTAATTCATCAGAGTTTAATCAAATGCTATGACTGTAATTTTTCTGAATAGTATAAAATATTTAAGAAAACAACAAACTTACTAGACACTGTCAGTATTTGTGAGAGTTTTTGATATATTTACACTCCAGAATACCATCAGTGCGGTTTGTTATAATTTTCAGTTCACGGTCTGATCACAGGGAGCTTTTGTTAGTGGGTAAACAAAGAAAGGTCAGTGTTCCACAGCATAAATAAAATCTCAGTTTCATATTTATAATAAACATCTTTATAGAAACCTGAGGCTGTATAATGCCCAAATACTATAAAATGTGACTGCAAATGAAATATATATTTTGTAGTTTATAAAATAATTAGCTTGTGTCAAAAAACTACTGTTATATCTAAAAAAGATATATATATATATATATATATATATATATATATATATATATATATATATATATATATATATATATATATATATATATATATATATATATATATATATATATATTAGTAGATAGACACAACACAAAATACAGTGGCACCACAACGGCGACCTTTTCTATATTAGTATTTGCTGGCAAAAACCTTGGTTCTTGTCTGTATTTATATTCTAGTATAGCAGAAAAGTTGGTGCTGTGCAGTATATAATATACTTAGCAAAAAGAGAGAGGTAGAGACCTCTCAAAAGACTGCACAAATAGCACTCTGTGCCTGGACTAGTTAGTGGAGAAAATTGGGAGAATTAAAATATAACTTTTATTTGTTATTTTAAAAATAAGACTCACAATTAAAAACAACCAAAAAGTTGAAAGCCAATTCCTAAATTATCAGTAAGCCTTTGAGATATCCAAAGTAGTAAAAGGAATTTATATAGGTGGAGAGCTATATCTTAGGCCACTATTTAACAAATATATAATAAATAGTGAGGATCAGTATTATTTTTATTCACAGGGTATGTTGTGATTATATATTCTCAAATATATGGATAAAGTATGGCATCATATGAGTGATTATATGCACTTTTTAGGTTGTGTGGTATCACTAAATTTGTGTTTGTGCCCACAAGTTCATTTTATACTTGAGTTGAAATAAATTTCAAGTGATAGAGAAACACACAACAAGTTTTATAAACCATTCAAATAGCACACAGCCTCTTGTGAATATATTTGTAGATTTTATTTATGATTGTGTGACGTCACATATTTATTCACATGGTATCATATTCATTCATACTGAATGATGTAGCTTTGAGAGCATGCAGATTGCATGTAACCCCTTCACTACTTTCTCATGATTTTTTGTGCATATATAATATCACTTTGTTATCACATACATATTATCCCTGTGATAATATTCAGTAAGGCAATAACAACACGTATAATACCAACTTTGTGGTTTTGTATTAAGTTGATGTATTAATTTTTAAGAGTAAGGATCAACTTAAATAAAATAGTGTCCGTGTCTTATTGCTAAATATTGCAATCAAATTCTGGCTTGATTTGTTAGTATTACTAAAATGGTGTGTGTTAGCACATCATTTATTCGGCATTTCAGGTTGTGATATTTGTTCTATAAACTGTCAAGTAATTAGTAGATGCCCTGTGTATTTTATTAGACCATTTGCTTGCATATTTAAAGGAACATGAAACACAATCGGCTAGATTACAAGTTTTGCGTTAGAGGCTATGGGGTGCTAACGAGCAGTTTATACTCACCCTCACTTACAGACAGCGCTGGTATTACGGGTTTTTCCAAACCCGGTGTTAACCTCAAAAAAGTGATCGTAGAGCAAAATTTTGCTCCACATCTCACCTCAATGCCAGTGTTGCTTACGTTAGCGGTGAGCTGGCTGAACGTGCTCGTGCACGATTTCCCCATAGGAATCAATGGGGGAGAGGCGGCTGAAAAAAACCTTACACTTATTAAACCCTAATCTGCCACCCCCGACATCGCCGACACCTACATTATATTATTAACCCCTAATCTGCCGCTCCGGACACCTCCGCCACCTACATTATACTTATGAACCCCTAATCTGCCGTCCACAATGTTGTCACAACCTACCTACACTTCTTAACCCCTAATCTGCTGCCCCCAACATCGCCGCCACTATATTACAGTTATTAACCCCAAAACCTAAGTCTAACCCTAACACCCCCTAACTTAAATATAATTTAAATAAATCTAAATAAAAATAACTATCATTAACTAAATTATTCCTACTTAAAACTAAATACTTACCTGTAAAATAAGCCCTAAACTAGCTACAATACAGGGAGTGCAGAATTATTAGGCAAGTTGTATTTTTGAGGATTCATTTTATTATTGAACAACAACCATGTTCTCAATGAACCCAAAAAACTAATTAATATCAAAGCTGAATAGTTTTGGAAGTAGTTTTTAGTTTGTTTTTAGTTATAGCTATTTTAGGGGGATATCTGTGTGTGCAGGTGACTATTACTGTGCATAATTATTAGGCAACTTAACAAAAAACAAAAATATACCCATTTCAATTATTTATTTTTACCAGTGAAACCAATATAACATCTCAACATTCACAAATATACATTTCTGACATTCAAAAACAAAACAAAAACAAATCAGTGACCAATATAGCCACCTTTCTTTGCAAGGACACTCAAAAGCATGCCATCCATGGATTCTGTCAGTGTTTTGATCTGTTCACCATCAACATTGCGTGCAGCAGCAACCACAGCCTCCCAGACACTGTTCAGAGAGGTGTACTGTTTTCCCTCCTTGTAAATCTCACATTTGATGATGGACCACAGGTTCTCAATGGGGTTCAGATCAGGTGAACAAGGAGGCCATGTCATTAGATTTTCTTCTTTTATACCCTTTCTTGCCAGCCACGCTGTGGAGTACTTGGACACGTGTGATGGAGAATTGTCCTGCATGAAAATCATGTTTTTCTTGAAGGATGCAGACTTCTTCCTGTACCACTGCTTGAAGAAGGTGTCTTCCAGAAACTGGCAGTAGGACTGGGAGTTGAGCTTGACTCCATCCTCAACCCGAAAAGGCCCCACAAGCTCATCTTTGATGATACCAGCCCAAACCAGTACTCCACCTCCACCTTGCTGGCGTCTGAGTCGGACTGGAGCTCTCTGCCCTTTACCAATCCAGCCACGGGCCTATCCATCTGGCCCATCAAGACTCACTCTCATTTCATCAGTCCATAAAACCTTAGAAAAATCAGTCTTGAGATATTTCTTGGCCCAGTCTTGACGTTTCAGCTTGTGTGTCTTGTTCAGTGGTGGTCGTCTTTCAGCCTTTCTTACCTTGGCCATGTCTCTGAGTATTGCACACCTTGTGCTTTTGGGCACTCCAGTGATGTTGCAGCTCTGAAATATGGCCAAACTGGTGGCAAGTGGCATCTTGGCAGCTGCACGCTTGACTTTTCTCAGTTCATGGGCAGTTATTTTGCGCCTTGGTTTTTCCACACGCTTCTTGCGACCCTGTTGACTATTTTGAATGAAACGCTTGATTGTTCGATGATCACACTTCAGAAGCTTTGCAATTTTAAGAGTGCTGCATCCCTCTGCAAGATATCTCACTATTTTTGACTTTTCTGAGCCTGTCAAGTCCTTCTTTTGACCCATGTTGCCAAAGGAAAGGAAGTTGCCTAATAATTATGCACACCTGATATAGGGTGTTGATGTCATTAGACCACACCCCTTCTCATTACAGAGATGCACATCACCTAATATGCTTAATTGGTAGTAGGCTTTCGAGCCTATACAGCTTGGAGTAAGACAAGATACAAATGAAACCTGCTCAACGGAGCGCCCCTGGGGTATGTAAAAACAAATCCTGAGAATATGATAGGCACTAATAGAGTGAGGGTATATGTGAAAAATATAAATGATATCCTGGGCGGCAAGCAAATATTCCCAGTGCGTCTGCACACGCACAAAATAGCGACAGTCCATCCAATGTAGGGAAAAATAAGCGCTCCAAGCCCACAGATATATAAAAAAATTCAATTTTATTCCAAACTTGTTAAAATCATACAAGATAGATTAAAAAGTGGTAAGCACAATAGTGCAAAAACAGGTTGTAGAACAGGTGCAAAAAACAGCAAACGTTTCGTGCTCCACGCACTTGGTCACTGCTAATTGATGCACCTGTTCAAAGCTCTATTTATACCAAATTTCTTAAAGTGATATCACAAATTTTTCATTAACCTGTACTTTGCCATTTTGTAAGGGAGCCTATGACAAGAAACATTTATTTACTTTTTCTTTTTCATGTACATAAAGTGTTACAATATAAATATGCAAGTTGATATTTGTCGGTTAAGGCGTGACTATGTTATGTGAAAACAATCTATTTTGCACTATTATTAAATCATTACATTTGTGAAAAGAAGCATATACATTGCTCTATGAGTCATTACCTTCAGTGTTAAATATAATCAGAACAAGTTTTATATTGGGATTTTGTTTAAACTACTCTAATATAAAAATCCTTAATTTGAAAAGTATGAAATTAGATATGCAATAGATGAGCCTATGACAAGAGCCTGATTTCCTAAGACATCAAAATAAGTGTATGTAGAGTAATCTATTTTCTCTCTCATAAAGGAAAAATTGGGTTGGCAATAATAGTGAGAAAATGTCTCATATCAACATATTTTCTTATTTCTTAATTCTTTTAAGGGGAATGAGCTCATGACAAGAGACATACCTATAAATTCAAAAATTTCCCAAAAACATTAAATGATTTATTAAATTTTCCTTATTTCTTAATTCTTTTTAGGGGAATGAGCCTATAACAAGAGACACATCTATAAATTCCAAAAAAATTTCCAAATTTTTTTTTAAATAAATTACTAAAAAAAAAAAAAAAATTGGATATTTATTATTTGGTGAATAAGTCTAAATCTCTTCTCATGTTGAGGCCCTCAGGGTGTGTAGTCTGTAGATTGAACATCCACATAACTTCTCTTTTGTCAAGTGTTGTCTCTCTATCACCTCCTCTTCTCCATTGTGGGACAAAATCTATCCCCTGTAGGATAAGAGCAGATGTATCTGCATTGTGTAGAACCTTAAAGTGCCTTGATACAGGTGTGTCTGTGTTCTCATCCTCTATGGAGCGCAAGTGCTCCAAAAACCTCTCTTTTAACGGTCTCTTTGTTTTTCCTGTGTATTGTTTGTGGCAAATTTTACATGTGAGAAGATAAACCACATGTGTGGTAGAACAGTTGATATAATGATGTATCGTATAAGTCTTATTGGTAATAGTAGAATTAAATTCCTCTCCTTCCTTAACAAAGTCACAGGTTGTACATATTGGGCATCTGCACTTATAAAAACCCTTTCTCTGTTTTAACCAGCAGGATGTTTTTTTGGTTTTTACATCTGATGGAGAAATAAAATTTGCTATCGTCTTACCTCTTCTAGATACAAAATCACAACCTTCTTTGAGAATCTCCTTAAGGATAGGGTCTGAGTACAAAATTGGTATGGAATCTTTAATAATACTGCACACCTTAGTGTATTCCATACTGTAAGTTGTAATGAATTTGATCTTGCTATTTTCTGATGTTCTTTTCTGTTTATTCCTATATTTTAGCAAGTCTTGTCTGGGAATTAAATCTACACTAGATTTTGCCTCTTTAAGTAACTTCTCACTGTAGCCTCTATCCCTGAACCTTTGTGTTGCCTCTTCTAACTTCACCTGATATTCATCCTCATTTGTGCTATTTCTTTTAATTCTGGTATATTCCCCCTTAGGGATACCCTTCACAACATGTCTTGGGTGGCATGAATTGTACTTGAGGATAGTGTTCCCAGCTGTAGACTTTCTATATATAGTAATTTCAACTGTATTTTTGTCTGTGCTTATTAATGTGATATCAAGAAAATGTATTTCTTTATCACTCTGTTCACTGGTAAAGTTTAAGTTAAGGTTGTTATTGTTCAAATATTTACAAAAATCCTCTGCCTCTTGCTGATCTCCCTCAAACACAAACAACAGATCATCTATGTATCTGTAAAACTGGATAATCCTGTCCTTGAAGGGGTTTTTATCTCCAAAAACGTGGGACAGCTCCCACCAACCCATAAAAAGGTTGGCGTATGAGGGGGCAAATTTAGCCCCCATGGCTGTCCCACGTCTCTGGAGATAAAAGCTGTTCTGAAACAGAAAAAAATTGTGACTCAAAAGATATTCAATTGCCCTTAATATAAATATTTTGGTAGGATATGTAAAATTTGTATTCTGTTCCAAAAAAGTGTTCTATTGCTTCTATCCCCTTCTCGTGTTGTATAGTTGTATACAATGAGGAAACATCTGCTGTGATAAATCTATATGTAGATTTCCATTTTAGATTTTGTATTTTGTTTAAAAGAGCCTCCGATGAAGCGCATCTACGCGTGCGCGAAACGCATCAGGCGTTCCTGACTGTGACCTACACGTTTACTGTTTGGTCTGAGAAATAAACCTTTGATGTTCCAGCAAAATTCACTCCTGAGCCAGCGTACTTCTTCTTTGTTTTTTGTGATAAATCTATATGTAGATTTCCATTTTAGATTTTGTATTTTGTTTAAAAGGGCCGTGGTGTCCTGTATAAAACTGGGCAAATCCCTAACTAGGGGTTGTAAGAATGAATCAATTAACTCTGACATAGGTTCATTCAAAGAATCAATACCCGCTATAATGGGTCTACCCTGTGGGCTCTGAAGATTCTTGTGTGTTTTGGGAAGGTAATGAAAAACAGGAATGACTGGTAGTTTAGGAATAATTCTTTCCTGAACAGATTTATTTATGATGTTATTATATCTTGCATATAATACAAGATTAGTCAGTTCATTCCTGTATTTCACTGTAGGGTTGTCACTCAGTTTAATATACACTTCCCTGTCGTTTAGTTGTCTCATGGATTCTGCAACGTAGTCATCCTTATTAAGGACGACCACATTGCCTCCCTTGTCAGATTGCCTGATGACGAGTGAGTCATCAGATGCCAAACTTTTTATTGTGTCTCTCTCCTTTTGTGTAAAATTAGATGGAAATTTATTTCTCTTTTGGGCAGTTTGTAATCCCCTTAATTTCTCCTCCACTGTTTTTTGAAATATATCCAAAATTTTCGGTCTAGTATGTATTGGATAAAAATGACTTATTTTTGACATGACTAAGTGATATATCTGTCTCACACAATAAGCCATCCATATGACTATCACCTTCATGTTGTAACTGTTCCAGGTCCAAAAGACTACAGAGATCAGAAAAATCATTTAACCCCTTAGGTTCACATTTAACATCTTGGCTAGCCTTGTTTACATTCTGTTCCTGATCTTCATTGAAACAAAAATAATGTTTGCACAAAGTTAAATTGCGTACAAACCTATTAATGTCAAGAATAGTTTCAAAAATGTTAAAATGATTATCAGGAACAAAATTCAAGCCCTTAGACAAAACCTGTATATCAGTATTAGTGAGATTTTTACTTGACAAATTTATAACATCATTGTTTAAGCATATTATTTCTGAACATTCTGAGACCGTGTGGGATAAGTCTTGTATGTCTTGTTCTTTCCTTCTCCTTTTTTGGTTGGCTTGGTTGCTCTTTCTCCCTTTCCCCCTTCTGCCTCGGTGGGTTGTTTTTTTCTTACAGATGGTGCACTTTGGCGCGTCTCGTTTTTTGAGACTGTAATATCTATTTCTTCTACCACAGACTGTCCTTCTCCTTCTAACATGAGCGCATACGATTCTTCCCCCTTTTCTCCTTCAGAGGAGTCATATTCATACTCAGTGTCTGTGTCTGCAAATGTGACTGCTTTACTCTTTTTATTGGAATTGTTGTTTTTGTTCTTATTATATCTTCTGTTATACCTGGGTTTAGTCTGATCATCCTGACTCCAGCGATACACCTGTTTTTGATCATAATCCCTCTTATCTCTGAGCATTTTTCTGGATTTGAATTGCCAAAGTTCTTGTTTAAAGGCAATCATATTTCTTTCAAACGTGATCATATTTTTTAAAATTTTGATCATGTTGGTGACATCTTAATTTATTCTGTAATTCTTTTAATTCAATCATAATATCTCTCCTTTGTTCCTTTTTATATTGAATTAACAAATCCATAAGTGCAAAAGAACAAGTGTCCAGTATTGTGTTCCACTTACTAATGAACTCAGTGTTATTAACTGTGAAAGAGGGAAACTTGCGTATCCTTAGTCCCCTAGGTATACGCTTTTCATGTATGTATAATAAAAAGACCTTATGTCTAATTCCAATTTAATATCCTTTTTGCGCAGTTCATCTATATCAAAAAACAAGCTGTCCAGTGTATATGCTATATCTTTATATAACTCTGAAGTTTCTTCTTTAAAGTCACCCAAAACATATGAATCTTCTGTTTCTTGATCCATACTGGATACCCTTTCAAAAATTGTATAAAAAATATTGTGCTATACCACTTTATGTTGATCACTTATTATGAATAATCCTACCCTCCTCGTCTTCATCCTATATCAATCCCTTAATATCTCCTTAATTCCTCCCTGTATTGTGTCTTTATAATGCCTCCTATGCAAGCATATATTACATTAATAATTGTGTGTGCTTTATATGTGCACCAAACAATCCAGGCAAGTAAGAAACAGTAGAGCTGATTTATAAGGGAATGATTACCTTATCCATGTCCAGCGACCTGTGTGAACACAATGAGTGCTTCCTCTATGTCCTCAGCCGTAACTTCGTTGTGACACTGTGATGTTTTTCTTCGTCTGCATCACTGTGTAAAAATCATGCTCCGACCTTCTCTGCAGTCTAGCAATACTGCTGCGGCATGTGTTGATGACGACTTCCAGCTTCCGGTTACCCCCGGCTGCTCCTAGGCAGGTATTGCAGAAAGATCCAAGATACAAATGAAAGCTGCTCAACGGAGCGCCCCTGGGGTATGTAAAAACAAATCCTGAGAATATGATAGGCACTAATAGAGTGAGGGTATATGTGAAAAAATATAAATGATATCCTGGGCGGCAAGCAAATATTCCCAGTGCGTCTGCACACGCACAAAATAGCGACAGTCCATCCAATGTAGGGAAAAATAAGCGCTCCAAGCCCACAGATATATAAAAAAGTTCAATTTTATTCCAAACTTGTTAAAATCATACAAGATAGATTAAAAAGTGGTAAGCACAATAGTGCAAAAACAGGTTGTAGAACAGGTGCAAAAAACAGCAAACGTTTCGTGCTCCACGCACTTGGTCACTGCTAATTGATGCACCTGTTCAAAGCTCTATTTATACCAAATTTCTTAAAGTGATATCACAATTTTTTCATTAACCTGTACTTTGCCATTTTGTAAGGGAGCCTATGACAAGAAACATTTATTTACTTTTTTTTGGAGTAAGACATGCATAAAGAGGATGATGTGGTCAAAATACTCATTTGCCTAATAATTCTGCACTCCCTGTATAACTAATAGTTACATTGTCTCTAGTTTAGGGTTTATTTTTATATTACAGGCAAGTTTGTATTTATTTTAACTAGGTACAACAGTTATTAAATAGTTATTAACTATTTAATAACTACCTAGCTAAAATAAAGAAAAAAGTACCTGTAAAATAAAACCTAACCTAAATTACAATTACACCTAACACTACCACTATAATTAAATTAATTCCCTAAATTAAATAAAATTATCTAAAATACAAAAAAAACCCCTCTAAATTACAGAAAATAATAAAAAAAATTACAAGATTTTTAAACTAATTACACCTAATCTAATCCCCCTAACAAAATAAAAAAGCCCCCCAAAATAAAAAAAGCCCTACCCTACACTAAATTACAAATAGCCCTTAAAAGGGCCTTTTGCGGGGCATTGCCCCAAAGTAATCAGCTCTTTTACCTGTAAAAAAAAATACAAACCCCCCCAACATTAAAACCCACCACCCACACACCCAACCCTACTCTAAAACCCACCCAATCCGCCCTTAATAAAACCTAACACTAACCCCTTGAAGATCACCCTACCTTGAGAAGTCTTCACCCAGCCGGGCCGAAGTCCTCAACGAAGCCGGGCGAAGTGGTCCTCCAGACGGGCAGAAGTCTTCATTGAAGCTGGCCAGAAGAGGTCCTCCAAACGGGCAGAAGTCTTCATCGAAGCCGGCCAGAAGAGGTCCTCCAGACAGGCAGAAGTCTTCATCCAGGCGGCATCTTCTATCTTCATCCATCCGGCACGGAGCGGGTCAATCTTCAAGACATCCGAGGCGGAGCATCCTCTTCCATCGACGTCCAACTGAAGAATGAAGGTTGCTTTAAATGATGTCATCCAAGATGGCGTCCCTTGAATTCCGATTGGCTGATAGAATTCTATCAGCCAGTCGGAATTCAAGGGACGCCATCTTGGATGACGTCATTTAAAGGAACCTTCATTCTTCAGTTGGACGTCGATGGAAAAGGATGCTCCACGTCGGATGTCTTGAAGATGGACCTGCTCCGTGCCGGATGGATGAAGATAGAAGATGCCGCCTGGATGAAGACTTCTGCCCGTCTGGAGGACCACTTCGCCTGGCTTCGTTGAGGACTTCGGCCCAGCTGAGCGAAGACTTCTCATGGTAGGTTGATCTTCAAGGGGTTAGTGTTAGGTTTTATTAAGGGGGGATTGGGTGGGTTTTAGAGTAGGGTTGAGTGTGTGGGTGGTGAGTTTTAATGTTGGGTGGTATTGTACTTTTTTTACAGGTAATAGAGCTGATTACTTTGGGGCAATGCCCCGCAAAAGGCCCTTTTAAGGGCTATTTGTAATTTAGTGTAGGGTAGGGGTTTTTATTATTTTGAGGGGGATTTTTTATTTTATTAGGGGGATTAGATTAGGTGTAATTAGTTTAAAAAACTTGTAATTATTTTATTATTTTCTGTAATTTAGTGTTTGTTTTTTTCATACTTTAGATAATTTTTTTCAATTGTATTTAATTGTATTTAGTTTAGGTAATTAATTTAATTATAGTGTAGTGTTAGGTGTAATTGTAACTTAGGTTAGGATTTATTTTACAGGTAAATTTGAATTTATTTTAACTAGGTAGCTATTAAATAGTTAATAACTATTTAATAACTATTCTACCTAGTTAAAATAAATACAAACTTGCCTGTAAAATAAAAATAAACCCTAATCTAGATACAATGTAACTATTAGTTATATTGTAGCTATCTTAGGGTTTATTTTATAGGTAAGTATTTAGTTTTAAATAGGAATTATTTAGTGAATTGTAGTAATTTTATTTAGATTTATTTAAATTATATTTAAGTTAGGGGGGTGTTAGGGTTAGGGTTAGACTTAGATTTAGGGGTTAATACATTTAATATAGTTGCGGCGACGTTGGGGGCGGCAGATTAGGGGTTAATAAATGTAGGTATGTGTCGGCGATTTTAGGGGCTGCAGATTAGGGATTAATAAAATTAAACTAGTGTTTGCAAAGCGGGAGGGCGGCGGTTTAGGGGTTAATATATATATTTTATAGTGTCGGCGATGTCCGGTTCGGCAGATTGGTGGTTAATTTTTTTTTTAGTGTTTACGATGTGGTGGGGGGGGCTCAGTTTAGGGGTTAATAGGTAGTTTATGGGTGTTAGTGTACTTTTTAGCACTTTAGTTAAGAGTTTTATACTACGGCGTTAGCCCATAAAACTCTTAACTACTGACTTTTAACTGCAGTATCAGTCTTGACAGGAGAGGCTGTACCTCTCACTTTTTTGCAGACTCGTAATACCAGCGTTATGCAAGTCCCATAGAAAATATAGGATACGCAATTGACATAAGTGGATTTACGGTATTTTCGCGTCTGACCAAAAAATTGAGCGGTACACCTGTCATTTCAAGACTCGTAATACCAGTGTTAGGAAAAAAGCAGCATTAGGACCTCTTCTTAACGCTGCTTTTTAACCCTAACGCAAAACTCATAATCTAGGTGTATCTTTGTAAAATAATTATCATTTATTGATTGTAAACATTGCGCCGTTCCTCTGCCCGCATCTCATACTTGATTTTTGTCTTCAAGGACAGATCCAGCATCATCCAAACATTGCGTGCCCTATGAGCTGGACGCCAAAGTAACGGCGGAATGTTTACTATCGTTGAATGCTAATTATTTTACAAAGGAAGCGCATTTAAATATTTTAATGAATGAAAATGCCCCTGTTTTTATCAATAATTTTATATACTGTGAATTAAATTGCCAAAGTTTACACTTTAAAAGAAGTCAATAGAATATGATACACATTAGTTGATTAAAAAAAAAAACATCAAGCTTAATAAATCATATTTTACCTATGCACTTTCATATTTCATTGGTTCCTAAAAAGCTTATTTATCTACAATTATTTCTTTAAGCAGCAAAATCCAGTTTAATACCCTGCATTTTATAATTATTTTTCAATAGAAATGTTCATATTTTTTATGTTATTTTTCATTTTTGTAGACAGAAATGTCACTCAATCTAAATAATCCCCCCTTCAAATACTTAAAGCAGGCCCACCCACAGAATGGAATTATTAAGTGCTTTAATTTGAACAGCAAACAATAGGTTGGATGTGGTTAATTTAAAAGGTACCACTTTTCCTTTTTCAAAAAGGATAAGGGAATAAAAACAATTAGGATCTTTTGTCAAGTTAATTAAATTTTACTATGTATAGTAATCTCCCTGGGTTTGGTGCACTAGAAGTATTGCTAATTAAAACACAAATTTGTCTTTGTATAATAAGGAGCTGTGTGTCTGTTAGCAGATGAAGGTTTTGCATGTTGATGGATATTCAGCGCTAATTTATAGCTAGCTAAGGGTGAACTTTTGAATGTTCCGATCTTATTGAATGCTAAGAACATCAGCAATGTAAAGTGGAACAATCTAAGAATCATTAGACAGGCAGATAAGCTGGAAAGGCACCAAAAATCTGAATTCTGAAAGGAGTGAAGTGAAGACAAAAAAAGTGAAGTCAACTTGTCTTTCAAAACAACTTGGTTAGGCTCATTAAATTGCTCAGCCTTTAAATGTACAATCGAGATGTGGCTTTTAAAAGTGTCCTATTTTTATTGTTAATCATGTAAATACTTATTTTGGATACACTTTTTGAATAAAAATAACAAAATCATTATTCTAAATGCATCAGCTTAATATAAATACATTTTTATGCAAATTAAGAATCACTTAATATTTAAAGAGAGATTATTTTTTTTTATACTAAGGGCTAGATGACGAGTGGAGCGCTATCTTAACGTGTGCTTGTAAAGCGGCAAACTTGCCCTTTTATGGGGGCATGTTAAATAACCAGCCATTGCAAGTGGCTGGTTAATGCTCACTGGAAGCTAACGGTTTTACTTTGAGCAATTAACCTGAGATCAGACCTCTGGCTACCTAACAAAGGTTGCCCCAATTGCCCACCAAATAAAGAGGACAGCTATTTAAAATGAATTAAACATATGAGCATTTTTACTTCATTTTTTAAAAAAACTGCACAAAGCAGTTATAAGGGGTTAAAGTGAGGGGATTTGGAATGTGTGAAAAAAAAAAACGGCACTAAAAGTGACTTTACATAAAGGCCAATGGGGGCTGTGTTTTTACTCTAAATATATATGTATATGCTTATACTGTATACATATTTATTTATGTGTTTCTATGTGTATATACAAATATAAACACATAAATATATATGTATATATTCATATACATATATATTGTTATTTTGCTGCTCAACACCGTGCAATTTACCCCCTGTGTTGCGCTAGGTGGATTGCTGTATCTGACGGCATGAGAATATGGCTCCCATTGGAGCCTACTGAAGCGTACTCTCATGAGTGAAAGACTTCCAGGAAATGCAAATGCGAGATCATGTTCACATTGCACCTGACTTATAATACCAAGCGTGTGCTGGTATTACTGAGGGGAGCGCATATATCTGGCTCACGAAAGCACAATATTGTGTTCCACTCATAATCTAGGCCCTATTATATTATAATATGTTTAATATTTATATCTATCTATCTATCTATCTATCTATCTATCTATATATCTGTGTGTCTGCCTGTCTGTCTGTTTGAATTTATGTCTATTAAGCTGTCTATTTATGGTGTAAACTGCAATTTTTTAGTTTGCCTTTCAAAAACTTCAGATTTAGGAGCATATTTATCAAGGTCTGGCGGACCTGATCCGACACTGCGGTGCAACGCCACCTCCTGCAGACTCGCGGCCTATTGGCCACCAGCAGGGGGTGTCAATCAACCCGATCGTACTCGATCGGGTTGTATTGTGGCGATGTGTGTCTGCCTGCTCAGAGCAGGCGGACAGGGTTATGGAGCAGCGGTCTTTGTGACCGCTGCTTCATAACTGCTGTTTCTGGTGAGGAAACAGGGGCCATCAAGCTCCATACGGAGCTTGTTAAATAGAGCCCAGAGCCTGGCTTTTGTGGCTTTTTACTAGTGATATTCTAGTTCCCATTGGAAGTTGGTTTGTATGCATATCATTGATGATGACGGTTTGACTGAAACAGGGAGACTCGGGGGAGTAGTTGTATATGTTCAATAAATGGAGTCCTGATAGCCAGGGCAAGGACATGGGTGTTGCTAAAGATAAAATGTGGGTAGGTGAAGATGGATGTGTCTTTAGTAAATATTTATGTCTTGGCTGGAGTCATTATGGACCAGGGTGTGGTTAGGCATTCCCTGATTTCTACCTGTAATATTTATAAAGGCAAAAAGAAAAGAGTGATGCACTCAGCTGAGAATTAACTTAAGCTGGACAAACCTCTTGGCTTGTTCATAAGGTCAGTGCCACTCAGACTGCAGTCACTTTTAGCTGACTATGCCTTTCACAGATTATAAATATCCTACAACATATCAGTCTGATTCTGCCAGTAGACAGTCCAGCCCCAAATTACCAGACAATTCTCCTCTAAACAAGAGAAAGCTATAAATTACCGATGTACATTTCTGTCTCTCTGGGAATCATCAGTGAGGTGCAGTTACTGCTCTCTAGGGCATGCGAGCAAGCAGTGCACATCTCATTTCCCCGTCTAACTCTTATGAAGACCCAAGAGTACTTTGCATATGCCAAAAATAAAAGTGAGAAACATATACAGCTGAGGTGAACATTACCTGGACAATCTTTTTTGCGTGTCCAGGGTGCCTAGAAGTATATGGCTGCAACTCACTGACAAGGCCCAGAGATGGCCAAAATTATTGTTGCCATGTTCCTCGTTCAGAGGAGAATTGTCTGAAATTTTAGGGCTGGACTGTTCTGTTTAGGCAGGATTAGACTAAAATACTTTAGAAAAGTTATTTTCTGTAAAAGTCGCAGATAGCTAACTCCAGGTGTGAACCACCTCCTAAAGAACAAGCTGTTTCATGTCCAGACTTTGGTGATGAAGAAAGTCTTTAAGAGAGCAATACAATTTAGACATAGTCTGGACATAAAACATACGTTTTATGTTTTATGTCCAGACTGTGTCTAAATTGTATTGTAAGGATCATATGATGTGTCTTTGCTCACAGAAGAGTTGGTCACGCTTTGATTTAAGCAGGCTATTGAGATGGTGTGATCATCCTGACATGAAATAAACTAATTTTGTTCAAAGCAAGCCAAAGCCAAAATGAACTGCATTAATTGCCCACAATTGTTTTTGAGTTTACGGAAGTTATTATAAGACTGATTCCTATTTATGTACCTGCAAATAGTACAATTGATAGGATTGGTTTATATTCTAGGTTAGATTTGTTTTAGGGTGGAAGGGGTTTTTACAGTTATGGTAGGTGATGATTTTAATTGTGTTTTGTGTAAGGGACATAGGGAAAGTGTGGGAGAAAGTTCTCTTGAAAAGTGAAGTAAAGACTTGATGATTTTAAAGGGAAATTAAAGGGACATGAAACCTACATTTTTTTCTTTTGTGATTTAGAAAGAACATACAATTTTTAACAACTTTCTAATATACTTCTATTATCTATTTTGCTTAATTCTCTTGATATCCTATGTGGAAGAGAATATCTAGATAGGCTTAGTAGCTGCTGATTGGTGGCTGTACATAGATGCCTTGTGTAATTGGCTCACCCATCTGCATTGCTATTTCTTCAGCAAAGAATATCTAAAGAATAAAGCAAATTAGATCATTAGATAATAAAACTAAATTGAAAAGTTGTTTAAAATTGTATTCTTTACCTGAATTATGAAAGAAAAAAGAAGGTTTCAGAATCAGTAAAGGTTTTATTTACTTCAGTGAGGATGGGACTGGGTCAGTGAAGTCTTGTATTGATTTTATTTTTTTATTCTAGTGACATCCAGGCAAGGTTGTATAAGACTACTAAAATGCTTTTCATTGATCATGTATGCATTAAATGTAAGCTGGATTTGGAAGTGAACTTGGAGAATGGCAAGAGTGTATGGACATTAAATATGAGTTTGCTAGAAGATAAATTGATTACTAAGCAGTTTGTTAGAAAGTATTCATGGGTAAAGAAAAGGAAATGGGCTTTCCCGAATGTGCTTGATTGGTGGGAATGGGTTATGGGTTATATTAATAATATTTTTTATCAGTATTGGTGAGAAAAATAATAGGAGAGAAAGATTGGAGTACAAAAGATGCAAGATGAGTCTGGATTATTAGAGAGAAGTAAGGGGTTTGAGTGAGGATGTATGTGATGAATTGGATGGGGCAAAATAAAATGTTGGAGAGGTTGAAAGATTGTGATGTATGCAAGAAAGATAAGAAATGCTCTAGATTTTTCTTTAAATGTGTGTTTGCTGGAAAATAAGGTATTATCAGTGTTTTGGCTATGTCTGGTAACAAAGTTACTGGGAAATCTGAAATTTTGAATGTGATTTTGAAATTTGATTCTAATCTGTATTGAGATAAATATGTGGATAAGGCTGTGATGAATGATATATTGGATGAGATAGAGGTGAAAGTGGAGAAAGATGATTTTTATTTTTGGAAAGAAAAGTATGTTTGAAATAATTGGAGGATATTGTTAAAAAATGGAGGTTTGCAAATTGATTTTAAAAAAAAGAATTAGATGGCTGAGTCAATGGGGTAGATTTACTAAATGTCGAGCGGACATGATTCACTACAGCAAATCATGTTCGCTCAACATCGCTAAATGCTGACAGCATAAGCTGTTGGCATTTATCATTGAACAAGCATTTCTAGTGTAATGCTTGTGCATGCCACACCCTGCTCACTGGCCGTCAGCAGGGGCTGTCAATCATCCCAATGGTATGACCACTGCTTCTTAACTTCATTTTCAGACGAGCCTGAAACGATGGGCCTCCGAAGCAGCGTGCACTGCTTCATAAATGGAGCCCAATGAGTGTGATTACTTTGTTTTATAAGAAAGGTAAGAAAAAATATTTTTTTCCTTATTGAAGATAAGACTATAAAGTGATTGCAAAGGTAGTGGTTGACAGAATTAATAATGTGGTTGGTAAGATTATGGGTGAGGAACAAGTATATGGTGTGCCTAGTAGGTAGATTGCTGATTGTCCGATTTGTCTGCAGGATGTCACATGGTACAGTAAGTGGTGTAAGTAGTCTTTTACAGGTGTTAACATTGACTTTGAAAAAGCATATGATAGAGTTGAACATAAATTTATGTTTTGAGTTTTACAATCAAGCTGGTTTACATAGAGCTAATGCTCAGATTGTTTTTGTATGGCAAGGGGATTTAGGGTGAATTGGGATAAATATGCTGTGAAAGCTTTTGGTGAGTGGAGAAAGTTGGATTTAAGTGGTTGGCCTGTGCAGATTAGTGCTATTGAAGTTCTTGGTATTAAACTTTATTATAACTTGAATGGGGATTAAAGATGGCAAAGTGTGTGTGCAAAAGTAAAGGAACACATTGATTTATGATCTTGGAGATATTTGAGTTTGAAAGCAAAGTGTTCATTTTAAAGGCTGTGTAGATCATAAGTTAATAAAAAAAATATGTTAATAATGTTGTTGCAGTTACTTATAAGTTTTTGAGGAGAAATGTGAGAATGTTGTTTGTCTTTTTCTGGAGTTCTGATATGGAAAAATCAAGTAGGGAAATACACGTGAAAGACAAAGGTGGAAAGAATATTCCTGAAATTGAGAGTTTTTTTTTTATTCTCTAGTATGTAAGTATGTGTATCAGGCTAAGCATGAAATATAGTATTGTTGGGTGTATGGTACAGTATGCTACAGGTGGTGTGTTGAGAAGGTTTGGTTTGTGTGTAAGAAATAACCGGAGGCTTGAGTGTTTTGAGTCACCATAGTTTTATGTGAATATTGAAAAGTGTTGGTGGGTGTTTCAAAACATATGTTGTGCGCTAGTAAGAGAGTAATAGCACTTTTGCAGGATAGAGAGCAGCTGCATGTAATTGGTGGACTGAAAGAGAGTGTGTTGCATGGGTGTTTGCCAACTAGGGAGTTTTAGAGAAAGAGAAGACTGGTAATTACTGAATGTTGTCCAAGGGATGGATGTGGTCAAGTGGAAAATGTAGTGTGTGATGTGGAGTTGTGGGTATGCTAAGAATGTATGGAAAGCACTTGCTAAGATGATTATGAGTTTGACAGGGATATCGTTGATTACGTTTAGAATTATTATGTTTGGTTTGTGTGGAGTAGAAGGAGTATAATCAAGAGTTATTTGGTTACTGGCATGTTGTGTAAAAGAGTCTTTGTGGGATGCACCATTTTTTTTAGTTTTTATGAAAGAAATGATAGATGTGAGTGCATGTTTATAAATGATTCAGCAAATATGATTTTTGTGCTGATAAAAACCGTATGGTAGAAACTGACTATGGAGGCATCTGTACAATGAAAAACTGGAAACAATTGTGTACATAGTTTTGTATATATATTTTTTACTAATTATTTATTACAAATGTTGTACTAGAGATGAAGGGACAGTATCAGAGGGACAGTGCTAGGAATGCTTTTTTTTCTTGGGAAAGTAATTTAGTTTTTTTTTAATTCATGTCATTACTAAATAAATGTTATTCTAGTTGCAATTATGTTTTTATTTGTTTAATGCAAATGTTATTTTATGATTTATTTTATTGTATATATGATTTTTGATGAAACAAAAAAGAATAAGAAAACAATTGCCTGTGGTTACCATGTTCCTCATGAAGAAGTAGACTGTCTGACATTTCAGGGCTGAACCTTTCCATTTAGGCAGGATCAGACTCAGGAAAGTTCTCCCCTGTGAAAGGCACAATTGGGATAAAAGAGGTTGTCCCCAGGTGGTGACCCTCTAAAGAACAAGCTACTGAGCTGTTGTTCATTCCTAATTTAGCGCTTCTCTCTTTTTGTAAATTTATAAAGGCACACAGAGCTGCTGTGGGCAAAGGTCATGTAAGAGGCTCCAAACCTGCAATATGTGGGGCAGATTGAAACTATGTATGAATTAATAGTACTTTCTCTTTCTCTAACATTTGGATTGCATAAACAAGCAATATCCTGTAAATAAAATGAGTTGTCATGGTCCATTTACAAATTGTCACTATTGTTATGACGTCCTTGTAGGCTGATGACAGATTATTTGGGTTTACTAACAAGCTTAGTTTATGAAGTGCAATTAATTATTTCAAATCATTTTTGGTAAATTTTATGTAACATTTTTATAATATTTGAACCTAATTGCAATTATGCACTAACATTCTGACAGTTGCATTGTATTTGTGAACAGCTTTCTACCTAGTGGGATTCATTTGACATTTTAATTAACTGAGCATAGATGAAATTGACAGCACAATGAAAAAAAAGTGTGTAAAAAAGTGTTTTTACGATTATATATATATATATATATATATATATATATATATATATATATATATATATATATTTTAAATATTGACAATATAAGTTTAAATGTCTAGTTTCTATTAAGTATTTTAGTTTATATAAAGTAAAGGTTTTTTTTTTTTTGTTTGGCTTCTACCACAAATGTCATTAAAGGGACATGTTATCCATATGCTAAATCATTTGAAAGTACTAGAACAAATTTCTTCAGCTCATTAGATTATATTATTATTATGGGTTATTTGTAGAGCGCCAACAGATTCCGCAGCATTATAAACATAGGCTGAGTACAACAAAACAATTATAGGGATCAAACGGGTAGAGGGCCCTGCCTAGAGTCGCACTGTTGTAGTCAGCTCTTAAGAAGGTGATCTACAAACAGCATGACTCTTAGGCATACATGCTAAGGGGGTTCAAGGGGATAGCAATGGAGGAGAGGAAATGGTATTAGGAAAGGTTAGTGTAGGTTGTATTCATCCCTAAACAGTAGAGTCTTTAGGGAGCGCTTGAAGCTTTCAAAGCTAAGGGAAAGTCTTGTGGAGCGAGGCAGAGAGTTCCACAAGATGGGAGCCAGTCTGGAGAAGTCCTGTAAACGGGAGTGTGAGGAGGTAACAAGAGAGGAGGAGAGTAGGAGGTCATAAGCAGAGTGAAGGGGATGGGAGGGAGAGTATCTGGAGACAAGATCTGAGATATAGGGGGGAGCAGGGCAGATGAGGGCTTTGTATGTCAGAGTGAGAATTTTGTGTTTGATCCTAGAGGCAAGAGGAAGCCAGTGAAGGGATTGGCAGAGAGTTGCAGCAGAGGAAGAGCGACATTTAAGAAAGATGAGCCTGGCAGAGGCATTCATTATGGATTGTAAAGGAGCTCGGCTGCAGCTGGGGAGACCAGAGGGGACAGGGTTACAGTAATTGAGATGGGAAAGGATGAGAAAGTGGATTAAAATCTTAGTTGTGTCTTGTAAGGAAATGTCTACTTTTAGAGTTGTTTTTAAAGTGGAAGCAGCAGGATTTAGCCAAGGAGTGAATGTGAGTAGTGAAAGAAAGATCTTAGTCAAATGTGACCCCAAGAAATTGGGCATGTGGGGTAGGGGTAATGATGGAGTTCTCGACAGTTATAGAGAGATTGGGGGTGAAGATTTTGGAAGAAGGGGGGAAAATAAGGAGCTTAGTTTTCGAGAGATTTAGCTTGAGGTAGTGAGAGGACATACAGGAAGAGATGTGAGAAAGACAGTTAGTGACACAGGTTAGCAAGAAAGGAGATAGGTCTGGTGCCGAGAAGTAGATTTGGGTGTTGTCGGTATACAAATGATATTGGAACCCGTGGGACTTTGTTAGGGAACCTAATGATGACATGTAGATTGAGAAGAGAAGGGGACAGAGGACAAAGCCTTGTGGTACCCCAACAGAAAGTGGTGACGGGGCAGAGGAGGCCTCAGAGAAGGCTACACTAAAAGTGTGGTTTGACAGTTAGGAAGAGAACCACGAGAGGGATGTGTCACAAATGCCGACGGATTGGAGGGTTTGGAGCAAAAGAGGGTGGTCAACAGTATCAAAGGCTGTGGACAGATCTAGGAGAATAAACAGAGAGAAGTTGCCTTTGGATTTTGGATTAGAGTAAGCGATTTGCAAGCAGTTATCCTTCAGTTACTATTTTTACTGTCATCTACACAGGGAAAAAAAACACAAACAGCTATTCAGCATCATTATTGTACTTTTCTGTAATCTTTTGGGATTTTACTATAATCTTACGAGATTTTATAGTAAAGTTTCTTAAACTGGGGAGGGAAATAAACTGACTATGACTCCAAATGGCAGATGCATGCTAATTTGAAAGTCCTTAGACAAGCATTCTGATTGGATATTTAAAGTCCCTTTACAATTGGATGTAGCTACTGTGGAAATGTTGATGCAAAGAGGTAGATTTATCAAATGTCAGGCGGACATGATCTGCTGTTATAATTTCTGGTGAAATGCTTGTGTAATGCCGCCCATCCGATTGTGATTATTGCAGTCTGCCACCTCAGAGGTGGGGGATGATTTAAATAGTAGCGGTACGCTTGCTGCTTCTTAACTTACATTTCCGGCGAGCCTGAAGGCTTGCGCGGAAACAGCAGCATACGCTGCATGATAAATCTAACCCATTATATAATTTTTATTTACAAAGAGATGTTCATATAATATTTTTCAAACAGCTTCTTACAGATATACATTATCACTTTCAAGTGATTCAGCTTCTGGGTAGTATGTCCCTTTAACTTAGATAACTTAGTGTACATCTTACCAGCAAAGTAAATTCAAATTTGCCTCATAAAAGGATAATTATGACTATTCTTTTCTAGCGCCCTCTTTTTAGTCAATCGAATAGGATAATTGTCAAATTTATGATTTTGTACATGTTCTCTTAAGTTCATTATATTCATTTTCTTATGTGTACATGTGGTTTTGGGGCTTTTCACTCAATGTCAGCTTCAAGGTATGTACATTATAGATATTTAATAAGGCCAGAGTATGAATCAGATCCACTAATAAGTCAAACACCTCAGTTTATCCACATCTAAATTTTAAAAATAAAAAGGCGTATGTGTTACAAGTTGAAAGTAAAATGGTTTTGTTTACACGCTAACCCAAAGTGTGCAAAAAGCTGATGTTAGCATATCATGACCACGTTAACATATTTCCCCATTCTTCAATTGGAAAAAACCTTACACCCAACGAGCAAACCTGATCCTTTTTCTCAAGTGTGCTAACCCAAAGTGAAATATTATTATTTACCATTCCAATGTTCTTTACATAGAAAAATATGTTTTATTTAGTCACCCCTCCCTTATTTCCAGGGATCTCCCTTATTTGACCAAACATTTTTCTTTACAGTCTCCCAGGCTCCCTTATTTATCTACTCTTTAGCTTAATTTTAAAATTTTTATATAGTTATTTTGTGCTCTTATTTAGTTTCATTTTGATTCATATGACAGTTTAATGTCTTTACTCCCCATGTGCCTTAAATGAAAATAGAATTCTTAGATGTGCAGAAAGTTGTTGGACTTTTTAAGCTACTCTGTTTAAATGTTTAATAATCATACATTTATATGCAGCCCTAAAGGCCTCTAAAATATTGACCTGCATCCCCCATGTGTTAGGAGGTTAATCATCACTGTCCTATGTGATATTTGTCAATTCCTTAGTCTCCCTGATAATCAAAAACTCGCTAGCGGGGGGGGGGGAGCTTGCCACGATACAAGGTGGCTGCACTTTTAGACAGCTCCGCAGACCAAGTGCTCCCTAATATAGTTAATAGTGCTATTACCCCACTATCTCTTGACACCACATCCCTAATACTCCTGCCGCTACCTCGACAGGGAGAAAAGAAGAAAAACTTAACATTGAGATGTTTGGAGGACCTGTTTTTTATCGCCGCTCATATCTTCCAGCAGTGTCGGAGAGCAACTTCCGGTGTCTTCACGGACCCTTTTCGGCGCCATTGCTCAGACCTAGCTGTGTGCGCACCTTGTCAACCGCCTCTGGCACATTGCTTTCAGCTAAACTATCTGCATCCGGAACAGGATTCTGTTCAGTTAGTGGAGGTAGGAAAGGAGCCACGGTCGCTTGCAGAGCACCCTGGGAGCATATTAGTAGCGGATAGACCGCTGAGATGGTCTCAGATCTGGAATCTAAAATTACAGACCAAGAGGACAGATCATGCAGTAATAATATAAGAATTAGAGGTATCCCAGAGGAAGTTGGCACCCCTGATCTATCCAAATATTTGCTTGATTTATTCAGAGAACTTCTTGGACCCATGCAAGATCAAGAGACCCTTATGGATAGAGCTCATCGAGCTCTTAGGCCAAGGAACTCACCTTCAGGATCGCCCAGAGATGTAATCATACGATTTCACAATTATTCATTTAAAGAAAAGATCCTCAGGGCACCATTCCAGAACAAGAACCTAAAAGATCCATTCCAGACTATACAGATTTTTTCATACTCTAGCTAGGAGGCGCTCCTTTCAGCAAGTCACCCAGTGCCTCCACAACAATAATGTTAAATACAGGTGGGGATTCCCGGTCAAGCTTTTTTCCAAATTGAGGACTCTTCCTACTCCATTAGCACACCAGATCAAGGAATTAAACTATTACAGTATTTTAAATGATTCCCTCCTTCAAACCAATCTAACTCCATCGCTGAAAAATCTGACTCAATGCTGCAGCACCCGCATGGCACCCTTTGCCACAAACATTCAGCTATCAAGCCAAAAGGAAAGACCCTTAATTCTCAGAAATGAAAGACTTACTCTGTGAACTGTACTCATTAGACAACTCATTCTACTCTTTTCTTTTTCCCCTCTTCTTTTCTTCTCTCCTCTCTTTTTCCTCCTACAATACTCTACTATCAATTTACATAGGCAGAGATGTCTTCTTGTCCCATAAACCTGGACAGATGTGGACTGACATATGGACATGTGGTAATAAACTTTAACCAGTACAGTTCTCGACTGGAAATGTTATCATAGTTAAGATTATGTTTTGTTATTGTTTAACCCTCTCTTGACAGGAAAAGTTTATAACCCTCATATGTTTTTTAATTTTTTTAGTTTGTCCTTACTAGATGAGGTTTGATCTTTATACACACTCTGTACGGGATGGCCTAGGCCTACATATTTCTTTATGAACTTAGACCTGCTCACAGACGATGGTCACACTGATATTGGTGATTTAGGTGACCATAGAGAACTGATTTCATTTCTCCCCGCATCACTGAACGCTCTAGTAGAGATACTATATCCTGCTCAGGGATGTAAGATAAGAAACATAACTCACCTACCTCCTTTAGTCCTTTAGTTACACATACACCCCATAGCCAGATATTATTTTAGCTCCTAGGCAACTTATGGTGCCCTTCATATTTAGTTATTATAGTTAAAAGTTACCCCTTGGGAAACTATACAGTGACCTACACTTCAACAATGTGACAGCCACACACCTCCTCCCTACATCACCCCACGATGACTTGATTCTGTTATGGTGCCTACACACTCCATAGAAACATACTATCCAGCTACTTACCCATCCACATCACATACATTACCTCAGGGTTCGACTTGACCCCACTCGCACCCTAGGCTATCCCGCAGACTTAGTTCATATTTTGACTTAATAATGTTTTAGTTATATCTTGTTATGTGCTAATATTTATGCTCTTATGTATTTAGATAGTCCATTATATTAAAAGGACTCCCAGTTCCCACAAAAGCTATACCCAACTCTATAGTTCATTAACTCTCCAATTTGAAATGCCTAGTTTGCTATTTAATCCCACCCTCTGCTCTGTCACTAGACACTCATGCCCCAGGTGGAGACCTCCCCCTTCCCACCCCGTTCATCCCGGTGCCCCCCCTCCTCCCAGCCTATCTTTCCAGAAAACTCTAGTTTAAGCTATTTTGCCCAGAGCTATCCCTCGCTAACTCTTCTATTCTTATAGATCCCCCACCACTAGTCCAATACAGACCCCACAGCACTTGGTCTGCCTTATATCCCCACAAATACTACATATACATTATACTCGCATCTCCCACCCCTCATTCCCCCCCAACAACTTTCGAGCGGCTTTTGCCCACTGATTCCCCCCACCTCAACTTCTCTCATACATAACACACTAGAAAACTGCGCAGAGACTTAGTACTCTCGTAGACCGGACCTCCTTGTAAACGCCTATCCTTGTCCCCCCCCCTTTTTTCTTCCCCTCCATCCTGTTATAATTACACAAATTTGCATCTTGACCCTTAATACACAAGGTCTCAATTCTCCAGCCAAGCATAGCCTCTTGCTCAACATGCTCCACCACTCCAGAGTAGATGTGGCCCTTATCCAGGGGACACATTGGCTCACTAATACTGACTCTATATGAATTTACAAGAAGTTTCCGGTCGTGATTACTGCGTCATACACATCCAAGTCCAGAGGAGTAGCAATCTTCATTAATTCTCATATTACATATGAACCTATATACATTGAACGAGACCCACAGGCCAGATTCATCATCCTAATATGTAGATTAAATGATAAACTGGTCACTCTAGTCAACACTTATGCCCCTAATTCGAGACAAATTAAATTTCTTAAACAGCTACTGGGCTCTGTGTCAGCGGTTAAACAATGTGAATTAATATTTGGTGGGGACTTCAACTTAATTTGGGACCCCTTATTAGACAGGATGGGGCCTAAGGTTTCTCAAACGGAAAAATCGATCCACCCCCTTTCGGTAGCCTTTCAAAATTTATTCCACCAATATGATCTATATGATGTTTGGAGGGCCCTCCACCCAGGAGACAAGGAGTTCACCTTTTACTCTCCTCCACATAAATCTCACACCCAAATTGACTTCTTCTTCCTAAGTGCTAGAGCCCTAGACCACGTTACACAGGCTAAGATATCTCCTATATCCTGATCTGATCATGACTCTCTTATTATCACATTAGGGCGGCTCACCCCTTTCTCATTTACCCCCTCCCTCATGGCGTCTTAAAGACTTCTTAGTCACTCACCCTATTCTTAAACTTGAAACTCAGGACGTTATCTCTGACTTCCTTACACTGAATGACACCCCACTCGTCTCCGCTGAGATTTTATGGGCCTCTCTTAAGCTTTCCTTAGAGGGCACTACATCACAAAAGCATCACAGATCAGGAAAGCTCAGGGTACCTCATTGGCGTCTTTAACTTGCCAACTCAGATCTCTGAAAAACCACCTCTCCACATCCTACACCATCGCCTTAAATACTCAACTCGCAGATATCTCCAGACAGATCAGAATTCTTGAATTCCAGAGAACACAGACCTATTTAGAAAAACTCAAACAAATATATTATTATAAAAGCAATAAGGCCTCTTCACTTTTGGCAATGACGTTAAGAAATCAGACAGCACAGGCTAAAATAACCCACCTTCGTTCATGTCACGGAGTAGTGTCTTCTCCAAGAGCAGTCGGAGAAGCTTTGAGAGATTTCTATTCTAGACTTTATGATCTGGAATCTTCCGACCCTACCAGATTGCTTCCTGTGGAAGATATTCGCTCATTTCTAACTACCCTAGACCTTCCGCAGCTAGCTCAGGAAGCTGTCTCTGACCTCATTGCTCCGATTTCGCCCAAGGAGATGTCTGAGCATTAAAGAGCTCAAAATTTCTAAATCCTCAGGCCCAGACGGCTTCACTGGGCAATTCTATAAAACCTATAGCACCTTAATTACCCCTATTCTATGTAGAGTTTTCAATGAAGTAAAACTTAATGGCTGTTTCCGTAAAGAATATCTGGAAGCCACGATTATAATCATAATTAAACCTAGTAAAGACCCCTCAGAATGTGGCAGCTATCGTCCAATCTCGTTACTTAATGTGGACACTAAATTATACGACACAATTCTGGCAAACCGCCTATCTAAAATAGTACCCACTTTGGTCCACCCGGACCAAGTGGGCTTTATCCCCCAGAGAGAAGGACCTGATGCCATGAGGCGGGTTTTAGACATCCTTGTCGAGACTGCTGAGAGAGGTGTGCCTATGCTCACCCTGTCGCTTGATGCTGAAAAGGCCTTCGACAGGGTGAGGTGGGAATACTTGTGGGAAACTTTACGAGCCTTCAGACTCCCAAATTACTTCATAACCTCCGTGCAGGCTCTTTATTCTACTCCACTCGCTAAAGTGAAGGGAGTGGGTTTTCAGTCTGACTATTTTACAATCTCTAATGGGACTCGACAAGGTTGCCCCCTCTCGCCACTTCTGTTCGCACTCTCCATTGAACCGCTAGCACATGCCATTAGACTGGACCCTGACATTACAGGCTATTCTATACTAGAGACTCAACATAAAATTACACTATATGCTGATGACATCACTCTACTCCTAACTAATCCATCCAAGTCCCTGCAAGCAGTCTTCAAATTGCTCGCCCATTTTAGCTCCATGAGTTATTACAAATTAAATATAACTAAAACAGAAGCTCTTCATACAAACATCTCACCTCGTGAACTGTCCCTATTACAGGGACTTAGCCTCCCAAACATTATCCTTTATTATCAAGCTGCCCGGTTAACTCACCTAATGAGCTGGAGTAACACAGTGCAGCTGTCTTCATGGAAGAAAGTAGAATAGTCCCTCCTACCATTGGGTCTACATTTATGTGACCTATCTTGGATCCCCTCACACTGTAGGAAAGATCTTAAATCTAGCCACCCTGTGATTCTTGATACCCTACAATTCTGGGATCAGATCAGACATCTACCTACTATTGCCCCCCACCCATCCCTGAGACAATCAATTACCAGCTCCCTCTTTTGTCTTCCTGATTCTCATATACCCATTTGGCAAACCTTCGCTCCTACCAACGTTTCTGATTTGTACGACCATACAAATACACTGTCCTATACTAGCATATGCAGGGATTTACAAATCCCATCGACACTTCGATTTGAGGCTTTTCGTCTTTGCTCTATGGTTCGCTCATGGGGCTTCCCAAGGAAGAACCTAAGAGATACTACCGGGTGGGAACAGAGGTGGTCCCAAACTCATATATACTTAAAGGAACTTTATCGTTCCACTACAATATACTTCTAGACCCCTCCTCCCATCATAAAATCTCCCAACATTTAGCATGGGAGAGAAAACTAAATTTCTCCGCTGACACTGACTCCTGGCACAGAGAAATCTTATTTACTAAAAAACTTCTACATTGCGCAACTCTTTGGGAACTTTACTACAAATTTACTGTACGTTGGCACTTAGTCCCTACAGCACTACATACAATTTATAGTAATCACCCTCCTACATGTTGGAGAGGTTGCGGCCAACCCGGTACTCAAAGTCACATTTGGTGGTCCTGCCCAAAAATTAAGCCTATCTGGACACAACTTTTAGACGTTATTAGCTCTATGAACATTACCCCCACACTTAGCCCGCAAACATGTCTTCTCTACTTAGACTTCCCTACATTATCCCCCGCTCAAAAATCTCTAAACATATATATACTTATGTCGATTAAACTTGAAATCACAAAAGCCTGGAAGCAAAAATCCCCCCTTCCATTCCACAAATCATTACAACTGTAAACTTTCTCATGAGGATGGAATGATACTCTTACTCGATTTTAGACTGTAGACACTTATCATGAAATTTGGGCACCTTGGATAGAGAAATATCCCTACCGAGTCATACAGACATTCACTGACAACACCCCTTACCCAACTCCCCCCTTCTCTTGTAAACTCCTTTCCCCCTTTTTTTTTTTCCTCTCCTCTCTTACCTCCCCTAATAATCTACGAGAGAAATTGAACTATGTGGTACAAAACGTAAAATGAGAAATAATTATATAGAATAAGATGCCTTTATTTAGTTTATTTCTGAAGATAGATTGTCATAATTCCATTATTACCCATTCACCACTATATATGATAGATAATCAGTTTCTATACTCATACCTGTCTTATTTAATTGAATATGCTCATTTCTGATTATACCCCACCTGTAACTACTTATGCATAGTTTTCATCTCTACGTGAATATGTTCGACATTTATGTATGTTGACTTCTCAATTTCTCAATAAAAAGTTTTACAAAAAAAAAAAAAAAAAACTCGCTAGCATGGAGAGAAATCACTCAAAAACTTTGGGTGCATTTTTTGCTCATTATATTGCAACATATGTTTCTCTCCTTCAGATCTTGTACTCTGGAAACATAGATAAATAGTTTTCAAGCTAAAATTTCCCTTTTAAAATGAAGTAACACAGTACTGATGAGACAGCTTAGATAATCTCATAAAAGCACTTAGTTTTTGATTTTCGGGCCCTCTGGTTGTACTACTATGTAATACTATTAGTATATCCACATAATAAATTATATTACAATTATTGGACGAAACAGACAGAAAACAAATGATTCATTGATGAAATCAATTAATTCATTCTTCCATGCCATTTGGTGCCAAAAAAGGTGCTGGAATGGGGAGGGGGGAGTTATATTGTTTATCAAGCTAATTTGTTTGTAATGATGTACAGGAATCTTACATTAATTTGTCCATAGTCCCCTGTCTAAGTTTGCCATAGTATTACTAATGATTGATGTTAAGGACAGCTAGTAAATGCTGGGTTTTGGTCATACAGGGGTTGTATGTTCTTTAACACTGAAAAATAGGTTCTTTTGATTGTTAGATTACAATAATGTAAGATTTTTGTCAATAATAATTGTCCATATTAGCTGTTCCTATTGAAAATAATGATAACACATTTGAATCCAATATTTGTCCAAACTGAATGCCTGCATGGATGAAATTCAGCCAAACTGAATATTTAAAAAAAAAAATGAATAAAAACAATCTTTTAGATAAAACTATTTTTTTGCCCACCATAATTGTAGACGGCATCTATAAGATTAGTAAAAGGAAACCATACTCAATATTTTTTATTATGTCCTTCATCTAAAAGGAAACTTTTACATTTCTTTTTTTCACATGAATAAAATGTGAGGTAAATGCTGTTTAAATGCTTTAAATTGAAATTAATATACCTGTATCAGTTGTGTATGTTTCATAAATGCTCACTGACATATGATGGCAAGCAGGGCCGGCCTTAGGGTATGTCGATGAAGGCGGCCACCTTGGGCCCCACGCTTAGGGGGCCCCGCCACGCTAGTGCAATAAAAAAAATTATTATTATTTTTTTAAAACTTTTTTTTAAACTTTTTTTTTTGCGCCATTTTTTTTAAAAAAATTGGCGCAATGTGTCAGTCAATGTCAGTGGACTGTTTCATGTACATTCATATTGAGGAGCTCCAACAATAAAATGTTCCTGAGCAAAGGCTGCGGTGAGTCAGACTGCACTCAGCCACGCCTCCTCCAGTGTTAGACATTACCTTGCAACAGTGACTGCACAAACCGGGCTGGGATTCCTGGCAGAGGACAGAGACATATGAGCACACATGGGACCAGGCGGTACACTGCAGAGGGTATGCTCATTTGTTTCGCCGTTCGTTAGATTTATGTTTTACTAAAACAATGTCTTCTCATTAATTGAAATCATGTTACATATGGCTAACATATATCGGCAAAATAACTGCACTGCAAAACATCTGCATAAAAGACAAACGTTTATAAGATATTCCAACTCCCCTCTGATAGTAAAATGTGCTGTGCTGTGCAATCAAGGTGCACACTCCGTAAAAACAGCTCATTGAATATGTTTAGCGCTTATCTCATTTGTTATAGCCAGACATGATCAGATAAAAAAGTACTTATGTAGTAAGTATGCAATAGAGTTTTTACTTAGGTAAGAATGATAATAATGGGCATTCTATTGATGTTACATTAAAAATTATAAAGGAAACTATTGCGTTTTGGCTGTTTTTGCTTAAAGTGATAGTAAACTTTCACCTTTGTCTAAACAGATCTGATTCCCATCATGAATGAATGGTAAGTAGCTGTAGAGCTAAGAAACTTTTCCCTCATTTTCCTTCCTAGGCTGTACACACCTTCACAAACAGTCAGTCCTGTCTAAGACTCCTTGTGTGTGTGTAAATTTCAAGTTCATTTTGAGCTGGCAGTGATCCATGGGGGCAGCTTTTTTTTTTTTATATTTGTAATTGTTATTGTTTTTTTTTTAAATAAAAGAGTGATAGATACAACAACTGTACGAGACAATCGTACATCAAATAAAAGAACATCAGGACATACACGTAAGCATTACAAACACAACGTAAATATCTAAGACATGGGTGCCAGTGTCCAGACAGGACATAGAATAGTATCGAGGGGGGGGGGGGGGGGTGGAAGGAAGGGGAGGGGGGGGAAGGTAGGGGAAAAGGAAGGAAAATATTCTGAGGTGACTTTGGGAAAAAGGGGCTAGTTCAGGTATATAAGGGCAAGGTCGGGTCTTCTGCCTATGTAGTTAGGGGTGTACTGCCATCTAGGTGTCGAAGACGGGGAGCCAGAGAGTATCGAACCTGTTTTTCCAATCGGACCATACTAGTTCGAAGAAATCAGTCCTACCCGAGGTATAATAGATACTCTTCTCCATAGTGTACATGTATGCCATAGTGGATACAATATCCGACCAGGCTGGGGGAAGGGATTTTTTCCAAGATCTTGCTATATCCCAGCCGAGCCCAGGCGTTCGGATGGGAGTCCGGTAAACCGGTCAGAAGACTGGTTATGGAAGTAATAGGGGAAGGATGAGGGGCTACTTTAGGATTATGCCTCAGGCTGTCCCAGGCGGACAGGCATTCCTTAATAATCGGATTAGAAACGTCTAGATTCCTTCTGCAATGGGGTGGTGTCCATATTAGGTCCCTTAGAGTAAGGTTATGTGGTAGGGAGGCTTGTTCAATAGACCTCCATTTACTATCCAAATCTTTGACTCCCCATTGGGAGATATGGGTGAGCATAGCGGCATCCACATACCTAAAAATAGAGGGGGAAGCAACCCCACCGTGCATTCTAGGGTATTGCAGAGCATTATGGGCTACTCTAGGGGGTTTACCCTGCCAAATGTATTTAGTACAGGCACTCTGGAACTGTACAATTAGAGTCCTAGGTACTCTTATTGGTAGACAACGAAGGGCGTACGTGAGTTTAGGGAGGTAACTCATCTTTAAGGCCGCTATGCGTCCTAACCAGGATACACATTTGAAGTTCCATAGTGTGGGCAAAGACCTAAGCTCGGTCAAGAGGGGTTTGAGATTATCTTCAATAATTTGGGGGAGAGAATTGGATAGTTTGACACCTAGGTGAGAGACGTACTTATGGCTAGGGATAAACTTATATTTTCTACATAAGCTTTTGGATACCTCCTCGGGGAACCCAGAGGTGAATAATTCAGATTTCGAGTGATTTAATTTATAGTACGAAATGGCGCTAAATGTCTCTAGAAGGGACAAAAGTCTCGGAATCTCTCTTGAGGGTCTAGAAAAAAACAGGGTGGTATCACCCGCAAATAGGACTACTTTGTGGACCGTACCGTGTAGGGTAATTCCCGAGATCTCTTTATCTGTCCTAATAGCTGCAGCCAGAGGTTCCATGGCCAGTGCGAACAGAATCGGGGATAGGGGGCAGCCCTGTCAGGTGCCATTGGAGATACAGAAGGGAGTGGGGTCGAACCCCAAACCTCTCACTGAGGCCACCGGGGAGGAATATAGGGCCTTAATTGCCATTATAATTTGCGCAGGGAACTGGAAGTTCTCTAAGACCCGCCAAAGATACTTCCATCTAACGCGGTCAAAGGCCTTCTCAGCATCAAGAGAAAGCACCGCAACTGGTTTGTTTAGTCTCTTAGCCTCTAGGAGTATGTCAAGGAGCCTCCTGGTGTTATCTGGACCCTCTCTCCCTGGTATGAACCCAACTTGATCTGGGTCAATAAGTGTTGGGAGTAACTTCGCTAGCCGGTTAGCCAAGATTTTGGCATAGATCTTAACGTCGGTGTTGATGAGCGAAATAGGTCGGTAATTAGCTCAGAGGGTAGGGTCTTTGTTGGGTTTGGGAATGGTGGTGATGGAGGCCTCAAGGAATTCCTTATCGAATTTCCCTGTGGTCATAGCCCTATTGAAGAATCCGGTAAGTATAGGGGCGAGTTCTTCACGGTATGTCTTGTAGAACATGGCCGTGAAGCCATCCGGCCCGGGGGCTTTAAGAGACTTTAGTTTTTTAATAACCAGTTTAATCTCTTGGTTAGTGATCGGAGTGTCAATGCACTCTTTGTGAGATTCTTCAAGAGTGGGGAGCTCGAGGGAATGAAGAAAGGAATCTATGGTTTCCGAGGGGGCTTTCCCGATCGTCGCAGCATCACCTATATTATAGTGTTCAGAGTAGAACTCATGGAACTGTTGGCCTATCTGGGAAGGAAGTCGGACAGATCGTTCCCCCTGTTTGATTTCGTGAATACGAGTGGCACCTGCACGCTGCCTGATTTTATTGGCTAGTAGAGAGTCTGCTTTATTGCCTTTAGAATACAAGAGATGTTTCAAGCGGAGGAGGTTGGATTGGGTCTTACGGAATTCCAACTGGCAGATATGCCGCCTAAGGCCTGTCACCTTAGATTTGCAGGCCATCGGGTTTGTGGCCCGCCGTTGGGTTTCAAGAACCCGTAGTCTGCAGTGTGCTTGAGAGAGGGAGAGGCCCGCTTGTCTCTTGAGGTGAGCCTGCTTGTGAATGAAGAGGCCACGCAGTGTAGCTTTAAACGCACCCCTGATCGTGCTCTCATTAACTTCTGGGGTATCATTGGTCTGGAGGGTAAAACAAATCTCCTTCCTGATCTCCTCCCTAAACGGAACATCTGAGAGGAGATGGTGTGGCAATCTCCAGGGGGCTCTGGTCTTGGTAGTGTGACCAGAGTCAATGTCTAGAGTGATAAGGTCATGGTCTGACCACGGACAGAGGTGGATGTTCACGGAGTGGACTAGGTCTAGGTCTGTGGGGTGGCAAAAAAAGTAATCTAGCCTAGAGTATGTAGCGTGCAGGTGGGAGAAGTGGGTAAAATCTTTGTCTAGAGGATGGAGGGACCTCCAAATATCAAAATAGGTAAACTGGCATATAAGTTCCCGGAATCTACGACAGGTAGGGTCGTGGTTGGAGGGGAGTCTTTTAGAGGGGACGGTTTTCCTGTCTATCTTCCCATCCCATACCATATTCCGGTCACCAGCGAGGAGAACTCTGCCTTGTTTGACCTTCTCCACATGGAGGAGGACCTTCCTGAGGTACCTAGGTTGAAGTGAGTTCGGGAGATAGACCGATACAAGGGTGTATGTGACATGGTCCAGATTACATATAAGGATGAGATATCTGGCCTGAGGGTCTCTGAAAATAAAGAGAGGCACATAAGCTACTCTTTTGTGTATTAGGATGGCTACCCCTCTGGCTTTCTTGATGAAAGAGGCCACCTCAAATACTGGGTAGTCTTTGGAGGTGTGGAGGGGGGGGGAGTCCACTAGCAGATGCATCTCCTGAAGGAAGGCTACATCCACTCCATGATGGCGGAGAGATCGGGATAAAAGGCATCTCTTGCACACAGTATTAAGGCCTCTGACATTATGGGTGAGGAACCTAAGAGAGGCCATTTGGAAGTCTTGGGAGGAGGGGGAGGTGGGGGTGGGGGTCGAAGATTTGTTGGGGGGGGTGTGGGGTAGGGGATAGCAAGTGGAAGTAGTCCACCTATGTGGGGCCCTAGAATGGGCACCAGAAATTGGGGGGGAGTTAACCTTGCCTGAGAGGCAGTGGGACTAGTGCAAGTAGCCCCGCTCAACTATAAGAAAAACACAAAGTAACTAATTAACCTTATATATCTACTCAAACTCTAACCAGAGTTAGTTACAGTAATAGTAAACATGTAAACAAATAGCAGGAAATGAACATGACAATGGTATTGAAATGTAATTCAACAACCTCAGGTGGGTGAGGCCTGAGGCCTTAGAGTGTGGTCAGGGGGGTTTGGTTTTGAACGCTTTGGTCTCTGTTCTTTAACAGACCATTCAGGTGCTGTGACCCTCAGTCTGGAGCGAGACTCCTGCTGGTTGCTGGGGGCGGCTTGAAGGCCCCAGTTAGCTAATAGAGTGCCTCCCATAGAAGGTGAGGAGACTGTGTGGGTTTGATTATCCTTGGTCACGATCAGTTTAGTGGGGAATCCCCACCTATATTTGATCCCTGCTTTCCTCAGCTGAGTAGTGATTGGGCCATAGAGCTTTCGCTGTTGCAAGGTATGTGAGGAGAGGTCCGGTAAGAGTTGAATGTCTTTGAGGTTATCGGGTAAAGTAGGTTTGTTGTAAGCTGCCTGCATCAACCGGTCTTTGAAGGTAAAGTGGTGGAAGCAGACGACCACGTCTCTCGGCCTATCTGAAGATACTGAACGTGGCCGGAGAGCCCTGTGGGCCCGTTCCATAGCATGTGTGTTGCCCTCCAGTGGGCCCAAGTATGCGGTGAACAGAGATATGAGAAACTCCTGCAAGCCACCTGTGTTTACCGTCTCGGGGATGCCTCTGAACCTGATATTGTTCCTCCTAGCTCTGTCCTCCACATCTGCTAGCTTCAGTTCAAGTTGGGATATTTGTTCGGCCAGATTTTCTGCGTAGGCTAGGAGGTTCGAATTGTCAATAGCCAAATCGTCTTGTTGCCGTTCGAGAGAATCGAACCTATCTCCTATTTCTTGGATTTCCTTTTTAAGTTCAGCCGAACATCTCTGGATCTCAGCAGTGATAGATTTTGTCTGAGCTGCGAGGAGTTTCTGAAGAGTGCTTTCAGTAATGTAGTGATTAAGATGTGCGACAGACTGAGAGCTTGACTGGGAACCCTCATCTTGAGATTCTGGACCGCTAATGTCCTTACTCACTGAGGAAGGTTTCTTGTGTGGTTGAGAGAAGTGGTCGAGGACAGTCTGCTTTGAGGCCGCTTGGGACTTGGTGTTTTTTCTAGCTGAGTGTGACATATTTGGTGATGACAGGAGACCAAGGAGTATAGTAGAATGGTGGAGAGGAGGCCCACCCTGACCACGTACCCACAGATGAGTCACTAAACCCCTGGACTAAACACAAAGATCAAGAAGGGTTAAGCTTCAATACCTGATTAATACATTAGTGATAAATGTTACACTGCAAGAGCGGGGCAAGCACAGCCCTCGTAATAAATTACACCTAGTACATAGTATTAAACTTTTACTTTTGTGATAGAAGAGGTCCAGCCAGTGGACTGTGTGTCAGTGATTGCGGCGGCTCCCAAGAGCCCCCACGCGCCTCTGGAAAGGGGGATACGACCATACGGAAGGGAAAAGGGTAGTGGAAGTGACCAGCCCAGACAAGCTGGGTCAGAAAGGGAGAAGCACGGGGGGGACCAAGACAGCCAATCTCGTGTAGTGAGACCAGAAAATACACCTCTATAACACAATACAGGATAAATGGCAATTAGCATACACCACCTAGGATATATATATTTTCTATAGGGTATTGGAAATCACTGCTTTAGGTGACCTAAAATAAAAAGGAAAGGTAGTATAGTAAGGTAGGCAATATATCAAAATAACACTCCACTTTGGGGTGTAGGCCCAAAGACACAGATGCTGACGCAGCAGCTAGTAATGCAAACTAAATGGTCAGATTGTAAGAGTTATGTGTCTGAGAAGGGTGAGTAAGGAAGTGGTAAGTCTGCCAATGAAATGTAGAGAGAGCAGAATCTGCAGTTAGTGAGGGTCCATCTGGAACTTGTAACAGGCGTTTAAGAATAAGTGGAACAGGTATGGGGTAAGTCCAGGGTACATCCAGATGTGAGCTATGGGATAGAGTGCAAAGTTCCACTTTTCAGTTTTCCTGCCAGGGTACCTGGTAGAACACAGGGGGATCTATACTCTGAGTGTTGATAGATAAGGGGCTTCTGCCTGTGGGGATGGTTTTTAGCAGCCCTCTGTACCTGGTATCAGTATTAGAAGTTCCAAAATCACAAGGAGGTAGGTGTTGATAGGTTTTTTAAATAAATGAAAGGAGCTGCTCCAAACAAAGATCTCCTTTGTAATCCAAAAGATATGTGTACTAGTGCAGGTTATGCGGTATCCTGGCCTGCATAGGTAGAGTAACTGCAGAGTAGTGTTGGCTGAGGGGGAAGGGTTCTAGCCCAAAAGGCCCTGTGGTAATGTAGATGGGTCTGTAGCGGTTATATGCAATAGGCTAATGTGCCCTTTCAACAAGCAGGTGATGTCTGCCCTGACCCTTATATAGGGATAAAACAAGCTGAGGAGGGTCAGTGGGCCAGGTGGGTAGTTGAACAGTGTGACCCTTAGGTGGTGAGTAGGAAAAAAGAATTATCTCACCTACCCTTTGTAGCAGGCTGTTCAGGTCCGGAGGTATAAGGCAGCAGATGGGAGAGCCGCCAAGCAAAGCGGTAACTGTAAGAGAACCCCGCAGATTCCGGCAACAGGGAACGGCCCCTCAAGCAGCCGCCATCGACAGTCCGTGTCGAGTAGTCAGGAGGGCCAAAAGCCACGTGGGCGCAGTGTGTGCTACTGGTCCCCGTGCAAGGATGCTGCCAGGTGGATGGAGGGTACACCAGAGTGGAGCCCCGACCCTCTGGTGTAGCAAGGAGATGTGCATCTGATCCGGAGTAGGCAGGACATGTGGGAGGCACTTTTCATCTGTCTGGGGTAAGCCTCTTAACGGCCTCTTAGCGGCCTAGTCGTGGGTCTTAACGTGTCTGTAGGTAGTTGGTCCTCAGAGCGGAGCCCCTCAAAGGTCTGTTGTCCAGCTTGTGACAGCTCTCCTGAGTGCCTACAGGTACGATAAGTAGTGACACCTGTGGTCTCAGTCTCCGTGGTCTTCTTTTAGGCTGATAGCGTAGGCGTCCTCAAATCTGGGCACAGCGTTCACTGTGGATCCCCAGTGTCTGTCTAGCTGATGTTTGCTGGGTCCACACAGCCTCCGGAGCGGAGCGGAGCTCAGACACTCCGGAGCGTGGGGGTAAGTGCCGACCCCACTATGTGGGATACCTGGGGTATCTGTGTGGGGAGCGGGTGCTCCGTCGAGCAAACAAGGACCAGTTGATGCGCCCAGGCCACCAGCACAATCCCAATCTGGGTCAAGGGTCCCTTGATTGTTCAGGTAGACGAAGTATACAGTATAGAATTTTGTAGAGCTAGGTCTTGGGTCAGAAAAACAAGGTTTAATACTCTAACTGTGTGGAGCTCTTCACTTTCACAGCCGTTCAGTATGGCGGTTAACTCTGCCCCCCGGGGGCAGCTTTTTATTGCAGGGGGCTGGGGGCAATTGAAGGGGGCTGTGGCATCATTTTATTGCAGGGGGCTGGGGGCAATTGAAGGGGGCTGTGGCATCATTTTAATGCTGGGGGCTGGGGGCAATTGAAGCGGGCTGGGCATCATTTTATTGCAGGGGGCAATTAAAGGGGCTGGGGCATCATTTTATTGCAGGAGGGCTCGGGACATCATTTTATTGCTGGGGACATCATTTTATTGCTGGGGCATCATATTTTTGTTGGGGGCATCATTTTATTGCAGGTGAGATGGTGCATCATTTTATTGCTGGGGCATCATTTTTGTGCCGGGGGCATCATTTTTGTGCTGGGGGCATCAATTTTTTTGGCAGGGAGGCTGGGGGCATATTTTTATTGCAGGGGGCATCATTTTATTACAGGGGGACTGGGCATCATTTTATTGCAGGGGGGCTGGGGACATCATTTTATTGCTGGGGGCATCTTATTTTTGTTGGGGGCATCATTTTATTGCAGGTGAGATGGTGCATCATTTTATTGCTGGGGCATCATTTTTGTGCCTGGGGCATCATTTTTGTCCTGGGGGTATCATTTTTTTTTTTTGCAGGGGGGCTGGGGGCATATTTTTATTGCAGGGGGTATCATTTTATTACAGGGGGACTGGGAATCATTTTATTGCAGGGGGCTTCATGTTATTGCTGGGGCCATAATTTATTGCAGTGGGGCTGGGGCATCATTTTATTGCAGGGAGGCTGGGGCATCATTTTATTGCAGGGAGGCTGGGGGCTTCATTTTATTGCTGGGGGCATCATATTTTTGTTGGGGGCATCATTTTATTGGAGGGGCATCATTTTACTCTAGGGGAGCTGGGGCATAATTGTATTGCTGGGGGCTTGATTTTATTGTTGGGGGCTTCATGTTATTTCAGGGGGCTGGGGCATCATTTTATTGCAGGGGGGGGCTTCATTTTATTGCTCAGGGCTTCATTTTATTGCTGGGGGCTTCATTTTATTGTGTGTGGGCTGTGTGTGTGGGGGGGCTGTGTGTGTCTGTGTGGGCTGTGTGGGCTGTGTGTGTGTGTGGGCTGTGTGTGTGTGTGGGGGGCTGTGTATGTGTCTGAGTGTGAGGATATATGTGTATATAAGTATCTCTGTGTGTATTATATCTGTGTGTTTGTTTGGTACAGTGCATTGCCCCATTTCTTTTAAGTATTTTTTGTTCTGGGTAGAGGCCCTGCACTGTCAATCTGCCTAGGGACCGGCACTTGCTAGGGCCGGCCCTGGCATCTCTGTAATGTTCTTGTTATGATAAGAAAACACATAAAAATAAGGCCCAGTTCAACTCAACTGTTCCAAATTGTCAGCATAATTCTTCATTATATACATAAACAGTTGTTCCAATAGTACAAATGGTATATTGCAATATATACAATGTCTTATAGTGCTCCACATTAGTGGATTTATATGTATATATATATATATATATATATATATATATATATATATATATATATATATATATATATATATATATATATATATATATATATATATATATATATATATATATATATATATATAAAATGTTGTGCATTACCACAAATGATTTTTATTCTATTTTTTTCCATTTTAAAAGCTATCGCGCGGGTTTGGGGGCAGAGATTGGGTGGGGTTGGGGGTGGAGATTGGGTGGGATTGGGGGCGCGGAGAAAGGGGCCCCATTTTGTCATCCTGCCTTGGGGCCCTGATGGCAAGTTCCAATCTAATGCATGCTCTTCATTCATTTCTATGAGGTGGGTGGTGGTATGGATTCTGATTATCAGTGCCACCTGCCTTTTCAAAATTAAAAAATAAAAAGGCTTAGAGTTTGGTGCAGCCACTGGTACAATGTAAATATGCACAGAGCAAATAGCTAAGAGACAATTTAGATTTGTATAGAAAAACATTGCTATTTAAAGGGACACTTTATTGTAAAATGTGTCTTACCCATGTGCTCCCAATGATTTGTTATATCAGCTGCAAAATATTACTCCTTTAAGTTTATTTGTGTAGTTAAAATAGTATGGTTATGCTCATTGAAACCACCACCCAATGTTCTCAAGAACATGCCCATTCAAATGGGCTGAAAATGCAGCCCAGACGATCTCCTTATCTCTGTATAGACACAAACATGACTACTTAGATACTGACATTTTCATAATGGGTGTTTTCAATGAGCACAACCAGCTATTTAATTTGCAAGAAAAAAATAATTGAGCAATATCCAGGACATTTAATACTATGCAGCTGCTAAAACAAATGATTGAGAATTAAAGGGACAGTTTACTCAGAAAATGTCTACCCTTTAATTTGTTCCCAATTATCCTGCTGGAGTGTATTACATTTTTTACAAGTATTTCCTTTACCCTTATATTGGAATTTGAAATAGTTGATTTAGTCTGTAGTATCCATACCTATTCTGAAAGTTTCTGGCCTTAGGTCCAAGCTATAGATAAGCTGTGTAAACACAGCCAGCAGAAGAAATTATACTCCCAGTGGAGTATAGAAGAGATAAGGTAATAAAATGTTAATTTTCCATTGTTCTCTCAAAGTATTGGTCTTTTGTTTTCAGACAGATATAAGATAAAGAAGCAAGTATATGTACACAGTGTGATAAAGTAATGAGATCTTATTATACCTACAAGCTCAACTCATTTTATTAGGTTGTGGCTTCAAAACAAAACACCATAGCTAAATACAAAGAGAGAACAATGGAAAATGATCATTTTATTACTTAACTACCCTGCATCCCACTAAGAGTGTAAATTCTTCTGCTGACTGTGTTTACTTAGGCTTGTCAATAGCATATACTTCAGTATCAAAACTTTCAGCATAGGTTGGGAAACCACAAGCTAAATCAGCTATTTCAAATGCTGAAATAGGAGTAAAGGAGCTACTTGCAACCAATTTAATACACTCTAGCAGGTAAAAAGGATCATTGGGAATAATTTAAAGGGGAGAACGTTTTTGGGTGAACTGTCCCTTTAAGGGAAAAACTATTTTGCAGTATATTGTTCCTTTAAGGAGAAAAACATTATTAATACAGTGTCAATTTAAATGGACATGAAACACCAAATGTTTCTTTTTGTGATTTAGGCAGAGCATATAATTTAAAAAAAACAAAAAAAAAAACTTTCTTTACATCTGTTATGACATGTGCTTCATTCTCTTGCTATCCTTTGTGGAAGACACAGCAGTGATCTGGGAGTTAGCTGAAAACATTGGGTGAGCCAATATAAAGAGTCATATATGTGTAGCCTCCAATCACCAGCTAAATCCTAGTTGTGCATTGCTACTCCTGAGCCTTTCTAGGCATGGTTTTCAACAAAGGACACCAAAAGAATGAATCAAATTAGATAATAGAATTAAACTAGAAAGTTGTTTAAAACTGCATGAAAGAAAGAACAATTTGTGGGTTCATGTTATTTTAGCCTAGCTTGAAAAATAAATATTAACTGTCCCTTTAACTCGTGTTCTTTTTTTTTTTTTGAGTGGCTATGTTTAGGGTTAACTTACATGGAGACTTCTATGGGTAGTCATGGTTAGGTTTAAGTGCAGTAGAGGAGGTTTCGATTAGGTCATACTGATGAGCCGTAAGCTACTATTTATTGACCAGAGAGTAGCAAGTTCTCACTAAATAGTAGAAGTTGAAGTATGATCCAGTCACTATTAATTCAGTTACTACAAAAAAGTAGTGTAGCAGTTCCATTGTACAGTGACTAGCATATGATCTTTACTAAATCTTAATTTATTGTGCTTTTTACATAGAAAGAACATGAATATACATATACACACACATTTTATATATATATATATATATATATATATATATATATATATATATATATATATATATATATATATATATATATATATATATATACACAGAGATCTAAAATGTGTTTTAAATTACTAATGTCCAGCAGACCTTATAATGAGTACTATATCTATCCAATACATTTAAATAGTCTTCCTCTGCAATGATTAAAAATCAGAGCTAATATTTTAGACACATGAATGCATTAAATTGTGTCAGGAAAAATTATAATTATATACAGATAAAGAAGTAAAAATGCCTTAGAGAACCAATTGTATTGCTATTTTTTTATTTAACACTTACTATTCACATTGTTGTTTGTGACATCAATTATTTAACATCTGCTTCTTTTTAAGGATAATGATTCTCCTTAATTTATTTGACACAGTCTAAAAAGGGCTAAGAATACCAGTGAGCTGCACTTGTCAAACAAAAGAAGGATGTGAAGTGTCTTGCTCTATATATGCTACAAGTGCCCTTTTTGTGTCACTGGTGATGACCCTACGCTTTCTAGAAGCTGAGTTAGTTCTTAGAATTCTAGTGGGTGGTCTTTCTGTACCTGTCATGCAGTAATGACAGATTTCCTCTAGCACTGAATAGTATGGGACTTGGGTTATACTTGCTATTTTCTTGTGACATAATGCATGATTCACCTACTTCAAATATGTTATTGTTAACTGAATGAGCATTGCTCTGTACATCCTTGTAATTAAGTTCCAAGAGTCCCAGCATTTTTACACTTTTATTGTTGTTTGCATTTGTTAAATAATGTTACAGAGCATGTAAACAAGATAATAAGCAAATAAACATAATCAGTGCAAGAGATAGTTAATAGTGGCTTAAAATAAATGTAATAGAACATGTGTACATATAAATATAAAGCACACTTGTTTATCTGTCTGTCTGTTTGTCATCTATCTATCTATCTATCTATCTATCTATCTATCTATCTATCATCCATCGATCTTTCTGTCTGTCTGTCTATCATCCATCATCTATCTATCTATCTATCTATCTATCATCCATCTATGTTTCTGTTTGTCTGTCTATCTATCATCCATGATCTATCTATCTATTTATCTATTTATCTATCATCTGTCTATATGTCTGTCTGTCTATTATCTATCTATCTATCTATCTATCTATCTATCTATCTATCTATCTATCTATCTATCTATCTATCTATCTATCTATCTATCTATCTATCTATCTATCTATCTATCTATCTATCTGTATGTCTATCTATCTGTATATCTATCTATCTATCTATCTATCTATCTATCTATCTATCTATCTATCTATCTATCTATCTATCTATCTATCTATCTA